>NC_090371.1:12662100-12962100 GCF_036365525.1 Heterodontus francisci
GGTTCCCAGCATCACAGATGCCAGTCTTCAGGCAATCTGATTCACTCCACATGATTTTTTAAATTCATTCATGGGATGTGGATGTCGCTGGTTAGTCCAGCATTTATTTCCCATCCCTAATTGTCTTTGAGAAGGTGGTGATGAGCTGCCTTCTTGAACCGCTGCAGTCCATGTGGGGTAGGTACACCCACAGTGCTGTTAGGAAGGGAGTTCCAGGATTTTGACCCAGCGACAGTGAAGGAACGGCGATGTAGTTCCAAGTCAGGATGGTGTGTGACTTGGAGGAGAACCTGCAGGTGGTGGTGTTCCCATGCATCTGCTGACCTTGTCCTTCTAGTTGGTAGAGGTCGCAGGTTTGGAAGGCGCTGTCGAAGGAGGCTTGGTGAGTTGCTGCAGTTCATCTTGTAAATGGTACACACTGCTGCCACTGTGCGTCGGTGGTGGAGCGAGTGAATGTTGAAGGTGGTGGATGAGGTACCAATCAAGCTTGGTTCTGGATGGTGTCGAGCTTCTTGAGTGTTGTTGGATCTGCAAGTGGAGAGTATTCCTTCACAATCCTGACTTGTGCCTTGTAGATGATTGTCAAGCATTGGGGAGTCAGGAGGTGAATTACTCGCCACTGAATTCCCAGCCTCTGAACTGTTGTAGCCACAGTATTTATGTGACTGGTCCTGTTCAGTTTCTAGTCAATGGTAACCTCCAGGATGTTGTTAGTGGGGGATTCAGCGATGGTAATGCCATTGAACACCATGGGGAGATGGTTAGATTCTCTCTCGTTTGAGATAGTCATTGCCTGGCACTTGTGTGGCGCAACTGGTACTTGCCACTTATCATGCTAAGCCTGGGTATTGTCTAGGTCTTGCTGCATCTGAACACAGATTGCTTCAGTATCTAAGGAGTCGTGAATGGTGCTGAACATTGTACAAGCATGAGTGAACATCCTCGCTTCTGACCTTATGATGGAGGGAAGGCCATTGATGAAGCAGCTGAAGATGGTTGGGCCTAGGACACTACCCTGAAGAACTCCTGCAATGATGTTCTGGGTCTGAGATGATTGATCTCCAACAACCACAACCATCTTCCTTTGTGCTAGGTATGACTCCAACCAGCGAAGCGTTTCCCCCTGATTCCCATTGACTCCAGAATTACTCCAGAAGCCCTCCAGAAGGGCTCCTTGATGCCATACTCAGTCAAAAGTTGCCGATGTCAAGGGCAGTTACTCTCACCTCTCCTTTTGATTTCAGCTCTTTTGTCCATGCTTGGACCAAGGCTGTAATGAGGTCAGGAGCTGAGTGGCCCTGGTGGAACCCAAACTGAGCGTCACTGAGCAGATTATTGCTGAGCAAGTGCCACTTGATAGCACTGTCGATGACACCTTCCATCACTTTGCTGATGATCGAGAGGAGACTGATAGCGCGTTAATTGGGCAGGTTGGATTTGTCCTGGTTTTTGTACAGGACATAGCTGGGCAATTTTCCACATTGCCAGGTAAATGCCAGTGTTGTAGCTGTACTAGAACAGCTTGGCTAGGGATGTGGCTAGTTCTAGAGCACAGGTCTTCAGTACTGTTGCTGGAATGATGTCAGGACCCAAGGCCTTTGCAGTATCCAGTGCCTTCAGCTGCCTTGATATTTCGATGTGTTATAAGAAGAGGTTAATGACACATTTGAACAATGGATATCAGGATTGCTTGTACATTCTGGGGGTCCAATACGAAAATCAGTGATCGTCAGTTATAATCTTTACTTGGCCACCCTTCTGACTCCCCAAAGCCATCTATAAGGCTCAAGTCAGGAGTGTGATGGAATACTCTCCACCTGCCTCCAACAACATTTAAGAAGGTCGACATCATCCAGGACAAAGCATCCTGCTTGATTGGCACCCCATCCAGAAACATTCACTCCCTCCACCACCGACACACAGTGGCAGCAGTGTGTACCATTTGCTACAGCAACTCACTAAGGCTCCTTCGACAGCACCTTCCAAACCCACAACCTCTACCATCTGGCAGGGCAAGGGCAGCAGATGCATGGGAACACCAGCACCTGCAAGTTGCCCTCCAAGCCACATACCATCCTGACCTGGAACTATATCGCCGTTCCTTCATTGTCATTGGGTCGAAATCCTGGAACTCTCTTCCTAACAACACTGTGGGTGTACCTATATCTCAAGTACTGTAGCTGTTCAAGAAGGCAGCTCACCACCATCTTCTCAAGGGCAATTAGGGATGGGCAATAAATGCCTGCCTGGCCAGCGACCCTCACATCTCATGATGAAAAATAAAGGATGTTAATGAAGTTGTTGGGTTTTAAAGGACATTAAGGAACTTGTTGGGGTTTGTTACTATTCTGTTAACAACTGTTAACATTTAAAAAGAGAAAGTTGAATTCCCAGTTACGAATTACGCCACAAGATTTCATATTTTAAGCAAAAACCTTACTGTACAAGTGTTAAACAAAGCAAAACACTACTAATTTAACACTATAACTTAAGACATTTATATTTTAAACTTAAAATTTTATAAAATACTTCCATTTGACTAGTGTCGCCACTACCAAACGCATATTCCCCTCCCCTGTCAGAATTCCGAAGGGATCGTTCCCTCCGCGACACCCTGGTCCACTCCTCTATTACCCCCATCACCTCGTCCCCGTCCCATGGCACCTTCCCGTGCAATCGCAGGAGGTGTAATACCTGCCCATTTACCTCCTTTCTCCTCACTATCCAAGGCCCCAAACACTCTTTTCAGGTGAAGCAGTGATTTACATGTACTTCTTTCAATTTAGTATACGGTATTCGTTGCTCACAATGTGGTCTCCTGTACACCGGGGAGACCAAACGCTTTGCGGAACACCTCTGCTCAGTCCGAAAGCATGACCCTGAGCTTCCGGTTGCTGGCCATTTCAACACTCCCCCCTGCTCTCATGCCCACATCTCTGTCCTGGGATTGCTGCAGTGCTTCAGTGAACATCAGCGCAAGCTCGAGGAACAGCATCTCATTTATTGATTAGGCACACTACAGCTTGCCGGACTGAACATTAAGTTTAATAATTTCAGAGCATGATGGGCCCCTCATTTTATTTTCAGCTATTTTTTATTTTGTTTCATCATTCATTGCTACCCACTGAATTTTTGTCATGTTTATGCTTTGAGCCGGTTGTTCTATTTTTCTGTAATTAACGCCCTCTCTGCGCTTTGTCTTTCACCACACCATTAACATATCGTTTTGCCTTTACTCCATGACCTTCTGGTCAGTTATTCTCTGTGACTTTGCCCTGTCAACACATTCACTTTGGTTATCTCTAACCTTTTACATTTCTAGCCTCTGCCTGTTCTGATGAAGTGCCACTGACCTTAACTCTGCTTCTGTCTCCACAGATGATGCTGCCAGACCTGCTGAGTATTTCCAGCATTTCTTGTTTTTATTCCATTTGACTTTTACTTCCACCCAAGGAGTTCCCCATACTTCATAGGATCTTGGTGGTTTGTTCACTTCTCCTCGGACCAATCCAGCTCTTCGGAAGTCACTTTGAATTATCTAATTTCTCAGCTATCTTCCAAGGTAAAAGATCACCTCCTGAATCTGGACTTCCCAGCTTGAGCACAGGCCTTCCTCAAAACAGAAACACCCCTGGTTCCTGATGGCCTCTTTGCTCCTGAGTCCAACTGCTTTCTCTGAAGCCAACTGCTTTTCTAAAAGCCAACTGACTGTGTCAGCAAGGAACATAGGAACTTAGGAGCAGGAGTAGGCCATTCAGCCCATTGAGGCTGCCCCGCCATTCAATATGATCATGGATGATCATCCACTTCAGCGCCTTTTTCCCACATTATCCTCATATCCCCAAGCACGCAGATCAAAACTCAACAGGTAACCCCCCTGCATTATCTATCTCCATGGCAATGTGATACACATGGGATGTCCCAGATAGCAGCTTAAACTCATTATTCCTAACTCCAAATCTTCTCTTTGATCTGGGAAATCATATGAATAATTTCAACCCCTGACTGTGGTAGCTGCAGACACACATTGCAGAGGAGTTCCCATTGTGTAGGGTCTTTAGACTTCCCAATATAACCACACTATATGAACATGGGCCACCAAAGGACATTAATGAACTTGTTGGGGTTTAGAGGACATTAATGAAGGACATTAATGACCTCATTGGGTTTTAAAGCACATTAATGAATTTGTTGAGTTTAAAGGACATTTCCAATCTTCTTGTGGTTTTAAGATATTCGTGAACATTCTGAGTTTTAAATGACGAATGAACCTTTGGGGTTTTAAAGGACATTTGCAAATTTGTAGATTTTAAAGGATGTTAATGATCTTGTGGTTTACAGGACATTAATGAACTTGCTGGAGCTTTAAAGGACATGAATGAACTTGTTAAGTTTGAAAGGGCATTGGTGCATTTGTTGAGTTTTTAAGGATATTAGGAGTTTAAAGGATGTTGGTGGACCAAAATTCAAGAGATGAGAGACTTCTCTGGTCTTTTAATAATCCAGAGGTCTCTGAAGTCAAGTTTGTATTCATCCATGATTAAACACAGTGTTACAAACGTACAAACTAGGAGCAGGAGTCGGCTATTCGGCCCCTCGAGCCTGTTCCACCATTCTATAAGATCATGGCTGATCTGTTTGTCGACTCAACTCCACTTTCCTGTCTTCCCCCAATACCCTTTGACTCCCTTGTTTGTCAAGAATCTGTCTACCTCTGCCTTAAAAACATTCAGTGACCCTGCCTTCACTGCTCTCCGAGAAAGAGAGTTCCAGAGACTCACAACCCTCTGAAAAAAATGTTCTCCTCCTCTCTGCCTTAAATGGGAGACCCCTTATTTTTAAACTGTGCCCCCGAGTTTTAGTCTCTCTCACAAGGGGAAACATCCTTTCAACATCCATCCTGTCAAGTCCCCTCAGGATCTTATATGTTTCAATAAGATCACCTCTCATCCTTCTAAACTCCAAGAAATACAGACCCAACTTGTCCAACCTTTCCTCATAAGATAACCCTCTCATCCCAGGAATCAGTCGAGTGAACCTTCTCTGAACTGCTTCCAATGCAATTATATCCTTTCTTAAGTAAGGAGATCAAAACTGTACACCATACTTTAGATGTGGTCTCACCAATGCACTATACAACTGTAGCAAACATCTCTTTTATATTCCATTCCCCTTGCAATAAATGACAACATTGTATTTGCCTTCTTGATCCTTTGCTGTACCTGCATACTAACTTTTTGTGTTTCATGTACTACGACACCCAGATCTCTCGGCATTTTAGTGTTCTGCCATCTCTCTCCATTTAAATAATATGCTACTTTTCTATTCTTCTGGCCAAAGTGGACAATTTCACACTTTCCCACATTATACTGCATCTGCCACATCTTTGTCCACTCACTTAACCCATCTATATCCTTTGCAGACTCCTTATGTCCTCTTCACAACTTACTCTCCTGCCTATCTTTATGTCATCAGCAAATTTAGTAACCATACATTCTGTCCCTTCATCCAAGTCATTGATATAAATTGTAAATAGTTGAGGCTGCGGCATTGAACTGTGTGGCACTTCACTTACAGTTTGCCAATCTGAAAATGACCCATTTATGCCTACTTTCTGTTTCCTGTTAGCTGACCAATCCTCTATCCATGCTAATATGTTACCCCCTAAACTTGGGCTCTTATTTGTTTTAGTAACCTTTAATGTGGCACCTTGTTAAATGCCTTCGGGAAATCCAATTACACCACATCCACAGATTCCCCTTTATCCACGTTGCTTGTTACTTCCTGAAATAACTAATAAATTAGTCAAACACGATTTCACTTTCATAAAACCATGTTGACTCTGCCTGATTGCATTGAGATTTTCTAAATGACCTGCTACAAACTCCTTAATAATAGCTTCCAGCATTTTCCCTACGACAGATGTTAAGCTAACTGGTCTGTGGTTTCCTGCTTTCTGTCTTCCTTCTTTCTTGAATAGTGGCATTACATTCGCTATTTTCCAATCTGATGGGACTTTTCCAGAATCCTTATTGTGTTGAATGAGCAGTTGTCCCATCATCCTACAGGTCTCACATGACTGTTGAATGCCTTGGCCTTTGCATCATTTAAATTCATCCTAAAACTCAGGCCCAGACTAATTACCAATTGATTACAACCTGATCTGGGTCCAGCATGCAACCTGAGAGTCATTTGCACTCTCACCTGGCAGGAAACCAGGAGAGGTGTTTTACTCTGTATCTAACCCACTGTAGAGGGAGCTTTACTCTATATTTAACCTGTTTTTTTCTTTCCCAGTTTTTTTCTTTTAGGTGGCCTTTGTACCCCAAGCCCCTTTTATATAATCTATGTCGAGGGGGCCTTTATTCCTCAGACCCCCTTTATATTCATAATTTTAAAATAACTTTATTAAAACCAGATAAATAAACAAAAAACTCAAATTAAAATGCCATTCTCGGCGTCGACAATGCACTCCAGTCCCTGCGGTGCCCACCGGTCGCGGAAGGCCTCAAGCGTACCAGCGGACACCACATGCTCTTTCTCCAGGGACACGAGGGCACGAACGTAACCGTGGAAGAGGGGCAGGCAATCGGGGAGGACGGAACCCCCGACGGCCCGCAACCTGGACCTGTGAATTGCCACCTTGGCCAGGCCCACGAGCAGACCGACGAGGAGATCCTCCTCCCGGCCCATGCCCCTCCGCACTGGGTGCCCAAAGATCAGGAGCGTGGGACTGAAGTGCAGACAGAATTTGAGGAGCAGCCCCTTCAGATACTTAAATAAGGGCTGCAACCTCGCACACTCCGTATAAACGTGGAACACTGACTCGTCCAGGCTGTAGAAAGTACAGGCAGCCTGGGAGTCCGTGAACCTACTTAAAAGCCTATTGAACGGGACTGCTCTGTCCCCGATGGAAAGGGGGAAGACTCCCGCGTAGAGAGACCTCCATCGGGGTTTGCCCTCGCCGCCAGATGGCAATGCGGACCGCCAGGGCGTGTCCGGCCGGCTGACGAGGGCGAGGAAGTGGAGAGTGTGCAGGAGCAGCCCGTACAGGAAACCCCTCCGCGCCGATTGGAATGGCACGGAGGGCATTTCCGACAGGCGGCTCAGGTTGTGCGGGACCGGATCCCGAGGAGTGTTTCGGGGCCTGGGTCCGATGTGCAGTTCCGGCCGAGCTGAGTCCACACTCCCGAGCCCCCTTGCCACCCGCAGTAAGGTGCGTCCCGGGGGTTTCGGCGACTCCTCCGCCCGCCGGACCGTACCCGGAGTCGGCCGCCCGGACAGCCGAGGCGCTCTCCTCCGCCGGCGGGGGAGCGCCCTGACTGGAGGCGACCATGTTCCAGACTCGGAATAGATCCCGGTAAAAGACAGGCAACTCCCTCAGAGAGGCGCGGCTAACGGATTCCACCGGGAGCTGCGTGTCGTCTTGAAGGCAGTGACACTGGTGGAAAAAATACATCGCCAGCGCACAGCATCTGGGAGGACGCTCGACGTACAAGTATCTCTGCAGGGTCCGAAGGCGGAGAGTCGCAGCCTGGGTGCGGACGCACACCAGCGACTGACCGCCCTCCTCAATCGGGAGACTCAGGACCGTGGCAGAGACCCAGTGTTTCCTCCTGCCCCAGAAGAAATCGACGAGTTTCTTTTGGAACTTGGAGGCAAATACAGGGGGCGGGGCCAAAGTGACCAACCGGTACCACAGCATGGAGGCCACCAGTTGGTTTATGACCAGCGCTCGGCCCCTGTAGGAAAGCACTCGGAGCAGTCCTGTCCAGCGCCCCAGCCGAGCGGTGACTTTCGCCTTCAACTCCTGCCAGTTTGTCGGCCAGGCTTCCTCAGCGGGGCTAAGGTGGACTTCCAGATAGAGGAGGTGCGTGGTGCTCCACGCAAAAGGTGTCATCTCCTCCGGCAGGGAGTCCACCCGCCACTGACCCACAAGGAGTCCGGAACATTTCTCCCAATTGATCCTCGCAGAGGATGCGGCAGAAAAGGTCTGCTGGCAGTCGTGCATCCTCCGCAAGTCAACGGGATCTGTGATTGCGAGGAGCACGTCGTCGGCGTAAGCCGAGAGGACGACCCGCACGGCCGGCTCGCGCAGAGCCAATCCCGTCAACCTCCTGCGAAGCAGGCACAGGAAGGGCTCCACGCAGATGGTATACAATTGGCCGGACATTGGGCATCCCTGATGCACTCCTCACCCAAAGCGAAGGGGCGCCGTCAAGGACCCGTTAACTTTGACTAGACACTCTGCGGCGGCGCATAAAAGTCAGACCTGCGCCATGAAATGCGGCCCGAGTCCGAAAGCGCGCAGAGTCCCGAAAAGGTATTCGTGATCCACCCTCTCGAACGCCTTCTCCTGATCGAGGGAGAGAAAGACGACCGACTGACCAGTCCTCTGGGAAAGATGGACCAGGTCCCGGACAAGGTGGATGTTGTCCTGGATGGACTGGCCCGGGAACGTGTAGGACTGGTCGGGGTGGATCATGTGGGCCAGCCCAGGCGGGTAGACATAGCCGGGGCAAAGATCTTATAATCCGTGCTGATGAGGGAGACCGGAAGCCAGTTGTTAAGCATGCGGAGATCGCCCCTCTTCGGCAGCAGGATGATGACCGCCCTGCGTCACGAGAGGGGCATCTCCCCGGTCGCCAGACTTTCCCCCAGGACCCGCGCGTAATCGTCCCCCAGGACGTCCCAGAATGCCCTGAGGAACTCCACGGTCAACCCATCCAGCCCTGGGGATTTGCCCCCAGAGAGCTGGTGGAGGGCGCCAGTCAGATCCGCCAACGTGAGCGGAGCCTCCAACCCTTCGGCGCCCTCCGGGCTGACCTGCTGCAGATCCTCCCACAAAACTGTGCGCGCATCCTCGCTGGACGGATCCGGAGAGAATAACGCATTGTAATAAGTACGGACCAGGAGGCCCATTCCCTCCGGATCCGTGATGGAGGATCCGTCGTCAGCCAGCAGCTCAATGAGCTGCTTACGGAGCCCCCGCCATTTTTCCAGCGAGTTGACGAAGGGTGAGGCGCGGTCCAAATCTTCCAGGATCTGGATCCGCGACCTCACGTTCGCGCCTCGGGACCCTATGAGCTGCAGGTCCCTCAGCGCGCCCTTCTCTTTGTATGCCTGCCACAGGGCCGAGTCCGCGACGGCATGACTGAGGCGGGACTCCAAGTCGAGCATCTCCCTCTCAAGGCGTCCGATCTCGGCTTCCCGCCTCTTGGTCGACCCCTTCGCGTACTTCTGACAGAAGACGCGGATGTGAGTCTTGCCCACATCCCACCATAGCCTCAAGGAGGGGAAGCCCCCCTGCTTCCTTCTCCAGTCGGCCCAGAATCGACAGAACGAGTCCCGAAATCGCTCGTCCTCCAGCAGCCGGTTGTTAAAGTGCCAGGAAGCGGACCCCGCCCGCGTGCGGAGCGGAGTGAACTCCGCCCACACCAGGCGGTGGTCCGAGCACGGCACCAGCCGTATGGAGGCTGCCGAGATGCGGGAGACGTACGCCTGCGAAAAGTAGAGGCGGTTGATTTGCGACCCTCCTCCTCCAGACCTCCATGTGAAGGCGCTGGAGTCGGGATGGAGATTCCGCCAGACGTCTACCAAGTTAAGGGAGCTGATCAGTCCCCTCAACTTCTCCACCGATGCTTGGCCGCGCTGGGGACCGGAACGATCCCCCACCTCGAGCGTGCAGTTAAAATCCCCCCCGAGGCTGATGCACTCGCCGCTATCGATGGAGCTCAAGAGAGCGGACACTTCTTCAAAGAAGCGCGCTTGCAACGCGCCCGTCCTGGGCACGTACACGTTTACAAAGTGGAGCGACACGCTATCCAGGCGAACGGTGTGGTGGAGCAAGCAGCCCGGCACTAGCTCCTTGATCTCCGGCTGAAAAGTCATGGCCAACAAGATAGCCACCCCACGAGAAATAGGGGTGAGGTGACTCATGTGGACCCCACCCTGCCACTCCAGGAGCCATGTGGCTTTGTCTCCCGGAACGGTGTGGGTTTCCTGCAGAAAGCTCACCGCGTATCTCCCTTCCCTGAGGACTGAGAGATTGTGAAATCTGCGGTGAGACCCCCTGCTGCAGTTGATGTTGAGGCTGGCTATGGTTATCTTCATGTCAAAGGTACTTAAAACCCGTCACCAACAACTCACTGTGAGGAGGGAGTGGAAGTGCACCTGGCCCTCCACTCCCCCAGCAACCCATTGAGGAACACATTAAAACGGCGCCTCTCAATCAGTTTCAGGCCCGCGCACTTGCCTGCTTTCTTCAGGGCAGCACGGACGGACTGTATGATCAGCGCCAGATTCGACCAACGGCCGAGGGCCAGCTGAACTTTATCGCAGCAACCCCTGCAAACTGCGAGGAAATCCCGGAGTTCCGCCGTGGGGATAAGGGGAGATTCGGTGGGAGGCACGAGGGACTCCACCACCTTACTGGCGATGGAATCAAGGTCATCCTCCGTGCCCCACACCGAATCCCCATCCTCCTCCGGGTCGTCACCGCCAGCGGCCGACACATCCACCACACACTGTGGGGCGGACGTCCCGGCCGTGCCAGCTGGTCCCGCCTCCGTCACGATCCCACCCCCAGGATCGATGGCGGAGGAGTCCTCTCTGGGTTCTACTGTGAAACTGGAGCCTGTGGGCGCCAGCAGTTCAGGACCCCCCTCCACCTCCGTCCCCAGGCCAATGAGTGGTCCAGGGGAGACAGAAGTTCTCAACTCCGGAAATCCAGCTGGAGTCGAGACCGGAGGCAGAGAGAGGAGGCCATCTCCCGCTCCGCCAGCACCCACAGTCCCAGCAGATGAGGCAGCATTCTTGGTTATAACCGGGTCGTGTGTCTCCTGGTTGGTGGTGGACTCCGGCTGGGAGGTCCGACCCTCTGGCGCGTCGCCCTCCCCTTCATTCAGAGCTCCCGACCCAGTAGCAGTGGCAGAATGGGCAGCGTCCCCAGGCTCCCACACCACAAGCAGGGCCCCACTTACTCCTTCAGTAGGGGCCTCAAGTACCGGGGCCTTCCCCTCGCCTCCATCCTGAGCAATAGGGTGCTCCTGCCTGGATTTTGTCGCCTGGTGGTGGTGGTAGGGGAAACCTGGTGACCCGAAACAGGAGAGAGCTCCCCTCCAACAGATGGGCCCTGCGCCTCAGGGCCCCTCGTTACCTCTGTGGAGGGGTGCCTTCTCCTCTTTTTCCCACCAGGGCGCAGAGGCTCAGAGACCTCCATGTATTCAGAGGCCTCCGCCTCCGCACCCTCCTTTTTAGTCACCCTGGGCCTGAGCCCAGCCCTGGGACAGGTGGATTCCGTGAGAACGGGCTTTGGGCTGAGCTCAGGCTCGGGTCGTTTCAATGTGTCCAAGGGACGCGCCTCTTGATGTTTCTTTTGCCTCCGTGTCTTCCTTCCACTCGGACGAAAACCACAGTCTTCAGAACCGACTGAGCGGTGTCTGTTGGATGCGTGGGGGGAGTTGGAGGAGGTGCTGTGGAACCACTTTGGGCCGCCGAGGTGGAGCTGGCGGCCGGGAGGTTGGGCCAGTCCTTACGAACATGCCCCACCCCCTTACAGACGTGGCACCGCGCCCCGTCCGAGGTCCAAAAGACGCGGTAGGCCGTCCCCTGGAACTCCACATTAAATTGGCCTTCCAAGTCCTCCTCCCGCGCCAGCTGCATAAATAACTGACGGCGGAAGGAGTAGACATGTTGAAGGCTGTGTTCCCGAAGACCAAGCCGGACTGGGGTGATCCCTGACCTCACCTCCCCCAGATGGTGTAGGTGGGGGAGGAGGAGCTCACTGGGAATAAAAGGTGGGACGTTTGATAACATTATCCGCTGCGCAGTGGCCCCCAGAGGGTCCACCGGCAGGAAAGTCCCCCCCCCCCCCCAGTGAGCCCCTTATTCAGGGCCAGGGACACGGCCTGCTCAGTCTTTAGAAAAAACACAGCCTTCCCATACATCTTTGAGGCCGCAACAATGACCGAGGGGCCGACAACCTCGGCCATTGCCTTCACACAGGCCTCAATGGACATGTTGGGGTGAGGATAGCTCTTCACCCCATGGCTGGATGTTATTAATTTAAAAGGTTACGGGGCCACGTGGGCAGCCACAGAGGCTGCAGCTGCATAGGTTGTAGAGGGCCCCGCCCCCTGTGATGAAGGGCTTGCCATGGGTCTAAGAGCTAACCCACCCCAAATTGTAGGCTTGAAAATAACTTTATGCACAAAACAAACAAACAAACAACAGGTTAGGGGAGAGGCTGAGGGAATAGAGGAGAGGGAATAGAGGAGAGGGAATAGAGGAGAGGGAATAGAGGAGAGGGAATAGAGGAGAGGGAATAGAGGAGAGGGAATAGAGGAGAGGGAATAGAGGAGAGGGAATAGAGGAGAGGGAATAGAGGAGAGGGAATAGAGGAGAGGGAATAGAGGAGAGGGAATAGAGGAGAGGGAAAGACAGGCTGTAAATGATGACTTTCTTTCCTTTCTGGAGGTGGTGCACACAGCACACTTAAAACAGTCTCTGCCAGCACACTTGGTCTTACGGTCTTCTGGTTGGGGGAGGCGTCTTCTCCTGGGCCAGCTGAAGCTGCCCAGGCACTATTTATCCCCTTCTGTATATTAGCCAGGCAGCTTCAGCTGACTCGGGCTGGGCAATTGGGGTGGGGAGGGAGCTTCCCTGCACTTTAGTGCAACTGCACAACTCCCTGCAGAATTGTTTTGCCCCCACCCCTTGTTCTTCTGGCCTCTTCCACCTCCCACAACAGTCCAAATGAAATGAGTCTGGTGCTCAACACCCACCTCCAAATACAGGCTTATTCCAAAAGTCTTTCCTCTGCAGCAAATGTTGAAAGTTTTTGCAGTTTCTCCTCAGCACTCCCTTTCCAGCAGCACCTCCAGCAACTGACTGCAGCACTGTCAGCTGCACCTCGTTGAGGCACTCAGTATTCCCAATCACAGAGGAGCCAATCCCCGTTTTTTTTTGTGGCCTTTATACCCTAGGCCCCTTTTATATTTTTCACGTCGAGGGGGCCTTTATTCCTCAGGCCCCCTTTATGTACATATTTACAGTTTTAAAATAACTTTATTAAGACCAGATAAATAAACAAAAAACTCAAATTAAAATGCCATTCTCAGCGTCAACGATGCACTCCAGTCCCTGCGGTGCCCACCGGTCGCGGAAGGCCTCAAGCATACCGGCGGACACCGCATGCTCCTTCTCCAAGGACACCCGGGCGCGAACGTAACCGCGGAAGAGGGGCAGGCAATCGGGGAGGACGGAACCCCCGACGGCCCGCAACCTGGACCTGTGAATTGCCGCCTTGGCCAGGCCCAGGAGCAGACCGACGAGGAGATCCTCCTCCCGGCCCAAGCCCCTCCGCACTGGGTGCCCAAAGATCAGGAGCGTGGGACTGAAGTGCAGCCAGAATTTGAGGAGCAGCCCCTTCAGATACTCAAATAGGGGCTGCAACCTCGCACACTCCGTATAAACGTGGAACACGGACTCGCTGTATCTGTCCTGGAAGTGTTTGATTGGGACAGGGTCGAGGGAGGTTTACTCTGTATCTAACCCTTTTTATCCTTGTTTTTACCCTTTTTTTTGTGAAGGGAGCTTTACTCTGTACCTAACCCTGTGCTTTACCTGCCCTGTGAGTGCTTGATGGGACAGTGTAGAGGGAGTTTTACTCTGTATATAACCCTGTTTTTTTAAAATTTTTTTTATTTTTTATGTTGTTCAAAGTTTTTGCAGTTTCTCCTCAGCTCTCCTTCTCCAGCAGCACCTCCAGCAACTGACTGCAGCACTGTCAGCTGCACCTCGTTGAGGCACTCAGTATTCCCAATCACAGAGGAGCCAATCCCAGTGCTGTCCCTGTCCTGGGAGTGTTTGATGGGGACAGTGTAGAGCGAGCTTCACTCTGTATCTAACCCCCCGTTTTTTTTTTAGTGTAGAGGGAGCTTTACTCTGTATATAACCCTGTTTTTTTTTTATCTAACCCCCGTGCTGTACCTGTCCTGGGAGTGTTTGATGGGGACAGTGCAGAGGGAGGTTTATTCTGTATCTAACCCGTTTTTTTTTAAGAGTGAGCTTTACTCTGTATCTAACCCATGATAAGAATTTATTCTGCTTCTCCACTTTCATCTCAGCTATTCAATTTTATGAGTCCATGACTTTGACGAATATGCTCAAAACCTAATTTGATATTGTACCTACACTGTGGAACTGTTAATGTAAAATGAGGACCTCAGCAGATTGGTGGGGGAGGAATATAAATTTTAAAGTAAAGAATCTGTATTCATGGTAGGACCATTATCCTGCTTGATTTACCTCATTTCCTCTCCATCATGTTGCACCCTTGGAGGTGACCTGTTCGGTTGGCCTCTCTCTTAGGCCTGGATTTCGCAAGATTTTTTTATTTGTTTCATGGGATGCGGACATCACAGGCTCGGTCAGCATTTATTGACCATCCCTAATTGCCCCTGAGAAGGTGGTGGTGAGCTGCCTTCTTGAACCGCTGCAGTCCATGTGGGGTAGGTACACCTACAGTGCTGTTAGGAAGGGGGTTCCTATTGACCCAGTGATAGTGAAGGAACGGTGATATAGTTCCAAGTCAGGATGGTGTGTGACTGGGAGGGGCTTGGGTGCATTGCTGCAGTGCATCTTGTAGATGGTACACACTGCTGCCACCGTGCGTCGGTGGTGGAGGGAGTGAATGTTTGTAGATTGGGTGCCAATTAAGCAGGTTGCTTTGTTCTGGATGGTGTCGAGCTTCTTGAGTGTTGTTGGAGCTGCACCCATCCAGGCAAGTGGAGAGTATTCCATTACACTCCTGACTTGTGCCTTGTAGTAAAGGCCTGCTCAGATCAGGGAAAAAAAACCCAACCCGAACCCGACAGGACCACATTGGACCCGAGCCCGACCCACCACGAGTCCCTCCATTTTTCCCCGCGCCCGATCCGACTCGACCCGACATGAGCCCGACCCGACCACCGGAATGTTCCCTTTACTTACCTTGTGACTCCGAATCTGCAGGAAGCTGAAGCATGAGCGTGATGACGTCATAGAGACGCTGACTCGCTCACTGCGCAGACTCAGAGTTTCCCTCCTTGACATCCTGGACTCCCAGCTCAGGTAGGTTTTTTTCACTTCGAACACTTACCAGCAGAGCAAAATGCAATACTTAACTGTGTGTGTCCGCTCTGGACCCGGCCTGACCCGACCCGACCTGAGCCCGAAAGCCGGACCCGGAAGAGCGACCCGACCCGACCCAAACCCGACATATATCGTCGGGTCCCGTCAGGTTTGGGTCGGGTTAGCAGACCTTTACCTTGTAGATGGTCGACAGGTTTTAGGGAGTCAGGAGGTGAGTTACTCACCGCAGAATTCCCAGCCTCTGACCTACTCTTGTAGCCACGGTATTTCAGTTAATAATATTATCATGTTAATGAATTTGTGTAATAGAGCAGAGAGGAGAAGAACATTACTTTTACACAGTGAATTGTTGCATTCTGGAATGCACTTTCTGAAAGAGTGGTGAAATTTGTTACACTCCAAAGGGAATTGCATTTCTTAGAATGACACAGAGCCAAAGAGACCTTTCAGCCCACCATTCCTGTGCTGGCTCTTTAAAAACGTTCTCGTCTTCCAGTATTGATTCAACTCTCCTTTGAAGGTGTTGAATCTGCCTCCACTGTTCTTTCAGGTGATAAATACTTGGAAAGGAGAAATTTGCAGGGCAGCAGGAAAAGGGCAGGGGGAGTGGAGGCCAATTGGAATGCTGTTTCATGGAGCCAGCACTGATATGATGGACTGAATGACTTCATTCTGTGCTTTATCATTCTATGATTCTAAATGTTCTCTCCCCTTAGACCAAGGCTGATGATGTGGAGGTGGAAGGTTGGGAGTATGCGTCTCTCTTTGGTTGGAAATTCCACCTGAAGCAGCGGAAGACGGATACATTCCGCCGGAGGCGATGGAGACGTCGCATGGAACCTCTGGAGAAGGCCGGACCATCGGCTGTCTTTGCTCTGGAAGGTTCATTGGTGAGTGATGGATCTCCCCCTCAGTTTTCTCCAATCCCTGGTTTTCTCTGTCTCATTCTGCTCCGTCATCACTAGAACTCCTTTGTCCTTTACTCTTAGGATCTCCTTCCCCAAGCTGCTCTAACTCCTGACCACCTTTACAAACTCTTTTCAAAACTCTTGAACCAAATCACCCCCAGCCCTTTGTAAACCCCTGGCAAAGAATCCGCAGCTACTCCTTATTCCTATCTGTGCAGTGTCTCTGTATGTGGATGTCCTATTTCTGGAACATCGTCTGACTTCGTCCCTGTCTCTGTTCATCTGTTGCCGAAACCCTCATCCATGCCACTGTTACCTCTAGACTGAACTATTCCACTCCTTGCTGGTCTCCAACATTCTACCCTATGTCATCTTGAGCTCATCCAAACTCTGCTGCCTGTGTGCTAGCTCTCACAAAGTCCTGTTCACCTATCACTCCTGTGCTCGCTCACCTACACGGGCTCCCGGGTAAGGACGATATCAATTGTAAAATCCTCATCTTTTGTTTTCAAATCCTGCCATCACCTCATTCCTTCCTTTCTCTGTAACTTCCACCAGCTCTACAACACTCCGAGATTGCTGAGCAAATCCAATTCTGGTCGCTTGCACATCCCCGATTTTAATCGCCCCACCATTGGTGGCTGTGCCTTCAGCTTCCCAGGCCCTAAGTTATGGAATTCCCTCCTTAAACCTCCGCCTCTCTATCTCTGTCTCTCCTCCTTTAAGACATTCTTTAAAACTGACCTCTTTGACCAAGGTTTTGGCCATCTGCCCTAATATCTTTTAATGTGGCTCAATGTCAAATTTTGTTTGATTATCACTCCTGTAAGTGTCTTGAGATGTTTATTATGTTAAAGGTGCTATATAAATGCAATTTGTTGTAACAAATCCATAAGCAGTGTTCGTTTTATAGTTGAAGGTCTATCACCCCTGAATATTTGTGTATGCTAACAGTTGCTCGATCTACTCCCCCGAGGATGCGTACTAATCACCATGGCAACTTGTCTTGGCAGTACCTCCACTTGTATACACATGGTGATATCAGTGAGCAGTGCTGCTGCAGTCAGCAAGGATTGCAGGGTGGGCAGGGGAATGGGGAGCAATTAGTTATGGTAGGGCATTGTCTAGTCATGGCAAAGTCGCAGTGACAGCCAGAATAATATGGTGGACACAATCCCATATAAATTTACAGCTTGGAAAGAGGCCAATCAGCCCATCATGCCTGTGCTGGCTCATTGCTGAAGAGATCCAGAACTAATCCCACTGCCCCACACTATGTCCATAGCCCTGTATCAATCCCAAACTATTCCCACTGTCTCCCTACAGCCCTGTATCAATCCCAAATTAATCCCACTGCCCCACTCTCTCCCCATAGCCCTGTATCAATCCCAAACTATTCCCACTGACCCACTCTCTCCCCATAGCCCTGAATCAATCCCAAGCTAATCCCACTGTCCCACTCTCTCCCCATAGCCCTGTATCAATCCCAAACTATTCCCACTGCCCCACTCTCTCCCCATAGCCCTGTATCAATCCCAAACTATTCCCACTGCCCCACTCTCTCCCCATAGCCCTGTATCAATCCCAAACTAATCCCACTGTCCCACTCTCTTGCCCTGTAATTTTCCTTTAAAATGATGCAATGGTCTCTCCCTCAAACACTCCCTATGGCTGGAATAATAATTTTATAATTCCATGCTCCAAATATCAGTCACCCTGGCAAGAGCCCTTTGCCTTCTGCCCCACAGCCCTGACAGAGGTTGAGGTTCTGTGTTCAACAGAAACATTCTAAATGGTTTTAATTTAGTTTACAAAAAGTATAATATTTGTCTTGAACGTGTGCCAGCTGCTATGAGACGCTGGGCTTATACTGACTACATAGAACATGTTATGAGGTGATTTGGAAATGGCAGCTCGCAGGCGCAGACTGGATGAAAGAAATAAGGGACTGATGTGTTAGCCACGACTGCATGGCCGACAATTTCTTCCTGTCTCCGCACATCCTGAGTTGTGGAAAGTTCAATTTTCCGACTGTTAAACGGTCTCCTTCTCTCTCTCTCAAATATTGTCCACTGGCCTTATCCACAAAAATAGCATGTGTGGTCCATCTTAAAGGGACACCACCAGGGAGTGTGAGGTCAGGCTGTGTTTCTGAGAAGGATATAGTTTGGCTTACTTGGCGATGTTTCTTTGTGCTTTGCCAGAACAGTTTTATTCCTTTTCTTGTACTGAGGGCGCTGCCTCACGTTGAGGTGCAGGTCCAGGATCGGGGGAAGGGCAGCACCCCTCGACATTAATCCAGGCAGTACAGAGTTTTTGGGGTGGGAGGGGAGAGGGTTTGGTTTTAGCAGATTGGCACAAGCAGGCATCTAAACATGGCTGGCCAGATTTTGACATTAGTGTGCGCCCAGCGAGAGACGTGAGGGGTGGAGGGGGATCACAGAGAGAGAGGGAGAGAGAGAGAGGCCTCTGCACCGCTATGGGAAGTGAGGGAGGGGGAGGGGATGGGATCATGGGCCTCTGTAGTTGTATCGCTGGTGAAGCTGGGATACTGAGTGCCAACGTTTAATGATATTTGTTTGTGAGGGATAGCTCGGCCACCAGTAAGAGGCCTCCACTGTGTACATTGGCTCAGTCGTGGGTCGGGTCTGCCAGTGGAAAGTAATGAACTGGTGTACTCTAAGAGTGGGTTGTGATGGTTGGTGTAGAGAGCAGCCTCTCCAGGACGGAAGTACAGAGACTCAGGAATACAGAGCACGCAAACATAACAAACAAGTAAACTGGCAGAGCAAGGTGAATAAAACCTCCCTGACTGGTGGCCTTGGGACAGCTTCAAGACCCACATCTCACGTACCCATGCACGTGCACACTCGCACACATACCCACACACATTCACACACAGGCGGGTGCACACACACATGTACACAATCCACAAATTAGCAACCTTAAACATAAACAAACACTCAGCCCTCTGACAAGACGTGCACAAACATCACACAACATTTTCAAATCAGAGAAGCATACACAACTGGGCAGAAAATGGGGCTGAAATGGACCAATTTCAGGGCACCAGGTCCCAGTGCTACAAGCACTGCCATATTGGTGAAGGCACCTTTCCAGGCAACTCGGGGAGATACCCAAAGCAGGCCTTAGGCCCTCTATACATATGTCAATTAGAGGCTTGGTGCCTGTGGAAGGAGTCGTCTATAAATTTGTGTAGGATCATAGGAAATAGGAGCAGGAGTAGGCCATTCGGCCCCTCAAGCCTGCTCCACCATTCAACTAGATCATGGCTGACCTTCGACCTCAAGACCACTTTCACACACTATCCTCATATTCCTTGATATCTTTAATACCTAGAAATCTATCGATCTGTCTTGAATATACTCAGTGAATGAGCCTCCACAGCCCTCAGAGGTAGAGAATTGCAAAGATTCCTCAGCCTCTGAGTTAAATTCCTCCTCATCTCAGTCCTAAATGACCTACATCTTATTCTGAGACTGTCCCCTGGTTCTATACCCCCCAGCCAGGGGAAACATCCTTCCTGCATCTACCCTTTTGAGCCCTACAAGAATTTTATATGTTTCAATGAGATCACCTCTCCTTCTTCGAAACGCTAGAGAATATAGGCCCAGTCTCCCCAATCTCTCCTCATAGGTCAGTCTTGCCATCCCAGGAATTAGTCTGGTGAACCTTTGTTGTACTCCCTCTATGGCAAGTGTATCCTTCCTTAAGTAAGGTTCCTTCGACAGCACCTTCCAAACCCGTAACCTCTACCACTTAGAAGGACAAGGGCAGCAGACACAAGGGAACACCACCACCTGCAAGTTCCCTCCAAGCCACACACCATCCTGACTTGGAACGATATCGCCATTCCTTCACTGTCGCTGGGTCAAAATCCTGGAACTCCCTTCCTAACAGCACTGTGAGTGTACCTACATCCCAAGGACTGCAGCTCACCACCGCCTTCTCAAGGGCAATTAGAGATGGGCAACAAATGCTGGCCTAGCCAGCGATACCCACATCCCACGAACGAATGAATAAAAAGAAACTGTACACAGTACTCTAGGTGTAGTCTCAACAAGGCTCGATACAATTGCAGCAAGCCTTCTTTACTCCTGCACTCTAATTCTCGTGCAATAAAGGCCAACATACCATTTGCCTTCCTAATTACTTGCTGCACCGACATGTTAGATTTCAGTGACTCATGAACAAGGACACCCAGGTCCCTTTGGACATTAACACTTCCCAATCTCTCTCCATTTAAGAAATACTCTGCATTTCTGTTTTTGCTACCAAAATGGATAACTTCACATTTTTCCACATTATATTCCATCTGCCATGTTCTCGACCACTCACTTCGCCAGTCTAAATCCCCTTGAAGTCCCTTTGCATCCTCCTCACAACTCACATTCCCACCTAGTTTTTTTGCCACCAGCAAACTTGGAAATGTTGCAATTGTTGCCCACATCCAAATCATTGATATAGATTATGAACAGCATAACCAATGATACACCGCACCAAACAACATGAAAAAAGGAAAGAAGGTACCAGCCCTTCGCTTTGCAAGCTGGAACGTCAGAACTATGTGTCCTGGCCTGTCGGAAGACCTTACACAAATCAACGATTCTCGGAAGACCGCCATCATTAACAACGAGCTCAGTAGACTCAATGTGGACATCGCAGCACTTCAGGAGACTCGCCTCCCCGCGAGTGGCTCTCTAGCAGAGCAAGACTACACCTTCTTCTGGCAGGGCAGGGATCCTGAAGAACCAAGACAGCATGGAGTGGGCTTCGCCATCAGAAACTCCTTGCTCAGCATGATAGAGCCTCCCTCAAATGGCTCGGAACGCATACTGTCCATCCGACTGCTCACCACCTCTGGTCCAGTACACCTACTCAGCATCTATGCTCCAACACTCTGTTCCGCACCTGAAGCTAAAGACCAGTTCTATGAACAACTCCATAACATCATTAGCAGCATCCCCAACACCGAACACCTATTCCTGCTGGGGGACTTTAATGCCAGGGTTGGGGCCGACCATGACTCATGGCCCTCCTGCCTTGGGCGCTATGGCGTTGGAAGGATGAATGAGAACGGGCAGAGACTGCTTGAGTTGTGTACCTATCATAACCTCTGCATCACCAACTCGTTCTTTCACACTAAACCCTGTCACCAGGTTTCATGGAGGCACCCAAGATCACGTCGTTGGCACCAGCTAGACCTCATTGTCACAAGGCGAGCCGCCTTAAACAGTGTTCAAATCACACGCAGCTTCCACAGTGCGGACTGCGACACCGACCACTCCCTGGTGTGCAGCAAGGTTAGACTCAGACCAAAGAAGTTGCATCATTCCAAGCAGAAGGGCCACCCGCGCATCAACACGAGCAGAATTTCTCACCCACAGCTGTTACAAAAATTTCTAAATTCACTTGTAACAGCCCTTCAAAACACTCCCACAGGGGATGCTGAGACCAAGTGGGCCCACATCAGAGACGCCATCTATGAGTCAGCTTTGACCACCTACGGCAAAAGTGCGAAGAGAAATGCAGACTGGTTTCAATCTCATAATGAAGAGCTGGAACCTGTCATAGCCGCTAAGCGCATTGCACTTTTGAACTACAAGAAAGCCCCCAGCGATTTAACATCCGCAGCACTTAAAGCAGCCAGAAGTACTGCACAAAGAACAGCTAGGCGTTGCGCAAACGACTACTGGCAACACCTATGCAGTCATATTCAGCTGGCCTCAGACACCGGAAACATCAGAGGAATGTATGATGGCATGAAGAGAGCTCTTGGGCCAACCATCAAGAAGATCACCCCCCTCAAATCTAAATCGGGGGACATAATCACTGACCAACGCAAACAGATGGACCGCTGGGTTGAGCACTACCTAGAACTGTACTCCAGGGAGAATGCTGTCACTGAGACTGCCCTCAATGCAGCCCAGCCTCTACCAGTCATGGATGAGCTGGACATACAGCCAACCAAATCGGAACTCAGTGATGCCATTGATTCCCTAGCCAGCGGAAAAGCCCCTGGGAAGGACAGCATTACCCCTGAAATAATCAAGAGTGCCAAGCCTGCTATACTCTCAGCACTACATGAACTGCTATGCCTGTGCTGGGACGAGGGAGCAGTACCCCAGGACATGCGCGATGCCAACATCATCACCCTCTATAAAAACAAAGGTGACCGCGGTGACTGCAACAACTACCGTGGAATCTCCCTGCTCAGCATAGTGGGGAAAGTCTTTGCTCGAGTCGCTCTGAACAGGCTCCAGAAGCTGGCCGAGCGCGTCTACCCTGAGGCACAGTGTGGCTTTCGTGCAGAGAGATCGACTATTGACATGCTGTTCTCCCTTCGTCAGATACAGGAGAAATGCCGTGAACAACAGATGCCCCTCTACATTGCTTTCATTGATCTCACCAAAGCCTTTGACCTCGTCAGCAGACGTGGTCTCTTCAGACTACTAGAAAAGATCGGATGTCCACCAAAGCTACTAAGTATCATCACCTCATTCCATGACAATATGAAAGGCACAATTCAACATGGTGGCTCCTCATCAGAGCCCTTTCCTATCCTGAGTGGTGTGAAACAGGGCTGTGTTCTCGCACCCACACTTTTTGGGATTTTCTTCTCCCTGCTGCTTTCACATGCGTTCAAATCCTCTGAAGAAGGAATTTTCCTCCACACAAGATCAGGGGGCAGGTTGTTCAACCTTGCCCGTCTAAGAGCGAAGTCCAAAGTACGGAAAGTCCTCATCAGAGAACTCCTCTTTGCTGACGATGCTGCTTTAACATCTCACACTGAAGAATGCCTGCAGAGTCTCATCGACAGGTTTGCGTCTGCCTGCAATGAATTTGGCCTAACCATCAGCCTCAAGAAAACGAACATCATGGGGCAGGATGTCAGAAATGCTCCATCCATCAATATTGGCGACCACGCTCTGGAAGTGGTTCAAGAGTTCACCTACCTAGGCTCAACTATCACCAGTAACCTGTCTCTAGATGCAGAAATCAACAAGCGCATGGGTAAGGCTTCCACTGCTATGTTCAGACTGGCCAAGAGAGTGTGGGAAAATGGCGCACTGACACGGAACACAAAAGTCCGAGTGTATCAGGCCTGTGTCCTCAGTACCTTGCTCTACGGCAGCGAGGCCTGGACAACGTATGCCAGCCAAGAGCGACGTCTCAATTCATTCCATCTTCGCTGCCTTCGGAGAATACTTGGCATCAGGTGGCAGGACTATATCTCCAACACAGAAGTCCTTGAAGCGGCCAACATCCCCAGCTTATACACACTACTGAGTCAGCGGCGCTTGAGATGGCTTGGCCATGTGAGCCGCATGGAAGATGGCAGGATCCCCAAAGACACATTGTACAGCGAGCTCGCCACTGGTATCAGACCCACCGGCCGTCCATGTCTCCGTTATAAAGACGTCTGCAAACGCGACATGAAATCGTGTGACATTGATCACAAGTCGTGGGAGTCAGTTGCCAGCATTCGCCAGAGCTGGCGGGCAGCCATAAAGACAGGGCTAAATTGTGGCGAGTCGAAGAGACTTAGTAGTTGGCAGGAAAAAAGACAGAGGCGCAAGGGGAGAGCCAACTGTGCAACAGCCCCAACAAACAAATTTCTCTGCAGCACCTGTGGAAGAGCCTGTCACTCCAGAATTGGCCTTTATAGCCACTCCAGGCGCTGCTTCACAAACCACTGACCACCTCCAGGCGCGTATCCATTGTCTCTCGAGATAAGGAGGCCCAAAAGAAAAGAAAGAACCAATGCACCCGCTATATCTACAGCTACCTCTTTCAACACTCAGGGATATAGATCATCAGGTCCAGGTGATTTGCCAGCTTCAGTCCCATTAATCTCTCCAGTGCTACTTTTCTATTGATTCTAATTTCTTTCAGTTCCTCATTCTCGCAAGTCCCTTGGTACCCTAGTATTTTGGGGAGCTTTTTGTATTTTCCTCTGGGAAAACAGGCACAACGTGTTTGTTTAGTTTTTCTGCATTTCCTTGTTCCCCATTATAAATTCCCCTGTCTCTGCTTGTAATGGGCCCTTATTTGTCTTTGCTAATCTTTTCCTTTCTACATATCTATAGAAGCTTTTACAGTCAGTTTTTATGTTTTTCGCTAGTTTACTTTCATATTCTATTTTTTCTTTCTTTATCAGTTTCTTAGTCCTCCTTTGCTGAATTCTAAAATTCTCCCAATCCTCAGGCTTACTTCTTTTTTTGGCAATTTTATAAGCCTCTTCCTTCATTCTGATACAATCTCTTGTTAGCCACGGCTGGATCCCTTTTCCTGTTGGGTTTTTGTGCCTCAAAGGAATGTAAATTTGTTGTAAACCATGCACTAATTCTTTAAATGTTAGCCATTGCCTGTCTACTGTCATACTTTTTAATGTAGTTTTCCAATCTACCCTAGGCAGCTTGCCCCTCATACCTTTGTAGTTTCCTTTATTTAGATTTACGACCCTAGTTTCAGATTGAACGACATCACTTTCAAATTTAGTGTAAAATTCTTCATATTATGATCACTCTTCCCTAAAGGCTCCTTTATAATTAGATTATTAATTATCCCTTTCTCATTGCACAATAATAGATCAAAAATAGCCCATTCTCTATTTGGTTCCTCAGCATACTGTTCTGTAAAACCATCTCGTATACCTTCCAGGAATTCATCCTCCACAACATTAGTGCTAATTCTATTTTCCCAGTCTATATGTAGATTGAAGCCCCCATAATTACTGCACCTCTAATTTCCTGATTAATACCATGCCCAATCTTACCAATACTGTTTGGTGGCCTCTAAACTCCCACAAATGTTTGCTACCCCTTGCTGTATCTTAGCGCTACCCAAACTGATTCTACATCTTGAACTTCTGACCTAAAATCCTCACTCTCCAATGTACTGAGCTCATCCTATATTAACAGCGCTACCCCACCTCCTTTGCCTTTTTTCCTATCCTTCCTAAATGTTGAATACCCTTGAATATTCAGTTACCAGCTTTGGTCACCCTGCAGCCATGTCTCCGTAATCATAATTAGATCATACCTGTTTACTTCTATTTGTGCTGTGAATTCATCTACCTTGTTGCGAATGCTGTGTGCATTCTGATAGAGTGCCTTTAATTTTGCCTTTTTAACATATTTCCGTATTTTGACCCTATTTAATGCAGGCCTTTGTTTCTGCTGCCTTCCAATTTCACTTACTCCTTTTCTATCTACCATCATCAGCTTTGTTTCTCTCCTATCTGAAATCCCTCTCAGGTTCCCATCCCCCAGCCAAGCTAGTTTAAACTCTCCCCAACAGCACTCGCGAGGATATTGATCCCGGTCCTGCTAAGGTGTAGCCCGTCCGTCTTGTACAGGTCCCACCTGCCCCAGAATAAGTCCCAATGCCTCAGAAATCTAAAGCCCTCCTGCCTGCACCATCTCTCCAGCCACGTGTTAGTTTGCTTTATCCTCATATTTCTGCACTCAATAATGCGTGGCACTGGGAGTAATCCTAAGATTACTGGTTTGCAGTTCTGCATGGAGTGATTGAGCGGAACAGGTTGTTGGGGATGCCTGACCTGCTCGGGCGTTGAAAAGAATAAGAGGTGATCTCATTAAATGATATAACATTTTTTGACAGGGTAGATGCTGAGAGGCTGTTTTCCCTGTCTGAAATGTTTAGAATTAGGAGTCATAATCGCAGGATAAGGGTCTGCCGTTTAGAACTGAAATGAGGAGAAATTTCTTTGCTCAGAGGGTTATGTATCTTTGGAATTCTCTACCCCAGAGAGCTGTGAATACTCAGTTGATGAGTATATTCAAGACAGAGATCAATAGATTTTTGGATATTAGGGAAATTAAGGGGTATGAGGATAGGGCAGGAAGGTGGAGTTAATGTGGAAGATCAGCCATAATCTTGTTGATTGGTGGAGCAGGCTTGAGGGGCCGAATGGCCTCTTACTGCTCCTTTTTCTTATGTGCTTCTGCGTGGGAGTAATGAGAGGCCACCAAGCAGAAAGGAAGTATTTTTATAATTGAAATAATAAATCAAAATCCTTCCTGTGGAGCCAGGAGGAGCAGCAGTTGTCCCGATGGACCCCAAACACCCACTCCGGGACTCACCGTCACCATCTGGGGTACACGAACTACCTGAAAATGTGTGAAAGTCTCTGGAACCTCGTGCACAAAATGTTAATGAGGTCTAAGGGTCTGCTTTGGCCTTGCCTTGAGCCTTTTGATTGGTCTGGGTTGGGCCCAGACTGAATACTACCCAACAGTGTCTCTCCATTCCCCATGGTCAACACTGTGTTAGCTGTGACAGCTCAGTGTATAGTACTCTTGCCTTTGAGGCAGAAGGTTATGGATTTAAGTCCCACACCAGAGATCTTGAGCCCTTTATCCAAGCTGACACTCCCGGTGCAGGACTGAGGGAGTGCTGCACTGTTGGAGGTGCCATTTCTCAGATGAGACATTAAACTGAGGGCTTGTTTGCCATGGCAGCTGGGCGTAAAAGATCCCATGGCCCTCTTTTGAAGAAGAGCAGGGGTGTCCTGGTCAATATTTATCCTTGAATCAATATCACTAAAATTGATTATCTGGTTATTGTCACATTGCTGCTTGTGGAAGCTTGCTGTGCATAAATTAGCTGCCTGTAGAACTGCACCCAGCAGGGTTCAAAGCGTTTTGAGAGAAGGAGAAGAAAATAGAAAAACCCTAATGTCAGTTTATTTCTAAGACCATTCAGAGACCCTCACTCTCCCATGGGTCGTGACTACGATTTGTTTTACAGGGTGGAGTTACAGACGACAAGAATGAGGAGAAGTCATTGTCCACTCTCAACTTGGGTGTGAATACGCCAACTGTCTCCTGTATCTTTGACTGTAAGTACAGCTGGTGATCCTGCTGTATCACTGTCATTCTGCATGGCTGTGTGTACTTATGTGTGCATTGGGGGCCTGAGTGTGTGTGTGTAAATGTGAGTGAATGGATCTCTGACCTGTGAGTGAATGGCTGTCCATTGAATCCCCTCAGTCTCATCTGCTCCTTCCATGACAACATCCACTACACTGTACAGTTTGATGGCTCCACTTCCAACAGTTTCGGAGTGAAGAATGGAGTGAAACAGGGTTGTGTCCTAACCGCCGCTCTGTTTGGCATCTTCTTCTCCATGCTCCTGACCTTTGTCTTCCTTGCAGATCTGGAAGGAGTCTACTTGCACACTCAGTCAGAGAGCAAGCTTTACGGTCAATTAAGGTGGAAAGCGAAGACAAAAACATATCATGTTCTGATCAGAGAACTCCTCTACGCTGATGATGCTGTGCTAGTCGCTCACACAGAAACTCAGCTACAAAGACTCATGGACTGTCTGTCCCATACCTGTAACTTGTTCTCCTTGACGATAAGCATCAAGAAAACTGTGGTCACAGGACAAGGTGTTGCATCTCCACCCCTGATCACACTAAATAACACCCCACTGGAAGTGGTTAACAAATTCTACTACCTTGGGTCCACGGTGACAGACAATCTGTCCCTTGATGCAGAGCTCGATACACACATAGGGAAAGCAGCTACCACCTTTGGCCAACTTGTGAAAGGCGCTTGAAATAACACCAAGCTGACCTTTAGGACCAAGCTGATGGTTTATAAGGCCTGTGTTCTCAGCATCTTGCTGTATGGCTGTGAAATATGGGCGAGTTACAGCTACCAGGAGAAGAAGCTCAATAATTTCCATCTTCACTGTCTGCAGCGTATTACGGGTATATCCTGGCAGAACAAAATCACAAATGTGACAGTCCACTCAAAGGCTGAGCTCCCAAGTGTGTTGGGGCCAATCAAACAGAGGCAGCTTCGGTGGATCGGACACGTCCACAGGATGGAAGACGGACGCACACCCAAGGACCTTCTGTATGGTGAGTGGCCGGAGACGCGACCAATGGGGCACCAAAGCTCCGCTTCATGGATGTTTGCAAGCGTGACATGAAGGCCTTAAATGTCAACTATCACACCTGGGAGTCACTAGCTGGTGAAAGGGTGAAATGATGACAAATCCTGTGCATTACTATGATGACCAGTTGCTACAGCAGCTTGGCAACAGGCACCAATGTCAAAATCAACTCACAGCGTCACTTGGCAGCTTCACGTGCGGCACTTGTGGCAGAATCTGCCTCTCAAGGGTTGGCCTCACAGCCATCAGTAAAGGTGCCCCAAGAGAAGATACCCCACCTAAATGGATTGTTTGCTGTGTGTCGATCATCTTTTGGTAGATGAGTGTGTGTGTGTGTGTGTGTGTGTGTGTGTGTGTGTGTGTGTGTGTGTGTGTGTGTGTGTGTGTGTGTGTGTGTGTGTGTGTGTGTGTGTGTGTGTGTGTGTGTATAGATATCTGAGTGTGTGTATAATATGTGTGACACCCTAGTAAATGGGGGTGTGTAATGTGTGAATGGGGGCATTGGCGTGTGAGATCTGCATTTGAACCATAAACTCATCTGATCTCCCCAGAGATACTGACTGACCAAAGCTCCAGCCTCTCACCTCTCCCCCCAACAATACACAATGCTAAACTACATTTTACAAGGCTATCTGGAATACAGCTCAAACCCTCCACCCTCTGATTCTGAGGCAGGAATGTTCGCCCTGAGCCAAAGACTTACTCCCTGGATGTGTTATAATCGGAGGCTAATGACACATTTCCTATCATTGTGTATTATCAACAATGGATATCAGGGCTGCCTGTACATCCTGGGGGTCCAAAGCTAAAATCAGTGACCGTTGGTTACGATCTTTAGATGGCCACCCTCCTGTCTGCCCAAAGCCTGTCCACCATCTCCAAGGCACAAGTCAGGAGTGTGATGGAATACTCTCCACTTGCCTGGATGGGTGCAGCTCCAACAACACTCAAGAAGCTCGACATCATCCAGGACAAAACAGCCGCTTGATTGGCACCGCATCTGCAAACATTCACTCCCTCCACCACTGACGCACAGTGGCAGCAGTGTGTACCATCTACAAGATGCACTGCAGCAATGCACCAAGGCTCCTTCGACAGCACCTTCCAAACCTGTGACCTCTACCAACTGGAAGGACAAGGGCAGCAGATGCATGGGAACACCACCACCTGCAAGTTCCCCTCCAAGTCACACACTGTCCTGACTTGGAACTATATCGCCGTTCCTTCACTGTCGCTGGGTCAAAATCCTGGAACTACCTTCCTAACAGCACTGTGGGTGTACCTACCCCACATGGACTGCAGCAGTTCATGAAGGCAGCTCACCTCCACCTTCTCAAGGGCAATTAGGGATGGGCAATAAATGCTGGCCTAGCCAGTGACACCCAGACCCCATGAATGAATAAAAGAAAACCTCCTCTACCTTAGGAAACCTTTTCAGGACTAAGTTGCTGCCATTTTTGAAAGGTGCATCGACAACTGGTTTGCAAATGTCCTTTTGGGAAGAAGGTTGCCTTCCTTAGAAGGTCTGGGCTTATCAAGTCCCCACACCAAACATGGATGACTCTGAACTGCCTTTCTTGCATAGGATTTTACAGTGCAGAAACAGGCCATTCGGCCCAACAGGTCTATGCTGGTACTTGTCCTCCACACATGCTTCACCTTACTTAATCTTACCCATCAACTGAGCCTTCTATTCCTTTCTCCCTCATGCACTTATCTAGCTTCCCCTTAAATGCATCCAGACTATTCACCTCAACACTCCTCTAGTAGTGAGTTCCACTCTCTGGGTAAAGAAGTTTTTCCTGAAACTGACATGAGGACTGTGATGAGGGCACCTTTCTTCACTCAGAGGATTGTGAATCTATGGAATTCGGTACCCCAGAGAGTTGCAGATGCTCAGCACTGAGTATATTCAAGAATGAGATTGACAGATTTCTGGACACTAAGTGGGGATAGTGTAGGAAAGTGGAGTTGATATAGATCAGCCATGATCTTGTTAAATGGCAGAGTGGGTGCGAGGGGTTGAATGACCTACTCCAGCTCCTATTTCTTATGTTCATATGTAACTGGCTTGAAATGGCCCAGCACGCCACTTGGTTATATCAAACTGACTCAAGAAGAAGGTCTATTGCCACCTTCTTAGTGTAACTTGGGATGGACGATAATTGTCACCTTGTCAACCCAATTCCCAAAATGAATTTTGTAAAAAAACATGAATGGCCAGTTTCTGATTTGTGGGAATGTCTTGTGCTGATTTCAGATGGGACCAGATACCACCTCCGATGTTATCTTTATCAAGCAAGGGACCTGATCGCATTGGACAAGGACAGCTTCTCTGGTACGTTTCATGGCACATATGGTCTATAATTTTCTAAGAGGAGCTCCCACCAGATCTAACAAACGTATTGACACAAGTGGTCAACTTCCCATAAGTTTAAAGTTGTTTTTATTTATTTACTGTCTTTCTACTCCTGGCATTGCTGTCCTAGATCCTGAGATTTTGCACCTCGCGGTGACATTGAGCGCTGACTCGTTCTGAGTTGGGAAATGGAGCACAGTTGGGGATCATGGAGCAACGACTTGTATTTATATAGCGCCTAATGGAGTAAAATATCCCAAGGTGCTTCACAAGAGCATTATCACACAAAATATGACACCAAGCCACAGGAGATGTTAGAGCAGGTGGCCAAAAGCTTGGTCAAAGAGGGAGGTTTTAAGGAGTGTCTTGAAGGAAGAGAGAGAGATAGAGAGGTGAGAGGTTTAGGGAGGGAATTCCAGAGCTTAAGACCGAGGCAACTGAAGGTACGGAGTGATTAAAATCGGGATGCTCAAGAGACCAGAGTTAGAGCAGCACAAGATATCTTGGAGGGTTGTTGGTCTGGAGGAGATTACAGAGACAGTTTATAGAGACCATGGAGGGATTTGAACATGAAGGTGAGAATTTTAAAATTGAGGTGTTGCTGGACTTGGAGCCAATTTAGATCAGCGAGCACAGGGGTGATGGTTGAATGGGACTTGGTACAAGTTAGGTTGTGGGCAGAAGAGTTTTGCATGAGCTGAAGTTTATGGACAGTGGAAGATGGTGGGGTGGGGTGGGGTGGGAGGTGGTGGGGGGGTAACAGCAGCCAGACGTGTGTTGGAACAGGCAAGTCGAGAGGCAACAAAGGAAGAGGGTTTCAGGAGCAGATGGGCTCAGGTCTTTGGGAGGACTGAGGTTGCGAAAGGCGTTATATAAATGCAAGTCTTTCTATTCCTTTACCCAGTCAGGGACCATATCTGCCCCCAATGTGGTTGACCATTAATTGCCCTCTTATGTGGCCTAGCAAGACCCACAATTGAATCAAACCACTACCAGTGGCTCAAGACGAAGGCCCACCACCACCTTCTCAGGCCAGTAAATGCTGGCCTTGTCAGTACATCAATGTGCTGAAAATAAATTTTAAAATCTGTACATTCTATCAGTGAAGCAATTGTCTTCGCCCTTTTGGATCAGACATTATACTAAAGTCCCAGCCGCCATCTCAGATCATTGGTAAAGATCCCACAGCACCATGTGAAGAGCAAAGCCTTGGCTAACATTCCTCCCTCAGCCAGCAATATCCAAAAACAGGTTAACCCATTCATAATTTCATTGTGGGATCTTACTGTGTGTAAAAAGGCTGCCTATAAAAATCAGTTGCTTCAAAGCATCCTGACTTGGATCTATATCTCCGATCCTTCATTGTCGGTGGAACAATATCCTGGAACTCCCTACCTAACAGCTCTGGGAGCACCTTCATCATACAGTTTAAGGCGAAGGTTCATGAGATCTTTCACGTCGACCTGAGATGGAGCCTTGATTTAACATCTAATCCAAAAGACCGCTCCTCAGACAGTGCAGCACTCCCTCAGCACTGCACTGGGATTGTCAACCTAGATTATGTGGTCAAACTTCTCGAGTGGGACTTAAACATATGAGTTTGTGTCACAGGAGTGAGAGTGACCATCCAATAAGCCATGGCTGAGACCCAACTCGTGACCTCTACCAACTAGAAGGACAAGGGCAGCAAATACATGGGAACACCACCACCTGCAAGTTCGCCTCCAAGTCGCACACCATCCTTCACTGTCACTGGGTCTCCCTTCCTAACAGCACTGTGGGTGTACCTACCTCACATCGACCGCAGCAGTTCAAGAAGGCAGCTCACCACCACCTTCTCAAGGGCAATTAGGGATGGGCAATAAATGCTGGCCTCGCCAGCAACGCCCACATCCCATGAATGAATAAAAAAAAGGTGGGGCAGTGAGTAAGAAAAGAGGGAAATGGGGATGGAGGACCAGGGAACAGAGCACAGTGGCAGATGAAGGGGAGTAGTAGACAGGGCTTGAGGGACGCAGGAAGGAAGGAGAGTATAAAACAACAAGGAGCATGGAGAAGGCAGTGCACGCAGTAGGATACAGAATGTTATTATTTAAGCCAGTATAGAACTTGTGGCTAAAATCCTTAGGGACAAGGTGGACTATGATGGCTGATGTCTATTTCTGGTGTTACATGCAATGCCTGTATTTATTGCCTATCTCAAGTTGGTGCTGATGGCCACAAGGCAGCCAGAGAACCATTACCATTTGAAAGAAAGATTGTGCATTTATATCACACCTTTCATGACTTCAGGAAGCCCCATAATGCTTCCCAGATAATGAATTCCTTTTGAAATGTTGTAATGTAGGAAATGCAGCAGCCGATTTGCACAGCAAGATCCCACCAGCAGCAATGTGATAACAAGTAGATCATCTGTGCTTAGTGATATTGGTTGAGGGATAAGTATTGGCCACAGGATACCAGGAGAGACCTGCTCTGCTCCTTTTCGAAAAATGTGGGCGAGGAAAAGGGCAGATGGGGCATCGGTTTAAAATCCCATTGGAAAACCGATCCACTGTGCCAGCAAAACAGAACGGCAACAGAGGAAATAAAAAAAAAACCTTTTACTCCTCGAACCGGGAGAGTCGAGCGTCACGCGGAAGATTAGCCCTGACAAGGAAGGTTGATTCAGTGCCAGAGTTTAACGACCAATTCCTCAGACATATTAAATCACCACTTTATACACTCTCAGGATGTGGGAATTGCTGGCATTTATTGCCCTTCCCTAGCTAACCCTCAAGAAGTGGGTGGTGGTGAGCCACCTTCGTGTTGAAGAGCTGCAGTCTGTGTGGTAATGGGCCAGATAGCCTCCCACTCTGCTGTGTGGTCCCTGTGTGGTCACACCATATAAATGTATGACTCCTTGCTTAAATAGACAGGGAAACTTACAGTCCATTGGACTGGGAGTGGGGGGGGGGGGGGTCAAAACTGGGTCTTAGAATTAAAAAGTCAATCTGGTGATCTGCCACATCATCCATTGCCCCTTGCGATGTGGGTCTAAATCTGATCTCTTCAGAGAGGGAAAGGGAACATAGGAGTAGGAGGAGGCTATTCAGCCTCTCGAGCATGTTCTACCATTCAATGGGATCATGGCTGATCTGTGATTTTATCTGGGTGATGGGTGTTAAAGGCCTGCTCAGGTATATAATTTAAACTCGACCCAGGCCCTACCTGACCACATCTAACCCGAACCCGACCCGGTTCCGAGTCCTTTGGTTTTTTTCCCGCGCCCGAGCCGACCCGTCCCTACCCGACTCGACTACTGGAAATGAATGAAGCTTACTCTTATTCTTTCTTCCCTTTCTGTCCCTGACCAAAAGGCAGCACTGCCACTGTGTCCGACCCAACTCGAGCCGAGCCCCAATGCCGGAAGAGTGACCCGACCCGACCCGACCCGAACCCGAACCCGAACCCGAACCCGAACCCGACACATGTCGTCAGGTCCCGTCGGGTTGGGGTCGGGTAGCCATGCTCTAATGGGCTCCTCGACTTCCAGCCAAAGTGCTGCCCAGAACCTCGTGTCGCTCCCTTCTGTGACAGGCCTGCCGAATCATGTGCCAGTATGGACAGTGGCGGGCCTTCCACAGGATCAAGGATGTTGGAGTAGGAAGTCCCGCCCTCTGAGAGCTGCCAGCCAATCAGAGGCCAGCAACTCTTTAACTGAGCAGCCTGGAGGCGGTGGCTGCTGCCGGTGGAACACCCACTCCGAGGCCCAGGAGCGGCGCTGGACCCAGGCCACGGGTATGTCAGGACGGGAGAGGTCTCACAGGGTGGGGTCGCAGGAGAAGGGTGTGTTGAGGGTCAGCAGCAAGGGCAGGGTGGCAGCTCTCAGCGGACACCCTCCTTCCTGATGTTGGGACCCTCATTCAGGCACTAAGTGCCCTTTTATGAGGGACCCCCTCTGGAGCTGGGAAGCAGCCTGCGCGGTTTTTCTTGCCGCGCTTCCTGTGCAGCGACAGACCCGCCCACTGCTCGGCTAATTTTGGCAGCGGTGGAATGAAGCCCTTAATTCACAGGCTTTCCCACCCCGAACTTAATTTTGGCGGAGGCGGGAAGCTGACTGGGTTCTCTCACCTCCAATCCCACCACGGAGGGGGAGAGCATTAAATATTCCCCTTTGCGCCATATCCCCCAATACCTTTGGCTAAGAAAAATCTCTCAGTCTCAGATTTAAAGTTAACAATTGATCTAGCATCAAACACTGTTTGCAGAAGAAAGTTCCAAACTTCTACCACCCTTTGAACTGTTTCCTAATTTCAATCCTGAAAGGTCTGGCTTTAAATTTTCGACTACACTCCTTAGTCTTAAACTTACCAGCTAGTTGGGTCTCAGCCATGGCTTATTGGATGGTCACTCTCACCCCCGTGACACAAGCTCATATGTTTAAGTCCCACTCGAGAAGTTTGACCACATAATCTAGGTTGACAATCCCAGTGCAGTGCTGAGGGAGTGCTGCACTGTCTGAGGAGCGGTCTTTTGGATTAGATGTTAAATCAAGGCTCCATCTCAGGTCGACGTGAAAGATCTCATGAACCTTCTCCTTAAACTGTATGATGAAGGTGCTCCCAGTGCTGTTAGGTAGGGAGTTCCAGGATATTGTTCCACCGACAATGAAGGATCGGAGATATAGATCCAAGTCAGGATGCTTTGAAGCAACTGATTTTTATAGGCAGCCTTTTTACACACAGTAAGATCCCACAATGAAATTATGAATGGGTTAACCTGTTTTTGGATAGAGCTGGCTGAGGGAGGAATGTTAGCCAAGGCTTTGCTCTTCACATGGTGCTGTGGGATCTTTACTAATGATCTGAGATGGCAGCTGGGACTTTAGTATAATGTCTGATCCAAAGGGGCGAAGACAATTGCTTCACTGATAGAATGTACAGATTTTAAAATTTATTCTCAGCACATTGATGTACTGACAAGGCCAGCATTTAGTGACCTGAGAAGGTGGTGGTGGGTCTTCTTCTTGAGCCACTGGTAGTGGTTTGATTCAACTGAGTGTCTTGCTAGGCCACATAAGAGGGCAATTAAGAGTCAATCACATTGGCTTGGGACTGGGGTCAGATATGGGCCCTGACTGGGTAAAAGAATGGAAAGACTTGCATTTCTATAACACCTTTTTCAACCTCAGTCATCCCAAAGTACTTTACAGTGTAATCATTATTGTAATATGCCTTCAGCTGCCTAGGCCTGAAGCTCTGGTAGTCACCCCCAAACCTCTCCGTCTCTCTCTCTCTTTTTCCTCCTTTAAGACGCTCCTTAAAATTACCAAGCTTTTGGTCATCGAGCCTAATATCTCCTTATTTGTGTTTGATAATGATCCTTGTGAAGCACCTTGAGATGTTCTTCTGCATTGAAGGTGCTATATAAATACCAGCTGTTGTTATAATTTCGGGAGCATGGTAGCCAATTTGCGGTACAGCAAACAGAAACGTGATGAAGACCAGATCGTCTGTTTTAGTGATGTTAGTTGAAGGGTAAATATTGGGCAGGACACCAGGGAGACTTTCCTCCTCTTCTTTGACGAGTACCATGGGATGTTTTGCATCCACCTGAGAGGCAGAGAGGGCCTCAGTTTAGAATCTCATCCAAGAGATAACACATCTGATAAATCTCCTCAATACTGCTCTGGGGAGAGGTGAGCCTAGATTTTGTGCTTAAGTAAAGATGGTGGGTTTTCTTCCATAAAGGAAATTAGTGAACCAGTTGGGTTTTTAGTAACAATCCGACAGCTTTCTGGTCACTTTTACGGAGAGCAGATTTAAAAAAAAAAAACTGATTTCAAATTTCCGAACTGCCCATCATGGGATTTGAATTAACATTCATTGTGATCACTAGTCCGCTAATATAATCACTGCACAACCTTGCAGTTCACCGGCACGGTCCCAGACAAGACAATCTTAGGTTGAAGATGGTACCTGTTATATTTGCCACTTCTGTGCTTGAGTCCAGTAATGAAAGCTTTCTTTGTCTATTGGCTGCAAGAATCCTATGAGAAGGGAGTTTGATCTATCTGAACCTACTGCACTGGACTCTTCCAAATTCGGCAATTATCGGCAATCTTATATTGGCCATTCATGTCGGAGTTGGAAAAAATGTTCCTGCCAAATGTCTGCTTTGGGGAGTCATTAATTTAAAATTGTGATGAAGAGGCCGAGGGGAGAGGTTCGAAGTTGCTTTAATGCAGAGGGCTTTTGGAGCAGAGTCTACTTTGCCACAGAGAATGGTTGAGGCAGACACCATAGTATCTTTAAAAGGAGAATTGGATAAATATAAAGTTGTACTTGCAGGACAGAAACAGGCCATTCGGCCTGACAGGTTCATTTATGCTGCACACTAGATTCCCACTACCTTTGTTCATCTAACTGCATCTATATTTACTTCCGTTCCTTTCTTCCTCATGTATTTAGAATCATAGCATGATTACAGCACAGAAGGAGGCCATTTGCCCCATCGTGTCCATGCTGGCTCTCTGCAAGAGCAAGTCAGCCAGTCCCCCACCTTTTCCCCGTAGCCCTGCAAATAATTTTCTCTTCAGATCTTTATCCAATTCCCTTTTGAAAGCCTGGATTGAACCTGCCTCCAGCACACTCCCAGGCAGTGCATTCCAAATCCTAACCACTTGCTGCGTATAAATGTCCTTCCTCATGTTGCTTTTGGTTCTTTTGCCAATCACCTTAAATCAGTGTCCTCTGGTTCTGGATCTTTCCACCAATAGGAACAGTCTCTCTCTATCTACTCTGTCCAGACCCCTCATGACTTTGAACAATTCTGTCAGATCTCCTCTCAACCTTCTCTTCTCCAAGGAGAACAGCCCCAGCTTCTTCAAACTATCCATGTAACTGAAGTCCCTCATTCCTGGTGCCATTCTCATAAATCATATCCCCACCCTATTTAAAGCCTTCACATCCTTCCGGAGGTGTGCTGCCCAGAATTGGACACAATACTCCAGTTGATGGTTAGCCAGAGTTTTATATAACTTCCTTGCTTTTGTACTCGATGCCCCTATTTATAAAGCCCAGGATCCCGTATGCCTTTTTAACTCCAAGAAAGGTCTAAGGAAGGATATACTTGCCATAGAGGGAGTGCAACGGAGGTTGACCAGACTGATCCCTGAGATGGCAGGATTGTCTTTTGAGGAGAGATTGCAGAAACTAGGCCTGTATTCTCTAAAGTTTGTAAGAATGAGAGGTGGTCTCATTGAAACTTACAAAATTCTTACAGGGTGTGACAGGGTAGATGTGGATAGGATGTTTCCTCTGGCTGGTGAGTCTAGAACAAGGGGACACAGTCTCAGAATAAGGGGCAGGCCATTTAAGACTGAGATGAGGAGTAATTTCTTCACTCAAAGGTTAGTGAATCTTTGGAATTCTATATCCCAGAGGAATGTGGAGGCTCAATCACTGAGCATGTTCCAGACAGAAATCAATAGATATCTGGATCCTCGTGACACCAAGGGATATGGGGATAATGTCAGAAAGTGGTGTTGAGGTAGATGATCAGCCATGATCTAATTGAATGACAAAGCAGGCTTAATGGGCTGGATGGCCTACTCCTGTTCCTATGTTTCTATGTCCTATTTTTGTAGTGGAGTTCCCCAGGGTCAGTGTTGTGACCCTTGCTTATTAATAACCTAGGCCTTGGTGTACAGGGCACAATTTCAAAATCTGTGGATGACATGAAATTTGGAAGCATTGTGAACTGTGAGGAGGATAGTGTAGAATTTCAAAAGAACATAGACAAGTTGGTGGAATGGGCGGACAAGTGGCAGACGAAATTCAATGTGGACAAATTTGAAGTGATTAATTTTGGTAGGAATAACATGGAGAGACAATATAAAATAAAGGGTACAATTCTAAAGGGGATACAGGAGCAGATGGACCTGGGTGTATATGTGCATAAGTCATTGAAGGGGGCAGGACAGGTTGAGAGCTCGGTTAATAAAGCATACAGTATCCTGGGCTTTATTAATAGGGGCACAGAGTACAAGAGCAAGGAAGTTATGTTGAACTTGTATAAGACACTAGTTCGGCCTCAGCTGGAGTATTGCATCCAGTTCTAGGCACCGTACTTCAGGAAAGATGTGAAAGTATTGGAGAGAGTACAGAAAAGATTCACAAGAATAGTTCCAGGGATAAGGAACTTCAGTTATGAAGATAGATTGGAGACGTTGGGATTGTATTCCTTGGAGAGGAGAAGGAATGAGAGGTGATTTGATAGAGGTATTCAAAATCATGAGGAATCTGGATAGAGTAGACAGGAAGAAACTGTTCCCACTCGTGAAAGGATCGAAAATGAGAGGGCACAGATTTAAAGTGATTAGTAAAAGAAGCAAAAGCGTCATGAGGAAAAGATTTTACAGCCTTGGTCCAAACATGGACAAAAGAGCTGAACTCCAGAGGTGAGGTGAGAGTGACTGCCCTTGACATCAAGGCAGCATTTGACCGAGTATGGCATCAAGGAACCCTAGCAAAACGAGTCAATGGGAATCAGGGGGAAAACTCTCTGCTAGAACAAAGGAAGATGGTTGTGGTTGTTGGAGGTCAGTCATCTCAGCTCCAGGTCATCACTGTAGGAGTTCCTCAGGGTAGTGTCCTAGGCCCTTTAGCTGCTTCATCAATGACCTGCATTCCATCATAAGAGCAGAAGTGGGGATTTCACTGATGGTTGCACAATGTTCAGCACCATTTACAACTCCTCAGATACCGAAGCAGCCCATGTCCAAATGCAGCAAGACCTGGACAACATCCAGGCTTGGGTTGATAAGTGGCAAATACATTTGCACCGCACAAGTGCCAGGTGTTCGGGTCAAGTGAGGAGGGCTTGAAGGGCTTCCCTCTTTTCCCTCTCCTTGTTAGACAACAACAAGTTTACTTCTTTCTTGAAGCGGATATACTGGCCAATTCAGTAGGTGTTTGATTCTTTACTTGCTATGATCAGAACAAGAACCAATTGGACAGGTTTTCTGGAGTTAACAAAAAAAGAAGTTAACTTTAATGTACCTAAACCAAACTAATAAAATAATAAATGACGTGCCAACTTTCACTCACACTCACACACACGCACACACACTGGAGATTTATATACACACAAATAGGTTACAGAATGGGGAAAGGTACATTGAGTTAGAGTCCATAAAATAGGTATACAGTCTGTGGAGTTTGGTGATTTGGCTGGCTTGTAGCTGAATACAGTGGTCCTGAGGCTTTTAGTTTGAAGAGGTAGATGAGTGGCTCGGTGAGTCTCTTGGAAATAGCGATGCGGAGATTTCCTCCAACGGGGTTTCTGATTGTAGCTGGAGTATGCAGAGGTGGTCAGTCAACAAGCAGATTTGAAAGCTTTCAAGCTTGAATGGAGAGAGAGAGAGAGGGACCCCCACTTAGGGTCTGCACATGTGAGATTCCAGTTGCTTCTCCTCTGCTGCAGAGAAAAATACCAGCTTAAAACCATAGATGGGGAGGGGCTTGTCATGTGACAGTCACTCAGTGATTCAAACAGCAGTTAGCAGTATTTCACTGCTTGCTGAAAGAACAGGTAATTCTTTTATACTTCCTGGGTCTTGGTTCTTGCTGGGAAATGCACAGACATTTCATCCCTCGCCTCATAGTACTTTGCAATGTAGGATGCAGTGTAACAAACCAGGTCATCAACTTAAGCTGAAAGGATGACTTGCCGGCAACTTGTCTTTTCAAAATGTCTTTTAAAAAATTCAAATTCAGATCTCCTGCCAGTGGACCAAAGAAAATTATCATTCAACAAAAACACATTGGTGTAACACAGGCATTGACCATCACAAACAAGAGAGAGTCTAACCATCTCCCCTTGATGTCCAATGGTATTACCATCGCTGAATCCCCCACTATCAACATCCTGGGGGTTATCATTGACCAGAAGCTGAACTGGAGCAGCCATATAAATACTATGGCTACAAGAGGAAGTCAGAGGCTTGGAATTCTGTGGCGAATATCTCACCTCCTGTCTCCCCAATGCCTGCCCACCATCTACAAGCACAAGCCAAAGATTTGCAGGTTGATAGGTTAATTGGCCATTATAAATTGCCCCTAGTATAGGTAGGTGGTAGGGAAATATAGGGACAGGTGGGGATGTGGTAGGAATGTGGGATTAGTGTAGGATTAGTATAAATGGGTGGTTGATGGTCGGCACAGACTCGGTGGGCCGAAGGGCCTGTTTCAGTGCTGTATCTCTAAACTAAACTAAACAAGTCAGGAGTGTGATGGAACACTCTCCAACCACTTGCCTGGATGAGTGCAGTTCTAACAACTCTCAAGAAGCTCGACACCATCCAGACAAAGCAGCTCGCTTGATTGGCACCCCATTCACAACCTTCAACATTCAATCCCTTCACCACTGACGCACAGTGGCAGCAGTGTGTACCATCTACAAGATGCACTGCAGCAACTTACAATGCATCTTTGACAGCACCTTCCAAACCTGCGACCTCTACCTCCTGGAAGGACAAGGGCAGCAGATACATGGGAACACCACCACCTGCAAGTTCCCCTCCAAGCCACTCACCATCCTGACTCGGAGCGATATCATTGTTCCTCACTGTCGCTGGGTCAAAATCCTGAACTCCCTTCCTAACGGCACTGTGGGTGTACCTACCCCACATGGACTGCAGCGGTTCAAGAAGGCAGCTCACCACCACCTTCTCAAGGGCAATTAGGGATGGGCAACAAATGCTGGCTTGGCCAGCGATGCCCACATTCCACAAATGAATTTTTAAAAAATGCAGTAAGTGGTTAAGGTCTGGAATGCATTGCCTGAAAGTGTCCTGCAGGCAGGTTCAATCGATTCAGAAGGGAATTAAACTATTATCTGAAAAGGAAGAATGTGCAGGGTTACAGGGAGAAGATGGGGGAATGGCAGTAAGTGAATTGCTCAGTCGGAGAGCCAGTACAGACATGATGGGCCCTTCTCTGCTGTAATAATTCTGAGATTCTGTGATTCCTGAGTGTTGTTGGAACCGCATTCATTCAGGCAAGTGGAGAGTATTCCATCACACTCCTGACTTGTGCCTTGTAGATGGTGGAAAGACTTTGAGGAGTCAGGAGGTGAGTTACTCACCGCAGATTGCTGACCTGCTGTTGTAGCCACAGTCTTTATGTGGTGGCTGCGGTTCAGTTTCTGGTCAATGATAACCTTCAGCATGGTGATATTGGGGGATTCAGTGATGGTAATGCCTTTGAATGCTAAGGGGAGTGGATGAGATTCTCTCTTGTTTGAGATTGTCATGTTTGGTGCAAATGTTACTTGCCACCTATCAGCTCAATCAGAATAGTTTGGGGTTGATACAGGGCTGTGGAGAGAGAGTGGGGAAGTGGGATTAGTTTGGGATTTATACAGGGCTATGGGGAGAGAGTGGGGCAGTGGGAATAGTTTGGGATTGATACAGGGCTATGGGGAGAGAGTGGGCAGTGGGATTAGTTTGGGATTGATACAGGGCTGTGGGGAGAGAATGGGTCAGTGGGATTAGTTTGGAATTGATACAGGGCTATGAGGAGAGAGTGGGGCAGTGGGATTCGTTTGGGATTGATATAGGGCTATGGGGAAGACAGTGGGTCAGTGGAATTAGTTTGGGGATTGATACAGGGCTGTGGGGAGAGAGTGGGTCAGTGGAATTTATTTGGGATTGATTCAGGGCTATGTGGAGAGAGTGCGGCAGTGGGATTCGTTTGGGATTGATATAGGGCTATGGGGAAGACAGTGGGTCAGTGGAATTAGTTTGGGGATTGATACAGGGCTGTGGGGAGAGAGTGGGTCAGTGGGATTTATTTGGGGATTGATACAGGGCTATGGGGAGAGAGTGGGTCAGTGGGATTTATTTGGGGATTGATACAGGGCTATGGAGAGAGAGTGGGTCAGTGGGATTAGTTTGGGGATTGATACAGGGCTATGGGGAGAGAGTGGGTCAGTGGGATTAGTTTGGGGATTGATACAGGGCTATGGGGAGAGAGTGGGTCAGTGGGATTAATTTGGGGATTGATACAGGGCTATGGGGAGAGAGTGGGTCAGTGGGATTTATTTGGGGATTGATACAGGGCTATGGAGAGAGAGTGGGTCAGTGGGATTAGTTTGGGGATTGATACAGGGCTATGGAGAGAGAGTGGGTCAGTGGGATTAGTTTGGGGATTGATACAGGGCTATGGGGAGAGAGTGGGTCAGTGGGATTTATTTGGGAATTGATACAGGGCTATGGAGAGAGAGTGGGTCAGTGGGATTAGTTTGGGGATTGATACAGGGCTGTGGGGAGAGAGTGGGTCAGTGGGATTTATTTGGGGATTGATACAGGGCTATGGGGAGAGAGTGGGTCAGTGGGATTTATTTGGGGATTGATACAGGGCTATGGAGAGAGAGTGGGTCAGTGGGGTTAGTTTGGGGATTGATTCAGGGCTATGGGGAGAGAGTGGGTCAGTGGGGTTAGTTTGGGGATTGATTCAGGGCTATGGGGAGAGAGTGGGGCAGTGGGATTTGTTAGGATTTCTCTTGACTGGTTCTTTTGCCAATCACCTTGAATCTCTGTCCTCTGGTTACTGATCCTTCTGCCACTGGAAACAGTTTCTGCCTATTTACTGTTCCAAAGCCCTGCAAATTTTTGAACACCTCTTAAATCTTATCTTAACCTTCTTTGCTCAAAGGAGAACAACTCCAGCTTCTCCAGTCTGTCCATATAACTAGAGCCCATCACATTGGTACAATTCTATTAAATCCCCTCTGCACCCTCTCCAAGCACTTCACATACTTCCTAAGGTGCAATGCTGCAGCTGAGGCCTAACCAGTCAATATTTTACTTGGAAAAAGGTATATGTGAAAAACCTCAGTGTCAATCGTGGTGTATTCTAGAACATTCTCGGTGATGGTGATTTGAGAGTTAATAGCATTATAGAGCTGAGGGATCACTCCCAGAAAATGTAGAGTCGGAGTAAAGGTTTGAGGAGATGGCATTGCAGGGGGGAGTACATAGAATTACAGAGGATCTGCAACAGAAACAGGCCAGTTGGCCCAATTATACCAGTGTTCCACGTGAGCCTCTACCCTCTTCATCTCACCCCATCAGCATATCTTTCTATTCCTTTTTCCCTCGTGTGTTTATTTATCTTCTCCTTAAATGCATCGCTACTATTCACCTGAACCACTCCTTGTGGTGGCAAGTTCCACATTCTACTCACTCTCTGATTAATTATTAGTGACTGGCTTGTATTTATGGCCCTTGCTTTTGGTCTCTCCCTTGTGGAAACCCTGCCCTGGCAGAGCTCACGAGCAGAGATAAAGTTGTCTCAGGACACTTTGGATGGATCGAGACTCCAGGTGCGATGAGCAGAATGTTTATGGAATGACTGAACCCAGTTGTAGCAACAGATGGGGAATGGTGAGGTATGAAACCTTTCATAGCGCCAATCACTTTGCTGGCATAGATCGAAGAGTCAAGCAGCAGAGCGTTCTTGAAGACCATCCCAGCTGGATGACTTACAAGATGAGCTGTAAACAAAACAGGTCTGTTTTATGGAGTGTGATTTGCTTCAGCGTATTTAGCAAGTATGAGATACATGAGAAAGGTTGTGTATGGTACTACAGTGGTTATATTGCTGGACTAGTATTCCAGAGGCCCAGACTAATAATAGTTTTTTTTTTTCAGACTGAAGAAAGGTATGCAGTGGGGTTCCCCGGTGTCAGTGTTGAGACCCCTGCTTTTCCTGACATATATTAATAACCTAGATGGGTGTACAAGGCAGAATTTCAAAATTTGGAAGCATTGTGAACTATGAGGTGGAGAGTGAAAAATTTCAAGAGGACATGAGCAGTTTGGTGGAATGAGCAAACCAGTGGCAGATAAAATTTAATACAGAGAAGTGTGCAGTGATTCATTTTGGTAGAAAGAACAAGGAGAGGCAATATAAATCAAAGAACACTATTCTAAAGGAGAGTGCAGGGGTAGAGGGACCTGGGGGTATATGTACGCAAATCATTGAAGGTGGCAGGACAGGTTGAGAAAGCGGTTTCATAAATAGAGGCATAGAATACAAAAGCAGGAAGTTGTGATGAACCTTTATAAAACAAAGATTTGGCCTCATCTGGAGGATTGCGTCCAATTCTGGGCTCTGCAATTTAGGAAGGATGTGAAAGTATTAGAGAGGGTGCAGAAAAGACTCACGAGAACAGTTCCAGGGATGAAGAACTTCAGTCTTGTGGATAGGTTGGAGAAGCTGGGTCTGCTCTTCTTGGGGAAGAGAAGAGTAAGAGGAGATTTGATAGAGGTGTTCAAAATCATGAGGGGTCTAGACAGAGTAGATGGGGAGAAACCAGAGGAAGGATCCAGAACCAGAGGACACCGATTTCAGGTGATTGGCAAAAGAAGTGACGGTGATATTAGGAAACATTTTTTACACAGTGATGTTTAGGAGCTGGAATGCATCACCTGATAGCATGATTGAGCGTGATTTGATCATGGCTTTCAACAGAGAATTGGATAATTGTCGGAAGAGAAAACACTTGCAGACCTACAGGGAAAAGGCAGGAGAGTAGGACTAGATGAGTTGCTCTTGCAGAGAGCCAGCATGGACATGATGGGGCTGAATGACTTCCTTCTGTGCTGTTACCATTTTATGATTCTAGTATGAGAAATGGCATGGAACTACTGGATTGTTGGAAAAGCCCAACTGGTTAAATAATGTCCTTTAGGGAAGGAAATCTGCCGTCCTTACCCAGTCTGGGCCTATATGTGACCACATGTGGTTAGCACCGCAGCCTCACAGCTCCAGCGACCCGGGTTCAATTCTGGGTACTGCCTGTGTGGAGTTTGCAAGTTCTCCCTGTGTCTGCATGGGTTTCCTCCGGGTGCTCCGGTTTCCTCCCACATGCCAAAGACGTGCAGGTTGATAGGTAAATTGGCCATTATAAATTGCCCCTAGTATAGGTAGGTGGTAGGGAAATATAGGGACAGGTGGGGATGAGGTAGGAATATGGGATTAGTGTAGGATTAGTATAAATGGGTGGTTGATGATCGGCACAGACTTGTTGGGCCGAAGGGCCTGTTTCAGTGCTGTATCTCTAAAAAAAACCTGTCCCACAGCAATACGGTGGTCTTTGAAGCGGTCTCGCAAGCCCCTCAGTTGTGTCAAAAGTGCTACTCCCCACCTAACAGCACTGTGGGTCGACCTACCCCACATGGACTGCAGCGGTTCAAGAAGACAGATCACCACCATATTCTCAAGGGCAATTAGGGATTGGCAATAAATGCCGGCCTTGTCAGTGATGCCCATATTCAGCTGTATGTATGAGAATACAGATACATAAATTGCTAAAAGTAGCCACACAAGTTGGTAAGCCCATAAAGAAGCGAATACAAAAGCTGTAATGTTAATTTCTTGTCGAACCTTGGTTAGACCACATTTGGAGTACTGTGAGCAGTTCTGCTCTTCGCACTACAAAAGGGTGTAGAGGCATTGGAGAATGTGTAGAAAAGGTTTACAAGGATGATACCAGGATTAAGAGAATGCACCGACCAGGAAAGCTTTAGCAGGCACTGGAAAAGTGGAGACCTGCTAGAGGTCTTGAAAATTATGAAGGAGTTTGATAGGGTAGATGAGGAGAAACTTTTTCCACTTGTGGGGGTGTCCAGAACAAAAGGGGGACAAATCACTAACAGATCAAATCAAGAACTTAGGAGGCATATCTTGACAGAAAGAATGGTGAAAATGCAAAGCTCACTGCCACATAGAGTGGCGGAAGCAGACAGCATTGATGCATTTAAGTGGGGAGCTTGAGGCACATGTTGGGTGGAGGGAACAGAGGGATACAGGGGGACATGGTGAAATGAGGTAATTAGAATGGAAGGAGACTTGTGTGGAGTATAAACACCGACATTGATTTGATGGGCTGAATGGCCTGCAGATTGCAGGGGTGCAGCTCTGTGTATGCCACTGAGAGCATAGCAGTATCTGGGGAGGCGGAGGGGTGGCTGGTGATACCTTATCCTTAAGCGGCCTTAAGAAGTAGTAGAATTATTTCATCAATGTTGCTGTGCCCTTGGTAAAGTAAAAGACTTGCATTTCTATAACGCCTTTCACAACCTCAGGATATCCCAATTCACCTTACAGCCAATGAAGTATTTTTTCAAGTGTAATCACTGATGTAATGTAGAAATCACAGTAGTTAATTTGCACACAGCAAGATCCCACAAACAACAATGTGACAATGATCAGACAATCTGTTTTTTTTGGGTTATTTTAGTGATATCGATAGTGATGTTTAGTCATGTTGGTTGAGGGGTAAATATTGGCCAGGACATTGGAGAGAACTCACCTGCTGGTCTTCCAAGAGTGCCATGGTGTTTTACGTCCACCTGAGAGGGCAGACGGGGCCTTGCCTTGATGTCTGTTCCCTCAGTACCACAGACATTGATTTGATGGGCTGAATGGCCTGCAGATTGCAGGGGTGCAACTCTGTGTATGTCACTGAGAGCACAGCAGTATCGGGGGAGGGGGAGGGGAGTCCCGGCCTTATGGATTATGGGCTCATGTCTCTGGAGCAGGGACTCAGATCCACACCATTCTGACCAAGGATGCTACCAACCAAGCCTCAAGATCAGGGCTACCTTTTCGGAATCACTACTCTGAGACTTTTAGAGGGTATCCCTTTTTAACGAGAGGTTACAAGGGATTTCACGTGTGTGGGCCACGCGCAGAAGAGGAGAGAGAGAGAGGAAAAGATCAGGATCAAAATAAGGAAAATGTAGAAACTAACAGCTGCACTGGGAAAAGCTATAAAAACGAAAGTTAAAGGACAGGGAACCAGAGGAGGAGAGGGAGGGAAATCCAACTTATGACTGGAAAATCCCAGTCGTGGCTTTGATCTGATGGTGGTTGTAAAGGTCAGTGCGTGCGGGCTATGGAAAGAAGGCTTTTTTTAAAAAAAGGTTTCATTTACCCACCGCAGTTTAGACACAGTGACAGTGATTGAGAGTTCTCTGTACGAGCTGTAACATTCAAGAACCTTTCCAAGCCCCTGCCAGTGAGGGTTTTTATATATAGATATATTCTTGTTTATTGTGAAAAGTAGCCCAACTGGGGTCTGTTGGAAATTCTTGCAGCAGCAACATCATGACCTCAGATTGAAAAAAAGGCTTTTTTTTTCCACAAACCGTTCTTTAGTTTGAAACAAGAAGAAACCCTCGATGATTTTCGCACTTTAAACAGGCTATGACAAAACTTAACACCTTCTGTTTTCCACGTCAGCTTGTTTTTCTTTTAGTTTGTGTTGTTTTACCACAGGTTTTTCATTTTTTTTTGACAGCCTCCCTCCATTTGGTATGAAGATTCTTAAGGAATCTTCGAATCCTACAGCACTGAAAGAGGCCGTTCAGCCCTTTTCACCCATTCTGGCTCTTTGATACATGAATTCAATTTGCCCCCCCCCTCCTTTCCCCATAACCCTGCAAATTAGTCCTCTTCAAATACATGTCCAGTGATGTGTGGGGAAGGGGTGAGGTGGGGAGGGGACAGAGTAGCGCAAGATGGCAAATAGCCAAATGGACAGCGTTTTGCACTGAGCGTCAAGTTAACAGAGGTCAACAGAGAAGAAAACTGATTGGGGGTATCAGACGGGCAGGCAATTCGCATTTTCCCGAGACTGGTTTCACCACCAGCCCCCCCCCCCACCACCCCTCCATCCTTGCCCCTTTGCCCCCTACCGGGTGTCGGCAAGTGGATCAGAAGAGGTGTGAGGGGTTGGGGTGTTGATGGGGAGCTGGGGGCGGCACAGTGGCGCAGTGGTTAGCACCGCAGCCTCACAGCTCCAGGGACCCGGGTTCGATTCTGGGTACTGCCTGTGCGGAGTTTGCAAGTTCTCCCTGTGACCGCGTGGGTTTTCGCCGGGTGCTCCGGTTTCCTCCCACAAGCCAAAGACTTGCAGGTGATAGGTAAATTGGCCTTTGTAAATTGCCCCTAGTGTAGGTAGGTGTTAGGGAATATGGGATTACTGTAGGGTTAGTATAAATGGGTGGTTGTTGGTCGGCACAGACTCGGTGGGCCGAAGGGCCTGTTTCAGTGCTGTATCTCTTTAAAAAAAAAAGCCTGATCACATATTTCATTTTTAATAATTATTCCGGGGAGTTATGGGCAACCCTGACACCTATATACTGCCTCATCCCTATTGCTCTGAGAGCATTAAAAGTCAACCATTAAAGTGGGACTAGAGACATGTGTAGACGTAGACTGGCAGTTTCCCCTTCCTCAAGGGCATTAGTGAACTAGCTGGAACATAGGAACAGGAGAAGGCTATTCTGCCCCTCAGTCTGTACTGCCATTCTATTAGATCATGGCTGATCTGTATCTTAATTCCAGCTACCCACTTTGGTTCCCTAACCTTTAACACCCTTGTCTAGCAATAAACTATGAATCCAATTATTGAAACCTTTACTTGACCTCCGGCCTCAACAGCTCTTTGGATGGAAAGAGAGTTCCAGATTTCCACTACTCTTTGTGTAAAGAAGTACTTCCTGCCATCACCTGCGAACGACCTAGCAAATGGCAGAGAAATTGAACAAATATTTTGTGTCTGTCTTCACAGTAGAAGACACAAGTTACATAGCAGAAATATAGGTTAACCAAGACCTAATAAGAGTGAGGAACTTAAAGTAATTAATATGAGCAGAAAAAAAAGTATTAGATAAACTTAAGGGACTAAAAGTCAACAAACCCCCAGGACCTAATGGTCTACATTTTTTGTTCACTTGTGGTATGTGGGTGTTGCTGGCTAGGCCAGTATTTGTTGCACATTCCTAATTTACCCTTGAGCTGAGTGGCTTGCTAGGCCATTTCAGAGAGCATTTTAAGAGTCAACCACATTGCTGTGGGTCTGAAGTCACATAGAGGCCAGATCAGGTAAGGACAGCAGATTTCTTTCCCTAAAGACATTAGTGAACCAGATGGGTTTTTATAACAATTGACAATGGTTTCACAGTCATCATTAGACTAGCTTTTAATTCCAGATTTATTAATTGAATTCAAATTTCACCACCTGCCGTGGAGGGATTTAAACCCATGTCCCCAGAGCATTAGCCTGGGCTCTGGGCTATTAGAGCAGTGACATTACCACTACACCACCACCTTCCCTATTCTAGCGATGTAGTTGCAGAAATAATGGATCCACTGCTAATGATTTTCCAAAATTTCCTGGATTTTGGAACGGTTCCAGCAGATTGAATGTTAGCAAATGAAACACCGTTATTCAAGAACAGAGAGTGAGAGAAAACAGGGAACTACAGACCACTTACATCAGTCATCGCAAAAATGCTAGAATCTACTACTTACAAATTAGGAGCAGGAGTAGGCCACTCGGCCCCTCGAGCCTGCTCCACCATTCAACAAGATCATGGATGATCTGATTGTAACCTCAACTCCACACTGCAGCTGCCCCCAATAATCTTTCACCCCCTTGCTTATTAAGAATCGATCTACCTCTGCCTTAAAAATATTCAAAGACTCTGCTTCTACCACCAAAGACTCACGACTCTCTGAGAGAAATAATTTCTCCTCATCTCTGTCTTAAATGGGCAACCCCTTATTTTTAAACAGTGACCCCTAGTTCCATATTCTCCCACAAGGGGAAACATCCTTTCCACATCCACCCTGTCAAAACCCCTCAGAATCTTATGTGTTTCAATCAAGTCGCCTCTTACTCCTCTAAATTCCAGCGGATACAAGCCTAGCCTGTCTAGCCTTTCCTCATAAATCAACTCGCCCATTCCAGGTATTAGTCCAGTAAACCTTCTCTGAACTGCTTCCAATGCATTTACATCCTTCCTTAAATAAGGAAGGAACTTAAGCAAGGAGTCAGGAGGGCTAAAAGGGGTCATGAAAAGTCATTGGCAAACAGGATTAAGGAGAATCTCAAGGCTTTTTATACATATATAAAGAGCAAGAGGGTAACCAGGGAAAGGGTTGGCCCACTCAAGGACAGAGGAGGGAATCTATGTGTGGAGCCCGAGGAAATGGGCGAGGTACTAAATGAGTACTTTACATCAGTATTCACCAAAGAGAAGGACTTGGTGGATGATGAGTCTAGGGAAGGGAGTGTAGGCAGTCTCAGTCATCTCATTATCAAAAAGGAGGAGGTGTTGGGTGTCTTGCAAAGCATTAAGGTAGATAAGTCCCCAGGGCCTGATGGGATCTACCCCAGAATACTGAGGGAGGCAAGGGAGGAAATTGCTGGGGCCTTGATGGAAATCTTTGTATCCTCATTGGCCACAGGTGAGGTCCCAGAGGACTGGAGAATAGCCAATGTTGTTCCTTTGTTTAAGAAGGGTAGCAAGGATAATCCAGGAAATTATAGGCCGGTGAGCCTTACATCAGTGGTAGGGAAATTATTAGAGAGGATTCTTCGGGACAGGATTTACTCCCATTTGGAAACAAATGGACTTATTAGCGAGAGACAGCATGGTTTTGTGAATGGGAGGTCGTGTCACACTAACTTGATTGAGTTCTTTGAGGAAGTGACGAAAATGATTGATGAAGGAAGGGCAGTGGATGTTGTCTACATGGACTTCAGTAAAGCCTTTGACAACGTCCCTCATGGCAGACTGGTACAAAAGGCGAAGTCTCACGGGATCAGAGGTGAGCTGGCAAGATGGATACAGAACTGGCTTGGTCATAGAAGACAGAGGGTAGCAGTGGAAAGGTGCTTCTCTGAATGGAGGGCGGTGACTAGTGGTGTTGCGCAGGGACCAGTGCTGGGACCTTTGCTGTTTGTAGTATATATAAATGATTTGGAGGAAAATGGAGCTGGTCTGATTAGTAAGTTTGCGGACGACACAAAGGTTGGTGGAGTTGCGGATAATGATGAGGATTGTCAGAGGATACAGCAGGATATAGATCGGTTGGAGACTTGGGCGGAGAAATGGCAGATGGAGTTTAATCTGGACAAAGGTGAGGTAATACATTTTGGAAGGTCTAATACAGGTGGGAAGTATACAGTAAATGGCAGAACCCTTAGGAGTATTGACAGGCAGAGAGATCTGGGCGTACAGGTCCACAGGTCACTGAAAGTGGCAACGCACGTGATTAAGGTAGTCACGAAGGCATACGGCATGCTTGCCTTCATCGGTCGGGACATAGAGTATAAAAATTGGCAAGTCATGCTGCAGCTGTACTGAACCTTAGTTAGGCCACACTTAGAATATTGCGTGCAATTCTGGTCGCCACACTACCAGAAGGATGTGGAGACTTTGGAGAGGGTACAGAAGAGGTTTACCAGGATGTTGCCTGGTCTGGAGGGCATTAGCCATGAGGAGAGGTTGGATAAACTCGGATTGTTTTCACTGGAACGACGGAGGTGGAGGGGTGACATGATAGAGGTTTACAAAGTTATGAGTGGCATGGACAGAGTGGATAGTCAGAAGCTTTTTCCCAGGGTGGAAGAGTCAGTTACTAGGGGACATAGGTTTAAGGTGCGAGGGGCAAAGTTTAGAGGGGATGTGCGAAGCAAGTTCTTTACACAGAGGGTGGTGAGTGCCTGGAACTTGCTGCCGGGGGAGGTGGTGGAAGCAGGTACGATAGCGACGTTTAAGGGGCATCTTGACAAATACATGAATAGGATGGGAATAGATGGATATGGTCCCCGGATGTGCAGAAGATTTTAGTTTAGACAGGCATCAAGATCGGCGCAGGGCCGAATGGCCAGTTCCTGTGCTGTACTGTTCTTTGTTCTTTGTTTGAGACCAATACTGTACACAATACTCCAGATGTGGTCTCACCAATGCCCTGTATAACTGAAGCCTAACCTCCCTAATTTTGTATTCAATTCCCCTTGCAATAAACGATAACATTCTATTAGATTTCCTAATTACTTGTTGTAGCTGCATACTAACCTTTTGTGATTCATGCACTAGGACACCCAGATTCCTCTGCATCTCAGAGCTCTGCAATCTCTCACCATTTAGATAATATGCTTCTTTTTTATTTTTCCTGCCCAAGTGGACAATTTCACATTTTCCCACATTATACTCCATTTGCCAGATCTTTAACTACTCACTTAACCTATCTATATCCCTTTGTAGCCTCCTTATGTCCTGTTCACAACTTACTTTCCTACCTATCTTTGTGTCATCAGCATGTTAAGGAAGTTTTAACAATTCACTCAGAAAATATAGTATGATCGGATAGAATCAACATGGTTTCACGAAAGGGAAATTGTGTTTAACAAATTTATTAGAGCTTTATGAGGATTTAACTAGTGGGGTAGATAAAGAGGAGCCAGTAGAAGGAGCATACTTGGATTTCCAAAAGGCATTTGATAAGGTGCCACACAAAAGGTTAGTAGGCAAGGTAAGGGCGCATTGAGTTAGGGGTAATATATTAACATGGATAGAGGATTGTTTAACGGACCGACAGCAGAGAGTAGAGATAAACAGGGTATTTTCAAGTTGGCAGTAACTAATGGAATTTTTTTTTTTATTCATTCATGGGATTTGGGCATCGCTGGATAGGCCAGCATTTATTGTCCATCCCTAATTGCCCTTGAGAAGGTGGTGGTGAGCTGCCTTCTTGAACCACTGCAGTCCATGTGAGGTAGGTACACCCACAGTGCAGTTTGGAAGGGAGTTCCAGCATTTTAACCCAGTGACAGTGAAGGAACGGCGATATAGTTCCAAGTCAGGATGGTGTGTGGCCTGGAGGGGAACTTGCAGGTGGTGGTGTTCCCATGCATTTGACACAAGGATCGGTGCTGCGGCCTCAGCTGTTTACAATCTTTATTAATGACTTCGACAAAGAGACCGAGAGTAATGTACCTAAGTTTTCTGATGATACAAAGCTAGTTAGGAGGACACAAAGAGGCTGCAAAGAGATATAGACAGGTTAAATGAATGGGAAACAAGATGGCAGACAGAGTGTAATGTAGGTTATTCAGTTTGTGAGGTTATTCACTTTGGTAGTAAGAATAGAAAAGCAGAATATTTTTTAAAAGGAGTGAAACTTCTAAATGTTGATGTTCAGAGAGACTTGGGTGTAGTTGTACAAGGAACACAGAAAGTTAGTATGCAGGTACAGTAAGCAATTAGGAAGGCAAATGGCCTGTTTGCCTTTAATGCAAGGGGATTGAAGTACAACAATAAACAAGTGCTTGATAGGGTCAACACTAAAAGGTTATGTTCACTAGCTGGGTAATCTAGAACACAGGGGCACAGTCTCAGGATAAGGAGTCAGTCATTTCGAACTGAGATGAGAAAAAATTTCTTCACTGAGGGTAGTGAATCTTTGGAATTCTCTACCCCAGAAGGCAGTGATTGCTCCATCATTGAGTATATTCAAGGCTAAGACAGTTAGAGTTTTGGTCTCTCAGGGAATCAAAGGATAAAGGGAGGGGGGGGTGGGTGGGAAAGTAGGGTTGCAGCAGAAGATCAGCCATGATGTTATTGAATGGTGGAACAGGCTCGAGGGGCCGAGTGGTCTAATCCTATTTCCTGTGTTCGTATGTTATTATGTAGCTCTACTTTTGTTATGTCCCCTTGTGTCGACTCCCCCTTCACCCCTCCAACAAGAAAGAAAAGTTTTTCTCTATGTATGGATACGAAGTTGACTGAGTAACAGGAAACAGAGAGTAGCGGTGAATGGTTGTTTTTAAGACTGATCTTGATCTATATTAACGACCTAGACTTGGGTGTGCATGACACAATTTCAAAATTTGCAGATGACACAAAACTCGGAAGTATTGTGAACTGTGACGAGAGTGATAAACTTCACGGGACATAGACAGGCTGGTGGAATGGGCGGACACGTTGCAGATGAAATTCAGTGCGGAGAAGTATGAAGTGATTCATTTTGGTAGGAAGAACAAGGAGAGACAATATATATTTCTAAAGGGGGTGCAGGAATAGAGGGACCTGGGTATATGTACGCAAATCATTGAAGGTGACAGGGCAGGTTGAGAAAGTGGTTAATAAAGCACGAGATTTTGGGCTTTATAAGTCGAGTCAAAAATAAGGAAGTTATAAAGAACCTTTATAAAACTCCGGTTCGGCTTCAACTGGAGAATTGTGTCCAATTCTGGTACCACACTTTTGAAAGGATGTGAAGGTATTAGAGTGGGTGCAGAAAAGATTTATGAAAATGGTTCCAGGGATGAGGAACCTTAGTTACGTGGATAGTTTGGAGAAGCTGGAGCTGTTCTCCTTAGGGAATAGCAGATTAACAGGAGATTTGATAGAGGTGTTCAAAATCTGGACAGAGTATAGAGGGAGAAACTGTTCCCATTGGCAGAAAGGGTCAAGAACCAGAGGACATTAAGGAGACTGGCAAAAGAAGCAACAGTGACATGAGGAAAAACTTTTTTTATGCAGCGAGTGGTTTGAATCTGGAATGCACTGCCTGAGATTGTGGTGGAGGCAGATTCAATCGAGGCATTCAAAGAGAATTGGATAAATATCTGAAGTGAAAAAGGGCGACAGGGAAAAGGCGGGTGAGTGGGACTATGTGAGTTGCTCTTGCAGAGAACCAGCATGGGCATGACTGGCTGAATGGCCTCCTTCTGTGCTGTAACCATTCTATGATACTATCTACCCAATCATTTTCTTTAACCATCTTAAATACCTCTCGTAGTTCACCCTGATCTTCTGTACCTGAGGGAATACAAGCCTCGTCTATGCAACCTTACCTCAATCCAGCAAACTTCAAGGTCACTTTATCTGGCACCAGCTATCGAATCACCAGATTCATTGAGTTTCACAACTTGTCCTGATGAGATTTCATCTCACAACGTCTGTGTTGTCAGTCCAGTACCAGAACCACTAGGATACTGTACTGGTCAGCTGTGCAAGTGTACTTCCTCACACTGCCCAATGAGGATTGGGGGATGCTATTGTCTATCAATGGGTGAGTGGTGGAGAGGGGGAGGTGATTTTAACTGACTGCGCCAAGGCAGTAAAATTGTAGTGCTCACTGCCGGTTTGTTCGGGGCCTCTAAATGGGTACCCAAGATGAAGTCCTGCTTCAGGCAGGACACGATTTGTAATATCCTGATCTGGTCCCTATCACCCATATCAACCCTGTGCTCGCTGACCTACATCAACACCCAGTTCAGCAACGCCTCAATTTTAAAATTCTGATCCTTGTTTTCAAATTCCTCTGTGGCCACGCCCTTCCCTATCTCTGTAACCTCCTCCAGCTCAACAACCCTCTGACATTTCTGAACTCTTCCAATTCCAGCCTCTCGCGCATCCTTGATTTCAATCACCCCACCATTGGTGGTCACGCCTAATCCCTAAATTCTGGAATTCCCTCCCTAAACCTCTCCGCGCCTCTACCTCGCTCGCTGTGCATTTAAGAACTTTTTTGAGCAAGCATTTGGTCCTCTGCCCTAATATCTCCTTATATGGCAATTTGTTAGGTGCCAAAGTATGGACAGTCCACTGCCCACACTCGGTAACTGGCATCGAGTGGCCCGGCCAGCAGTTCTTAAAGGGCTGTTGCCAGTTGCTCCTGGGCAGGTATGTTTTAGTTTTTCTTTAAACTTTCATGCGGCTAAGAGGAACGCTACAAAAATCTTTGCATCTCCCCAACCTGAAGATAATATAGCTGTCTTGACTTTGTATCACAACCACCAGTATTTCCTGCCTCCCTCACCACTACCCACTACCCAATTTCCAAAGGCATCCTGAGGCAAATACCCAGCAGCAGGGTCGTACTCTGAGTCAGACCAATTTCTAGTCTGTGTGACCAATGTTAGTCCATCACATTTCTAGAGATTTTTAAACAGAGAAAGGCAGACAGTCGTGCAGGGTTCTTCAGCTGGAGGAAGCACTCCTAGATTGTAAAGAGAGATTACATGAACAAAGTTTGTATTCCCTGGGATATAGGAGGTTAGGGGGCGATTTGATTGAGGTTTTTAGGATTTTGGAAGGAGTTGATTGGGTCGATAGAGAGAAACCTTTTCCATTGGTGGGACAGAGGTTAGGCAAGGGGACTTAAATCAGAACTGGCCTTTCAAGAGACAAGTTAGGAAAATCTTTTCCATGCAAAGGGTGGAACTCCCTCCCACAGAAAGCAGTAGATACTATCTCAATTAATAATGTTAAATCAGTGGCCGATAGATTTATGCCAGACAAGGATATTAACAGAAATGGAGCCAAGGCAGGTAGACAGAGCTAAGATGCAGATCAGTCATGATCTCATTGAGTGGGGGAACACGTTCGAGGGGTTGAATACTCTCTTGCTATTTTCCTCTCCCTCTTTGCTTCAGATCAAAACAAACTAACGTTGCCTTGCTTTGCCAGTTGCTGACAAACCCGAGCACAGCCCTGACACTTCAATCGTGTTTTGCCACCCAATCTCAGTAAGAGGGCCTACATCACACACACAAGAGCCTACACATTCTTTTAGGTGGCTGTCCAGGGCGCCTGAAAAATAGACCTGATGAATTTGTGTGGGAGACCAAAACTAGGAGCCATAAATATAAGATTACTACTAAAAGATTTAACAGGGAATTCAGGAGAAAGCTCTTTCCTAGTGAGTGGTTAGAATGTGGAACTCGCTACCACGGGGAGGAGTTGAGGCAAAGAGCATAAATGCGTTTAAAGGAAAGCTAGATTAACATGAGGGAGAAAGGAGTAGAAAATTATGCTGATAGGGTTTGACAAAATAGGGTGGGAGGAGGCTTGTGTGGACTAGCATGGACTTGTTGGGCCAAATGGCCTGTTTCTGTGCTGCACATTCAATATAATTGAGCAGTAAGTCGAACACCCATGCAGTGTCTCACTGCTAAATCGGTCACTGTTGCACCAATTTGACTCCCAAAAACACGTACAACATGTGCAAGTTGGAATCCCTCCTGTGTCTAAGTGTTAAAACCAAGCCATACTGTGCTAACTTGGATTCTATTGTGCTCTGAGCTCATTGTGTAAATTTGACTGGCTGCTTGTTTTCCTGTTACAGACCCCTACGCGATAGTCTCGTTCCTGCATCAAAGCCAGATGACCGTCACCATCAAAGGCACCCTGAACCCCACCTGGGACCAGACACTAATCTTCTACGAGGTCGAGATTTTCAGTGATACCAACATCACTGCCAGTAACCCACCTAACATTGTAGTTGAGCTGTATGATCACGATACCTACGTAAGTCTGATTATCAGTGTCATTTATACAGGCTGATGTCACATAGGAACAAGAGGAGGCCATTCAGCCCCTCACGCTCACTCCCGCCAGTCAATTAGATAATGGCCTATCTGTATCATTACTCCGTTCCCCTACCTTCGATCCCAATCACACGATGCCCCGTATCTAATAAAACTCTAGCGATCTCAGCCTTGACGGCTTAATTGATCCTTAGCATCCACAGCCTTTTTCGGGGAGTGAGTTCCAGAATTCCACTGCCCTTTGTGTGAAAAAGTTTTTTGTGAAAGCGTGCTTCCTGATTTTAAGGATTTTCCCCCTTATTCTGGATTCCCCCACCGGTGGAAATAGTTTCTCTGTATCTACCCTATCAAAACCCTTTATCTTAACACCTCAGTCTGATCATCCCTCAACCTTCTAAACTCAGTGGAATGCAAACAATGTCTATCTAATCTGTCCTTGTAATTGAACCCTATTAGCCTCAGTATCATCCTGCCTAATCTGTGCTGCACCCTCACCAAGGCCAATATATTCTTCCTAAGGTACAGTGCCCAGAACTGAACGCAAGTACACCAGCTAGGCTCTGACTAAGGCTTTGTATAACTGAAGCATCACTTACTCCTCTTAGTATTTCAGGCCCCTTGTGACCAAGGCCAACATTCCATTCGCCTTTTTAATAACATTTTCTACCTCTACACAGGCTTTTAGTGATTTATGTACATGGACACCCAAATCCCTTTACTCCTCCACAGTTCCTAGTCTTTCATCATTAGGAAAATATCCTAATTTGCCTTTCTCCAACCTCACACTTCACCACATTGAACTCTATTTACCATAGATGGTTTACCACTCACTTTATCTGTCTTTACCCCCTTGTAACTTCCTGCTCCCACCTTCCAGTCCCTCCAAACCTAGTGTCATCTGCAAATTTCGATATAAAACTCTCTATTCCTTCACCCAACTCATTGATATCCATGGTGACAAGCTGAGGTCCCCAATACACATCATAGAAGCAGAGAAAGATTACGGCACAGAAGGAGGCCATTCAGCCCATTGTGTGCGCGCTGGCCGAGAAAACTAGCCGCCCATTCTAATCCCAACTTCCAGCACCTGGTCCATAGCCTTGCTGGTTTCAGCACTTCAAGTGCATGTCCAGGTACCTTTTAAATGAGTTGAGGGTTTCTGCCTCCACCACCGATTCGGGCAGTGAATTCCAGACACCCACTACTCTCTGGGTGAAAGAGTTTTTCCTCATGTCCCCTCTAATCCTTCTACCAATCACCTTAAATCTGTGCCCCCTGGTAATTGACCTCTCGGCTAGGGGAAACAGGTCCTTCCTGTTTACTCGATCTAGGCCTCTCATAATTTTGTACACCTTAATTAAGTCACCCCTCAGCCTCCTCTGTTCTAAGGAAAACAACCCTAGCCAATCCAATCTTACCTCATAGCTGAAACTTTCCAGCCCTGGCAACATTCTTGTAAATCTCCTCTGTACTCTCTCCAGAGCAATTATGTTCTTCCTGTAATGTGGTGACCAGAACTGTACGCAATACTCCAGCTGTGGCCTAACCAGCATCCTAACACATCCCTGCGGAACACCGTGTACCCCATCCCGGCAATCAGTGAACATCCCCTTTATCCTTACTCCCTGTCTCGTACCTCCAAACCAATTATGACCCATGTCACAAGATTCCCCCCGATTCCGAATGCTCTCATATTTGTCAGTCGTCTCTTGTGGATGATTTTTGAGACTGCTTACCTCAGCGGTAACAATCTGAAGGTAGGCCCGGGGTAGTGGGTGGAGCGAGAATAGGTTGAGGGGGGGGTTGGGGGGGTTGGTGTTGATCACATGCTGTGGGAGTGGGGGAGAGGGGCTTGGCTGCTGTTCTACTCTCCGCCAACCAGTTTCAGCAAGCGGTGGTGGGGGTGGGGGAAAACGGGGGTGGGTAGGACTGAAAACAGGCTCTGGTCCCCTCATTTAGATTTGTAAGGGGCCGAACAGCTATTTCAAGTAGCCAACAGAGATATGGGAGAAATGGTCCTGATTCCCCATGGCAGGCTGTCCCGGTGCCAAATTGGTCACTGTCGCACCCATTTAACACCCGATAAAGGGGCATACTGGTTTTCTACCCTCGTTACTCAGGTTGTGTCAGCAGTGGCCTGAGCGCATAATCAATGCTGACACTCGCAGTGTAGTACTGAGGGAGTGCTGCGCTGTCAGAGATGTCTTTCGGGTGAGATGTTAAACTGAGGACCTGATCTGCCATCCCAGGTGGATGTCAAAGATGTTGTGGAACTATCCAACGAAGAGCAGGGAAGTGCCCCTCAGTGATCTGCGCCAACATTTATCCCTTGGCCAACATCACTAAAAGAACAGATGATCTGGTCTTTTATGTCATTGCTGTGTGTGGGAGCTTGCTGTGCGCAAATTGGCTGCCACATCCCCTCTACATTACCACAGTGACTACACATCGAAAAGTACTTTATTATTGCAACGTGCTTTGGCATGTCTTGAGGTAGTGAAAGGCACTATATAAATGCAAGTTCTTTCTTTCCACGGAGTTGTGTATTTCCCAGACTATTTATCAGGTGATGCTCGAGTCACATACTGAACAAATTCCGAATGACTGTTTAAGCTGTTCATTAGAAATAGGGAGAATAAAGTTGTGCTCGATCAATAATTTAATAGCGTCCCAGCCAATGAATTTACATTCTGGGATGTCAACGTTTGTATTTTTTTTAATATTTTGAAGAATTGGCAGCTGTTTGTAGATACTTGCCGTATGGAAGAATTTCTTGAAAAAAAAATTCCCCATGTTATTTTTTACATTTTACAAATTCCCCGCCGTAGAGTGTTTACCTGAGGAAAGATTGGCAAATGTCTCGACGTTCCTTTCGACAGGGCCACAATGTTGGTACAGCACAGGTTGTAGACTGACACTGACGCAGTTTCCAAACAGGGGTGGCGCGCAGTGCGTGTGTCGGCGGTTAAATAATAGATCACCTTCTCAACCTGAAAGGAATTTCTCACTCACCACTCCAGGAGCACACGAAAAAGTTAGGGGGGGATCCAAAGAATAGTCAGTGGAGATCGGTGAAAAGTGAGTTCACATTTTTACTTCAGCTATACAAAGCCTTGGTTAGACCACATCCGGAGTGCTGTGTACCCCTTTGGGCACCGCAGGTTAGGAAGGATATATTGGCCTTGGAAGAAGTCCGGATTCACCAGAATTTTATCAGGACTTCTTAGGTTAGATTATTAGGAATGATTACATAAACTAGGCTTATATTTCCTGGCAGATGGAAAGTTAAGTGGTGATTTGATTGACAACTGAGTGTCTTGCTTAGGATTTTGAAAGGAATTTTTAGGATAGATAGTGAAACTCTTTCCTTGGGTAGGGGAATCTATGGCAAGGCAACATAACCTTAAAATCAGAGCCAAGCCACTTGAGAGAGAGATTAGGGAAACACTTCTTCATGCAAAGGATGGTGGAAGTGCAGAACTCTCTCCCACAAAAAACTCAATTCATAATTTTAAATCAGAAATTGCTAGATTTTTTTTGCTAGATAAGGATGTGAAATGATATAGAGCCAAGGCAAATAGATGGAGTAAAGGTAAAGATCAGCCATGATCTCATTGAATAGTGAAATAGACTTGAAGGGCTGAATGACCTCCTCCTGATCTTGTTCCTAGTGTGTGAAACATGTTGAGGAATGAGCGAGGCAAGGATGAGTGTATACCAATCATAGAACCAATCTTACAGCACAGAAGGAGGCCATTCGGCCCGTCATGCCTGTGCTAGCTCTTTGGTAGAGCTATCCGGTTAATCTCACTCTTTCCCTGAGGAACAGTTTGTGATGAATGTTGGAGCAAGTGGATTAGGGACTGTCGGCAAATATGAGAGAACTCGGACTCGGAGGGAATCTTGTGACATGGGCCATAATTATGACGTTCTCGCAGAATACAATTGAATAGTTGGTAAAAAGAGGGCAAAGATTTAAGGTGATTGACAAAAGAAACCGAGGTGACACGAAGAAAATCATTTTTATGCAACAAATGGTTAGAATTTGAAGTTCACTGCCTTCAAAAGGGAATTGGATAAATACTTGAAGGAGAAAAAAATGACAGGGATAAAGGGAAAGAGTGGGGAAGTGGAACCGACTGGATTGCTCTTTGAAAGAGCCAGTGCAGACTCGATAGGCCTCCTTCATTGCTGTATTATTCTATAATTGTAGGATGGAATACAATGCGGAGCCAGTGAAGAATATAGAAGATTTACTGGGGTTTACGTGGCGTTAGTGGACAATACAGGAGTTAATGAGTTTACACAGGAAGAGCCCATGATAGTCTCCTAGCATAGTCAATAGACCAAAGGGGAAACCAGAACAAGGGGGCACAGTCTTAAAGTTAAAGGTAGACGTTGAGGAGTTATCTGATATATCACAGCACTAGAGGAATTTTCCATAGTATCAGTGGAGTATCTAGTTCATTAATGTCCGGTAGGGAAGGAAATCTGCCGTCCTTACCCGGTCTGGCCTATATGTGACTCCAGACCCACAGCAATGTGGTCGACTTTTAACTGCCCTCTGAAATGGCCAAGCAAGACACTCAGTTGTCAAGGGCAGTTAGGGATGGGCAACAAATGCTGACCTTGCCAGTGAGGCCCACATCTCATGAAAGAATAAAAAAAGAATAGAGGAATATGTCGCAGTATTGAAAGATTATGTCATAGTATTGAAGGTGTTTGTCACATTATTAATGCAGTATGTCACATTATTAGAGGAATGTTTCTCAGTATTTCTGCAGTATATTTGGAGATTATCAACATTTCAATATATATCTGTGGCTGCTGCTCTTTTTTATGTGATCATGGGATGTGGGCATTGCTGGCTACACCAGCATTTATTGCCCATCCCTAATGGCCCTTGAGAAGGTGCCTTCTTGAACCACTGCAGTCCATGTGGGGTAGGTACACCCACAGTGCTGTTAGGAAGGGAGTTCTAGGATTTTGACCCAGCGACAGTGAAGGAACGGCGATATAGTTCCAAGTCAGGATGGTGTGTGGCTTGGAGGGGAACTTGCAGGTGACGGTGTTCCCATGTGACTGCTGCCCCTGTCCTTTTAGGTGGTATAGGTTGCGGATTTGGAAGGTACCATCGAGGAGGTTTAGTGAGTTGCTGCAGTGCATCTTGGAGATGGTACACACTGCTGCCACTGTGTGTCAGTGGTGGAGGGGTTGAATGTTTAAGGTGGTGGATGGGGTACTGATTAAGCGGGCTGCTTTGTCCTGGATGGTGTCGAGTTTCTTGAGTGTTGTTGGAGCTGCACCCACCCAGGCAAATGGAGAGTATTCCATCACATTCCCGACTTATGTATTGTAGATGGTGGACAGGCTTTGGGGAGTGAGGGGGTGGGTTACTTACCACAGAATTCCCAGTCTCTGACCTGCTCTTGTAGCCACAGTATTTATGTGGCTGGTCCAGTTCAGTTTCTGGTCAATGGTAATCCCCAGGATGTTGATAATGGGGGATTCAGCGATGGTAATGCCATTGAATATCAAGAGGAGATGGTTAGATTCTCTCTTGTTGGAGATGGTCATTGCCTGGCACTTATGTGGCCCGAATGTTACTTGCCATTTATCAGCCCAAGTCTGAATGTTATCGAAAAATGTATTTGCTGCTAACTCAATAGTGACATTTGGCACAAGATTTCTTGCATGTTGCTGAGACAAAGCAGAGGGAATTTCTAACCTGGTGTTTGTGTACTGGCATTCTATTGCTGGGTAATAGTGAATTCACATAAGATAAAGGTTTCCTCTTGGTCTAATGGACTACACATTGCCTGGTTTCGCACTGAGCTACAAACACCAGGAAGGTCTCGAGTTCAAGTGCTGAGCAGTACTGGGGAACTGGATCTTTGGTGAGGTCAGGGCACTTGGAACTAGATCTGGGGCCAATTCATTCGCGGTATCTGGACATCGCTGGCAACACCGCATATGTTGCCCATATTTAGTTGCCATAAGGGCATTAAGAGTTAAACCTTGTAGTTTGGGACTGGAGTCACACCTAGATGGCACGTTTCCTTAGAATATTACAGCACAGAAGGAGGCCATTTGGCCCGCTGTGGACCTCCTATCCTCCCCAGCTCCACGGTCTTTGTCTGCAGGAAGGGCAGGCAGGGGGAAGCGATGTAAAGAACAGTTTTAAAATGTTAGAATCTTAGAACCATCATAGAAAAATACAGCACAGAAGGAGGCCATTCAGCCTCTTTGGTAGAGTTATCCCATTAGTCACAATCCCCCTGCTCTTCCCCTACAGTCCCTGCAATTGTTTCGACCTTCAAGTATTTATCCAATTCCCTTTAGTATGAGTCTGCTTCCAGCATCATTTCAGGCAGTGCATTCCAGATCAGAATAATTCACTGCTTAAAAAAAGTCTCTTTCATGTCATCTCTGGTTCTTTTATTAATTATCTTAAAGTGGAGGAATTTGAACTCATGTGACCTGGATTAAGGAACCACTGACATAACCACTACGCTATCATACCCTACTCCGTAGAGCACAAGTTTCTGTTAGATTTTTAACACCAGAATGAGAGCAGAACGGAGAGGTTATAACTTCAGCCTGAATAGGATGGGGTTACTTTCTCTAGAAAAGAGAAGATCTGATCGAGGTCTTTAAGATTATCAAGGTGCTTGATAGGGTTGGTGGAGAGAATACATTTCCACTTGCAGGGCAGGCTAGAACTAAGGGGCATAAATACAAGAAGTCAGTAATAAATGCAATGGGAATTCAGGAGCAACTTCTCTATCCAGACAGTGGTTAGAAAGTGGAATTTGCTACCCTCAGGAGTAGTTGAGATGAACAGCATAGATGCATTTAAGGAGATGCTAGAACACATGAGGGAGAAAGGAACGTAAGGTTATGCTGGTGCAGTTAGATGAAGGAGGATGGGAGGACTCTTGTGTGGAGCATAAACACCTGCCATCGACCGATTGCGCTGAATGACATGTTCCTTGCTGTAAATATTTTGTAACTTACATGGTCATTTCACCTGATGCCATCTTACAAATCACCAGGTTTAATATCTGCCAATTTCCAACTTGCCTTGATCTCATGACTGCCAGGTATCTAGACCAGTACCAGAAGGAATGGGGGAATCAGCCAGGGTACCTGCCCTCGATCACTATCTAGGTGCATTCAACTGGAAGCGAGCATGTGTCTTGGTTTGAACTAATCTGTGAGGCTTCCTGTGGCCCAATAACCTACCAACACTCAACTGTCCAGGGTCACCCATGAAGAACAGTAACTGTGTGAAAGTACAGAAAGGGGATTGGAATTTGTGCAACTATAACAAGGCAGAAAGAGACCATTCGAGCCATCGTGCCTGTGCTATCTCTTTGAAAGAGCTATCCAATTAGTCCCACTCCTACAAACAGTTCCCCATAGCCCTGCAAATTTTCGTTTTTAAGTATTTATCCAATTTCCTTTGAAAGTTACTTACATCAGAGAAAAACAATGGAAGGATGAACCAATTGGGCATGAGATGAGTGTGTTTATTTTCCTTTACCGCCTCCTCAGGGTGCTGATGAGTTTATGGGCCGATGTATCTGCAGACCATCCCTGGAGCCCTCCCCCAGGCTGGCCTGGTACCCAGTGAGAAGAGGGAACAGAAATGCGGGAGAGATTCTGGCTGCCTTCGAGCTCATTCCCAGGGACAAGGTACGTGAAACGTAAAATCAAATGATCTTACCGCAGCACATACACCGACGGGTATTTATACAGTGCTTTACCATAGTGAAACATCCCAAGGCATTTCACTGGAGCGTAATCAGACAAAATTTACACCGAGCAAAAAGTGACAGTAGGACAGGTGAGCAAACACTTGGCCAAAGAGTTTTGGTTTTAAGCAGTATCTTATAGGAGAAGAGAGAGGTAGAGAGGCAGAAGATTGAGATGGAATTCCAGAGCTTTGGGCCTTGGCGGCTGGAGGAGATTACAAAGATAGGGAGTGTCCTGCCCAATATGTATCCCTCAACATCACAAAAACAGATCATCTGCTCATTATCACATTGCTGTTTGTGGGAGTTTGCTGTGTGCACTTTAGCTGCCACGTTTCCTACATTTTAACAATGACTACACTTCAAATTGTACATCTAGGCCTGGGCTGATAAGTGGCAGATAGCATTCATGACACACAAGTGCCAGGCAATGACCATCTCCAACAAGAAAGAATTTAACCATCTCCCCTTGATGTTCAATGGTATTACCATCGCTGAAATCCCACTATCAACATCCTGGGGATCACCATTGACCAGAAACTGAACTGGAGCAGCTACATAAATGCTTTGGCAACAAGAGCAGGTCAGAGGCTGGGAATTCTGAGGCCAGTAACTCACCTCCTGTTTCGCCAAAGCCTGTCCACAAGGCAAAAGTCAGGAGTATGATGGAATACTCTCCACTTGCCTGGATGGGTGCAGCTCCAACAACACTCAAAATGCTTGACACCATCCAGGACAAAGCAGCCCGCTTAATCAGTACCCCATCCACCACCTTCAACATTCACTCCCTCCACCACCGATGCACAGTGGCAGCAGTGTGTACCATCTACAAGATGCACTGTAGCAACACACCAAGGCTCCTTAGACGGCACCTTCCAAACCCGCGACCTCTACCACCCAGGACAAGGGCAGCAGATGCATGGGAACACCACCAGCTGCAAGTCCCCCTCCAAGTCACACACCATCCTGACTTGGAATTATATCGCCGTTCCTTCACTGTCGCTGGGTCAAAATCCTGGAACTCCCTTCCTAACAGCACTGTGGCTGTACCTACCCCACATGGACTGCAGCGGTTCAAGAAGGCAGCTCACCACCACCTTCTCAAGGGCAATTAGGGATGGGAAACAGCAACGCCCACATCCCTCTAATGAATAAAAGAAAATCCTTGGATGTCCTGAGGTTCTGAAAGACACTATATAAATGGGAGTCTTAGACTTTCTATAACAACAATTACTGTTGTCAACAATCTTTAACCTGTTCATTTGCTGTTCCATTTCCTACAGCAGAATGTTTTCTTTACAATGGGTTAGTGCATCTACTAAAACATCCAAGAAATAATGTCACCCCAACATGCTAAATGTTTGCCCAGTACTAATCCAAGACTTCCTTTCCCAATCCCATTCCTCCTTATCCCAATCCTAATATCAGTGCAGGTGTCCAGTTACTACGCAGTGGAAGGGGTAACATCGCCAACACTAACTTTACTATATTAGAGAGATGCTGGATTCCACAACACGGGTTATTTAAAGACTAACCTCCTAGTGTTTCGATAGAGTGAGGATATAGATATTTCTCTCAACTAATTGTTTCTTGTGGCTCCTTTGTCATACAGCGCACAGTCCATCGTATTCCTGGCTTGCAGGTAAGAACGATTGGCCGATATTACTGGGTGTAATCTTAACCTGACCTGTCCGGGTTCGTTACAGAGAAAGCTCCCTCTGCACTGTCCCATCAAACACTCCCAGGCCACATACTGCACAGGTTAGATACAGAGTAAAGCTCCCTCTACACTGTCCCATCAAACACTCCCAGGCCACATACTGCACAGGTTAAATACAGAGTAAAGCTCCCTCTGCACTGTCCCATCAAACACTCCCAGGCCACATACTGCACAGGTTAGATACAGAGTAAAGCTCCCTCTACACTGTCCCATCAAACACTCCCAGGCCACATACTGCACAGGTTAGATACAGAGTAAAGCTCCCTCTACACTGTCCCATCAAACACTCCCAGGCCACAGACTGCACAGGTTAGATACAGAGTAAAGCTCCCTCTGCACTGTCCCATCAAACACTCCCAGGCCACATACTGCACAGGTTAGATACAGAGTAAAGCTCCCTCTACACTGTCCCATCAAACACTCCCAGGCCACATACTGCACAGGTTGGATACAGAGTAAAGCTCCCTCTACACTGTCCCATCAAACACTCCCAGGCCACATACTGCACAGGTTAGATACAGAGTAAAGCTCCCTCTACACTGTGTAATTCTATAGGGAGCTGTGCAATTGCACTGAATACAGAAGGAAGCTCCCTCCCCACCCTAATTGTCCAGCCTGGGTCAGCTGAAGCTGCCTGGCTATAGAGACATCAGGATCGAACTAGAGCCTGGGCAGCTTTCAGCTGATCCAGGTGAAGACCCCTCCCACAACCAGAAGACCAGGAATGTTTACAGTGCCCTGAGTACCACATTTTAAGGAGAAAAAAAGCAAAGTCATCGCTTGCAGCCTGTCTTTCCCCTTTCCTGTATACCCTCAGCCTCTCCCCAAACCTCCTAGTTGGTTTGTTTGTTTGTTTGCTTGCCTGCAATTTGGGGGTTGGTTGGGCTCTTGAGCCATGGCAAGCCCATCATCACTGGTGGCGGGGCCTTCTCATACTTATGCGGCTGTAGCCTCTGTGGCTGCTTTTGTGACCCCGTCACCTTTTAAATTAATTACTTTGAGCCATGGGGTAAAGAGCTACCCCCACCCCAATATGTCTATCGAGGCCTGTGTAAAGGCAATGGCTGAGGTTGTCGGCCCCTCGGCCATTGTGCCAGCCTCAAAAATGTACGACAAGGCTGTGTTCTTCCTGAAGACCGAGCGGGCCGTGTCCCTGACCCTGAATAAAGGGCTCACTGTGGGTGGGACTTTCCTGCCGGTGGACCCTTTAGGGGCCACTGCACAGCGGATAATGTTATCAAACGTCCCGCCCTTTATTCCCAGTGAGCTCCTCCTTCCCCACCTGCACCATCTGGGGGAGGTGAGGTCGGGGATCACCCCAATCCGGCTTGGTCTTCGGGAGCACAGCCTCCAACATGTCTACTCCTTCCGCTGCCAGTTATTTATGCAGCTGGCGAGGGAGGAGGATTCGGACGGCCAATTTAATGTGGAGTTCCAGGGGACGACCTACCGTGTCTTTTGGACCTCGGACGGGGCGCAGTGCCACGTCTGCAAGGGGGTGGGGCATGTTCGTAAGAACTGCCCCAACCTCCCGGCCGCCAGCTCCACCTCGGTGGCCCAGGGTGGTTCCACAGCACCTCCTCCCACTCCCCCCACACATCCAACAGACACCGCTCAGTCGGTTCCGGAGGCGGTGGTTTTCACAGCCTCCGGCGGGGAGGGGAGTGCCCGTCTGAGTGGAAGGAAGACGCGGAGGCAAAAGAAACATCAAGAGGCGCGTCCCCTGGACACATTGAAACAACCCGAGCCTGAGCTCAGCCCAAAGCCCGTTCTCACGGAATCCACCTGTCCCAGGGCTGGGCCCAGGCCCAGGGTGACTAAAAAGAAGGAGGGTGCGGAGGCAGAGGCCTATGATGACATGGGGGTCTCTGAGGCTCTGCGCCCTAGTGGGAAAAAGAGGAGAAGGCACCCCTCCACAGAGGTAACGAGGGGCCCTGAGGCGCAGGGCCCATCTGTTGGAGGGGAGCTGTCTCCTGTTTCGGGTCCCCAGGTTTCCCATACCGCCACCACCAAGGCTACAAAGTCCGGGCAGGAGCACCCTATTCCTCAGGATGGAGGGGAGGGGAAGGCCCCGGTACATGAGGCCCCTCCTGAAGGAGTAAGTGGGCCCTGCTTGTGGTGGGGGAGCCTGGGGACGCTGCCCATTCTACCACTGCTACTGGGTCGGGTGCCCTGAGTGAAGGGGAGGGCGAGGCCCCAGAGGGTCGGCCCTCCTAGCCGGAGTCCACCACCAACCAGGAGACACCCGACCCGGTAATAACTGAGATTGCTGCCCCATCTGCTGGGCCTGTGGGTGTTGGCGGAGCGGGAGATGGCCTCCTCTCTCCGCCTCTGGTCTCGGCTCCGGCTGGATTTCCGGAGATGGGAACTTCTGTGTCCCCTGGACCACTCATTGGCCTGGGGACGGAGGTGAAGGGGGGTCCTGAACTGCTGGCGCCCACAGGCTGCAGTTTCACAGTAGAACCCAGAGAGGACTCCTCCGCCATCGATCCTGGGGGTGGGATCGTGACGGAGGCAGGACCAGCTGGCGCGGCCGGGACATCGTGGATGTGTCGGCCGCTGGCGGTGACGACCCGGAGGAGGATGGGGATTCGGTGTGGGGCACGGAGGATGACCTTGATTCCATCGCAAGTGAGGTGGTGGAGTCCCTCGTGCCTCCCACCGAATCTCCCCTCATCCCCACGGCGGAACTCCAGGATTTCCTCGCGGTTTGCTTGGGTTGCCGCAATAAAGTTCAGCTGGCCCTCAGCCGTTGGTCGAATCTGGCGCTGATCATCCAGTCCGTCCGTGCCGCCCTTAAGATAGCGGGCAAGCGCGCGGGCGTGAAACTGGTTGAGAGGCGCCGTTTTAATGTGTTCCTCAATGGGTTGCTGGGGGAGTGGAAGGCCAGGTGCATTTCCACTCCCTCCTCACAGTGAGGTGTTGGTGATGGGTTTTAAGTACCTTTGACATGAAGATAACCATAGCCAGCCTCAACATCAACGGCAGCAGGGGGTCTCACCGCAGATTTCACAATCTCTCAGTCCTCGGGGAAGGGAGATACACGGTGAGCTTTCTGCAGGAAACCCACACCGTTCCGGGAGACGAAGCCACCTGGCTCCTGGAGCGGCAGGATGGGGCCTACATGAGTCACCTCACCCCTATTTCTAGTGGGGTGGCTATCTTGTTAGCCCCGACTTTTCAGGAGATCTTGAGGGTCAAGGAGCTAGTGCCGGGCCACTTGCTCCACCTCGCCGTTTGCCTGGGTCGTAGCCGCTCCACTTTGTGAACGTGTACGCGCCCAGTCCCGGCGCATTGCAAGCGCGCTTCTTTGAAGAAGTGTCCGCTCTCTTGAGCTCCATCGATAGCGGCGAGTGCATCATCCTCGGGGGGGATTTTAACTGCACCCTCGAGGTGGGGGATCGCTCCGGTCCCCAGCGCGGCCAAGCGTCGGTGGAGAAGTTGAGGGGACTGATCAGCTCCCTTAACTTGGTGGACGTCTGGCTGAATCTCCACCCCGACTCGAGCGCCTTCACGTGGAGGTCTGGAGGAGGAGGGTCGCGAATCGACCGCCTCTACATTTCGAAGGCGTACGTCTCCCGCGTCTTGGCGGCCTCCAAGCGGCTGGTGCTGTGCTCGGACCACCGCCTGGTGTGGGCGGAGTTCACTCCTCTCCGCACGCAGGCGGGGTCCGCGTACTGGCACTTTAACAACCGGCTGCTGGAGGACGAGCGATTTCGGGACTCGTTCTGTCGATTCTGGGCCGACTGGAGAAGGAAGCAGGGGGGCTTCCCCTCCTTGAGGCTATGGTGGGATGTGGGCAAGACTCACATCCGCGTCTTCTGTCAGGAGCACGCGAAGGGTTCGACTAAGAGGCGGAAAGCCGAGATCGGGCGCCTTGAGAGGGAGGTGCTCGACTTGGAGTCCCACCTCGGTCATGCCGTTGCGGACCTGGCCCTGTGGCAGGCGTACAAAGAGAAGAAGGGCGCGCTGAGGGACCTGCAGCTCATAGGGTCCCGAGGCGCGTACGTGAGGTCGCGGATCCAGATCCTGGAAGATTTGGACCGCGCCTCACCCTTCTTCTACTCGCTGGAAAAATGGCGGGGGGTCCGTAAGCAGCTCGTCGAGCTGCTGGCCGATGACGGATCCTCCATCACGGATCCGGAGGGAATGGGCCTCCTGGTCCGTACTTATTACAATGCGTTGTTCTCTCCGGATCCGTCCAGCGAGGATGCGCGCACAGTTTTGTGGGAGGACCTGCCACAGGTCAGCCCGGAGGGCGCCGAAGGATTGGAGGCTCCGCTCACGTTGGCGGAGCTGACTGGCGCCCTCCACCAGCTCTCAAGGGGCAAATCCCCAGGGCTGGATGGCTTGACCGTGGAGTTCCTCAGGGCGTTCTGGGACGTCCGGGGGTCGATTACGCGCGGGTCCTGGGGGAAAGCCTGGCGACCGTGGAGATGCCCCTCTCGTGGCGCAGGGCGGTTATCGTCCTGCTGCCGAAGAGGGGCGATCTCCGCCTGCTTAAAAACTGGTGTCCGGTCTCCCTCCTCAGCACGGATTATAAGATCCTTGCCCGGGCTATGTCTACCTGCCTGGGCTCCGTGCTGGCCCACATGATCCACCCCGACCAGTCCGACACGGTCCCGAGCCGGTCCATCCAGGACAACATCCACCTGGTCCGGGACCTGATTCATCTTTCCCAGAGGACTGGTCAGTCGGTCGCCTTTCTCTCCCTCGATCAGGAGAAGGCGTTCAACTGATCCCTGTGGTCCCCCACTAGTAACAGCCTGCCATCCTGAGAATGACCCATTTATTCCTACTCTCTGCTTTCTGAATGTTAACCAATTCTCAATCCATTGCAGTATATTATCCCCAATCCCATGTGCTCTAATTTGGTTTACTAACTTCCTGTGTGGCACCTTATCAAAAGCTTTCTGAAAATCCAAATACACCACATCCACTGGTTCTCCTTTATCTATGCTACAAGTAACAATACGCCGCCGCAGAGTGTCTAGTCAAAGTTAACGGGTCCTTGACGGCGCCCCTTCGCTTTGGAAGAGGAGTGCGTCAGGTCATAAACCAACTGGTGGCCTCCATGTTGTGCTACCAGTTGGTCACTTTGGCCCCACCCCCTGCATTTGCCAACAAGATCCAGGAGAAACTCGTCGATTTCTTCTGGGGCAAGAGGAAACACTGGGTCTCTGCCGCGGTCCTGAGTCTCCCGATTAAGAAGGGCGGCCAGTTGCTGGTGTGCATCCGCACCCAGGCTGCGACTCTCCGCCTTCGGACCCTGCAGAGATACCTGTACGTCGAGCGTCCTCCCAGATGGTGTGCGCTGGCGACGTGTTTCTTCCGCCAGTGTCACTGCCTTCAAGACGACACGCAGCTCCTGGTGGAGTCCGTTAGCCGCGCCTCCCTGAGGGAGTTGTCTGTCTTTTACCGGGATCTATTCCGAGTCTGGAACATGGCCGCCTCCAGTCAGAGCGCTCCCCCGCCGGTGGAGGAGAGCGCCTCGGCTGTCCGGGCGGCCGACTCCGGGGACGGTCCGGCGGGCGGAGGAGTAGCCAAAACCCCCGGGACGCCCCTCACTGCGGGTGGCGAGGGGGCTCGGGAGTGCGGAGCGATCCTATTTTCTATGTTTCCATGTTTCTAAAACCCCTTGCAATGAAGGCCAACATACCATTTGCCATTCTCATTGCTTGCTGCACCTGCATACTAGCTTTTAGTGACTCATGAACAAGGACACCCAGGTCTCTTTGGACACCAACATTTCCCAATCTCTCACCATTTAAGAAATACTCTGCCTTTCTGTTTTCTCTACCAAAGTGGATCACTTCACACATATTCACATTATATTCCATCTGCCATGTCCTTTTCCTTTCACTTTGCCTGTCCAGCTCCACTTGAAGCCTCCTTGCATCTTCCTCACAACTTACATTCCCACCTAGTTTTGTGTCATCTGCAAATTTGGAAATATTACAATTATTCCCCACATCCAAATCATTTATAGAGATTGTGAGCAGCTGGGCCCCAGCACTGATCCCTGTGGTCCCCCACTAGTAACAGCCTGCCATCCTGAGAATGACCCATTTATTCCTACTCTCTGCTTTCTGAATGTTAACCAATTCTCAATCCATTGCAGTATATTATCCCCAATCCCATGTGCTCTAATTTGGTTTACTAACTTCCTGTGTGGCACCTTATCAAAAGCTTTCTGAAAATCCAAATACACCACATCCACTGGTTCTCCTTTATCTATGCTACAAGTAACATCCTCAAAAAACTCCAACAGGTTTGTCAAACATGATTTCCCTTTCATAAATCCATGTTGACTCTGTCCAATTTTACCATTATTTTCTGAGTGCCCAGTTATTATATCCTTTATAATAGATTCCAACATTTTCCCGACTACTGACATCAAACTAACAGGTCTGTCGTTCTCCCTTCCCCTCTCCTTCCCTTCTTAAATAACAGGGTTACATTTGCTACTTTCCAGTCTGCAGAAACCCTTCCAGAATCTGTAGAATTTTGAAAGATAAATGGGCGGTACAGTGGCGCAGTGGTTAGCACCGCAGCCTCACAGCTCCAGCGACCCGGTTTCAATTCTGGGCACTGCCTGTGTGGAGTTTGCAAGTTCTCCCTGTGACTGCGTGGGTTTTCTCCGGGTGCTCCGGTTTCCTCCCACATACCAAAGACTTGCAGGTTGATAGGTAAATTGGCCATTAGCAATTGCCCCTAGTATAGGTGGGTGGTCGGGAAATATAGGGACAGGTGGGGATGTGTAGGAATATGGGATTAGTGTAGTATTAGTATAAATGGGTGGTTGATGGTCGGCACAGACTCGGTGGGCCGAAGGGCCTGTTTCAGTGCTGTATCTCTAAACTAAACTAAACTAAGCTAAACCACCAATGCATTCACTAACTCGAAAGCCACCTCCTTCCACACTCTGGGATGGAGCTCTTCTGGTCCAGGGGATTTATCAACCTTCATTCCAGTTAACTTTTCAAGTATTACCTCTTTACTAATACTAATTTCTTTCAGTTCCGCAGTTTCATAAGTCTCTCAGTTCCCTAGTATTTCTTGGAGATTTTCTGTATCTTCCTCCGTGAAGACAGACACAAAGTAATTGTTTAGTTTCTCTACCATTTCCCTGTTCTCCACCATAAACTCTCCTGTCTCCACCTGCGATGGACCTACACTTGTCCTTGCTAATCTTTTCCTTTTCACATACGTAAAGAAGTTTTACAATCCACCTTTATGTTTCTCAGTAGCGTACATTCATAGTCTCTTTTCCCTTTCTTTATCAGTTTCTTGGTCCTCCTTTGCTGAATTCTAAATTGCTCCCAATCTTCAGGCTTACCACTTTTTCTGGCATCCATTTCAGCGACTTCCTTTGATCTAATGCAATCTTTAACTTCTTTTGTTAGTCACGATTGATTCACCTTTCCTATTGGTTGTTTGAGCCTTAGAGGAATATATATCTGTTGTAGACCTTCTTTCAATACTAGCCATTGCCTGCCTACCTGTTTACATTTTGTGGGAGAGTTTGACAATTAACAGAATTTCAGCCTCTGAATGGTTTAACAGATATTGGGGGCCAAATTAGTTCTGGGCTGCAACATGAAATAGCAAATTAACGGCCCCTTTGTATTAAATCAGCGGAAAAGCAAATTGGGTGGGGTGCATGATGGGCCTGTGTTTTTTCAGAGTCTTTGTGTTGCTTTTTTTCTAAACCAAGCTGATTTGTATATTTCACCCTTTCTCATTTATCTTGGTCTGTGTGAACTAGAAGCCCAGCTTTGTTGTGGAGAGGTGGAAACATGAGAAGGGGTGGGGGCAGGAATCAAGTTGTCCTGTGCTTCTCACCTTTCGACTCACAGCAGTGACGGTATCGTAACTCCAACCCTGAGGGGTCAAAGGGGTCAGCGTGGGAGGGCACCCTGCCAATCTGTAGCGCTGTGTGCCGTGCCAATTCACTGCATGGAATCATGGAATAGTACAGCACAGAATGAGGCTATTCAGCCCATTGAGTCTGTGCAGGCCCTTTTGAACAGCAGTCCTGTTAGTCCTACCTCCCCACTCTTTCCCCATATCTCTGCAATTGGTTCTCCTTCAAGTATTTCTCCAATTCCCTTTTGAAGGTTACTATTGAATCTGTATCCACCGCCCTACCAGGCAGTGCGTTCCAAATCCTAACCACTCATTGGAAAAAAAAATGTTTTTCCTCATGTCACCTCTGGTTCTGTTGCCAATCAGCTTAAATTGGTGTCCTCTCGTTATTGACTCTTCAGCCATTGGAAACAGTTTCTCCTTATTTACTCTATCTAAACCCTTCATGATTTTAAAGACTATTGAATCTCCCCTTGGCTTTCCCTGCTCTTCCCCGGAGAAGATTGCCCACAACTGTCTCTGTCTCCACCTCAATGGATGAGACACTGGCAAAGCAATGGGTCATCAGAATGTTGCAGATCCATTTCATTACTTGCACTAATAAGTATTTCCTTTCATTGTTTCCCGATGTCTGAACTATGCTGTCACCTGAAGGAGGAGTTCAACACACTGAAGGAGGTAAGAGAAAAACATATCCCATCAAATGGTTCTCGGTTTGTCTTCCACTGTGCTCTATCACTTTGCACGGAGAGCTGCCTGATTGGGAAGGAAGTTGGGATTTTGGACAGGTGAAGAAATGGAGAGGGTCTATCAGCGGTCTCTGGACTTGATCGGCTGACCAACCTTGTCTCATTTCCAGGCTCTATTTAATTAAAAGGATTTAATTAACCTGGTGAGAAATCTCTTCCTGCAGTGGGTGGCCACGAGAGGGGGAGAGAATGAGTTTAGCTGGAGGGGAGAATGTGGGTAAGAACACAACTGTTGATGTGATCAGACCATTGCTTGTGTCCTTTGAGTTGGAAGACGATGGGAAATAGAAGTGTGAAAAAATGAAGCTGATTTTCCTTTCATTTGTGGGATGTGGGCATTGTTGGCAAGGCTGGCATTTATTGTCCACCCCTAGTTGTCCAGACAAGGTGATTGTTGTTCGCCTTCTTGAAGATAGAGATGGAAGCAATGAGGAGGACGTAAAAGGATTTAGACAGGTTAAGTGAGTGGGCAAGAACATGACAGAAGCAATATAATGTGGGGAAGTGTGAAGTTATCCACTTTGGTAGGAAAAGTAGAAAAGCAGAATATTTTTTGAATGGTGAGAGACTGGGAAATGTTTGCATTCAGAGACACCTCGATGTCCTTGTACATGAATCAGTGAAAGTTAAAATGCAGGTACAGAAAGCAGTTAGGAAGGCAAATGGTATGCTAGCCTTACAAAGGAATTGGTGTGTCAGACGAAGGAGGTCTTGCTACAATTGTACAGGACATTGGTGAGATCACACCTGAAGTACTGTGTACAGTTTTTGGTCTCCTTACCTAAGGAAGGATGTACTTGCCTTAGAGAGAGTGCAACAGAGATTCACCAGACTGATTCCTGGGATGAGAAGATTGTTCTATCAGGCGAGATTGAGTAGAATAGACCTATAGTGTCTGGCGTTTAGAAGAATGAGAGGTGATCTCATTGAAATGTATACAATTCTTTAGACGATTTGACATTGTTGATGCTGAGAGGTTGTTACCCCTGGCTGGAAAGTCCAGGACCAAGGTCCACAGTCTCAGGATAAGATGAGGATGAGCTAGGACTGAGATGAGGAGAAATTTCTTCACTCAAAGGGTTGTGACTCTTTGGATTTCTCTACTTCAGAGAGCTGTGGGTGCTCTGTCATTGAGAATATTCAAAACAGAGGTTGATAGATTTTTAAGCACTGAGGGAATCTGAGGATAGTGCGGGAAGGTAGAGTTGAGGGAGAAGATCAGCCATGACCTTTTTGGATGGTGCAGCAGGACTAAAGGGCCAAATGGCCTACACCAGCTCCTATTATGTTCTTATTTGAACTCACTTTCGACTGGATTATCAGTCTAGGCCCTCTGGCTTATTAATCTGGTAACATAACCACTATCCTACCATACCCCCAACCTCTTCACTCATTCCTGCAATGTAACCTATTGACTGGAAGAACAATCAATGGAGCAATGGCATTGATCTGTAGAGGGACTCAGTCACAAGCAAAGACAGGAGTAACTTGTCCTGTCCTGTTCTGTCTCCATAGTTCTTTTGCCTGAAGCATGGCGGAGCACCCTGCACACCACCCCCTCCCCCTACACACAAACCCCCTCGCCCCGTGCCATATTCTCTTTCCCCCACCTCACACAGCAAGCTCCTACCAAACTCCATGTGATGATGACTGGATAATCTGTTTTAGTGATGTTGATTGAGGGATAAATATTAGCTGGGATAACCCCCGCCAACCCTTCTGTTCTTCGAATAGTGCCCGTGGGATCTTTCATGTTCACCTGGGACGGCAGAAGGGGCCTCAGTTTAATGTCTCATCCGAAACACAGCATCTCTGACAGTGCAGCACTCTCTCAGTACTCCACTGGGAACGTCAGCCTTGATTTTATGCTTAAGCCTCAGGATTTGAAATCATCATCTTGACTCAGACCTAAGAGTCTACGAGCCATGGCTGACATATTAAACTAATGTGGCAGGGGGATGGAAACCAAATGAGGAGGTCAGTGGACAGTAAGGAGGTAGTAACTAAAGCCTGTAAGGAACTAGATAATGAAGTCAGCGTGACTAAGGGGAAGAGTAGACAGGGAGCAGATGATGAACACAAAGGGACTGGTGGTCTGAGGTGCATTTGTTTTAATGCAAGAAGTGTAGTAGGTAAGGCAGATGAATTTAGGGCTTGGATTAGTAACTGGGAGTATGATGTTATTGCTATTACTGAGACTTGGTTGAGGGAAGGGCATGATTGGCAACTAAATATCCCAGGCGGGATTATCGATGCTTCAGGCGGGATAGAGAGGGAGGTAAAAGGGGTGGAGGAGTTGCATTACTGGTCAAAGAGGATATCACAGCTGTGCTGAAGGAGGGCACGATGGAGGACTCGAGCAGTGAGGCAATATGGGCAGAACTCAGAAATAGGAAGGGTGCGGTAACAATGTTGGGGCTGTACTACAGGCCTCCCAACAGCGAGCGTGAGATAGAGGTACAAATATGTAAACAGATTATGGAAAGATGTAGGAGCAACAGGGTGGTGGTGATAGGAGATTTTAATTTTCCCAACATTGACTGGGATTCACTTAGTGTTAGATGGAGCAGAATTTGTAAGGAGCATCCAGGAGGGTTTTCTAGAGCAGTATGTAAATAGTCCAACTCGGGAAGGGGCCATACTGGACCTGGTGTTGGGGAATGAGCTCGGCCAGGTGGTTGAAGTTTCAGTAGGGGACTACTTTGGGAATAGTGATCACAATTCCGTAAGTTTTAGAATACTCATGGACAAAGACGAGACTGGTCCTAAAGGAAGAGTGCTAAATTGAGGGAAGGCCAACTATACCAAAATTCGGCAGGAGCTGGGGAATGTAGATTGGGAGCAGCTGTTTGAAGGTAAATCCACATTTGATATGTGGGAGGCTTTTAAAGAGAGGTTGATTAGCGTGCAGGAGAGACATGTTCCTGTGAAAATGAGGGATAGAAATGGCAAGATTAGGGAACCATGGATGACAGGTGAAATTGTGAGACTAGCTAAGAGGAAAAAGGAGGAAAGACATAAGGTCTAGGAGGCTGAAGAAAGAGGAAGCTTTGAAAGAATATCGGGAATGTAGGACCAATCTGAAACGAGGAATTAAGAGGGCTAAAAGGGGTCATGAAATATCTTTAGCAAACAGGGTTAAGGAAAATCCCAAAGCCTTTTCTTCATATATAAGGAGCAAGAGGGTAACTAGAGAAAGGATTGGCCCACTCAAGGACAAAGGAGGAAAGTTATGCGTGGAGTCAGAGAAAATGGGTGAGATTCTAAACGAGTACTTTGCATCGGTATTCACCGAGGAGAGGGACATGACGGATGTTGAGGTTAGGGACAGATGTTTGATTACTCTAGGTCAAGTCGGCATAAGGAGGGAGGAAGTGTTGGGTATTCTAAAAGGCATTAAGGTGGAACAAGTCCCCAGGTCCGGATGGGATCTATCCCAGGTTACTGTGGGAAGCGAGAGAGGTAATAGCTGGGGCCTTAACAGATATCTTTGCAGCATCCTTAAACACGGAGGACTGGAGAATTGCAAATGTTGTCCCCTTGTTTAAGAAGGGTAGCAGGGATAATCCAGGTAATTATAGACCGGTGAGCCTGACGTCAGTGGTAGGGAAGCTGCTGGAGAAGATACTGAGGGATAGGATCTATTCCCATTTGGAAGAAAATGGGCTCATCAGTGATGGGCAACATGGTTTTGTGCAGGGAAGGTCATGTCTTACCAACTTAATAGAATTCTTTGAGGAAGTGACAAAGTTGATTGATGAGGGAAGGGCTGTAGATGTCATATACATGGACTTCAGTAAGGCGTTTGATAAGGTTCCCCATGGTAGGCTGATGGAGAAAGTGAAGTTGCATGGGGTCCAGGGTGTACTAACTAGATGGATAAAGAACTGGCTGGGCAACAGGAGACAGAGAGTAGCAGTGGAAGGGAGTTTCTCAAAATGGAGACGTGTGACCAGTGGTGTTCCACAGGGATCCGTGCTGGGACCACTGTTGTTTGTGATATACATAAATGATTTGGAGGAAAGTATAGGTGGTCTGATTAGCAAGTTTGCAGATGACACTAAGATTGGTGGAGTAGCAGATAGTGAAGGGGACTGTCAGAGAATACAGCAGAATATAGATAGATTGGAGAGTTGGGCAGAGAAATGGCAGATGGAGTTCAATCAGGGCAAATGCGAGGTGATGCATTTTGGAAGATCCAATTCAAGAGTGAACTATACAGTAAATGGAAAAGTCCTGGGGAAAATTGATGTACAGAGAGATTTGGGTGTTCAGGTCCATTGTTCCCTGAAGGTGGCAACGCAGGTCAATAGAGTGGTCAAGAAGGCATACGGCATGCTTTCCTTCATCGGACGGGGTATTGAGTACAAGTGTTGGCAGGTCATGTTACAGTTGTATAAGACTTTGGTTCGGCCACATTTGGAATACTGCGTGCAGTTTTGGTCGCCACATTACCAAAAGGATGTAGATGCTTTGGAGAGGGTGCAGAGGAGGTTCACCAGGATGTTGCCTGGTATGGAGGGCGCTAGCTATGAAGAGAGGTTGAGTAGATTAGGATTATTTTCATTAGAAAGATGGAGGTTGAGGGGGGACCTGATTGAGGTGTACAAAATCATGAGAGGTATAGACAGGGTGGATAGCAAGTAGCTTTTTCCCAGAGTGGGGGATTCAATTACTAGGGGTCACGAGTTCAAAGTGAGAGGGGAAAAGTTTAGGGGGGATATGCGTGGAAAGTTCTTTACGCAGAGGGTGGTGGGTGCCTGGAACGCGTTGCCAGCGGAGGTGGTAGACGCGGGCACGATAGCGTCTTTTAAGATGTATCTAGACAGATACATGAATGGGCAGGAAGCAAAGAGATACAGACCCTTAGAAAATAGGCGACATGTTTAGATAGAGGATCTGGATCGGCGCAGGCTTGGAGGGCCGAAGGGCCTGTTCCTGTGCTGTAATTTTCTTTGTTCTTTGTTCTATATAGGTCACTGGCATAGAGATAGCAAACTATCAAGAAGGACACTACCTTATATTAAACCGTGACAGGTCAGAAGGACACAGGGTCAAATGGATAACAGAGACATTTAGAACTGATATCCTGTACTTTTATTCATAAAGATCGATTGGATTGAATCTCTACATAGAACAAATCCCTGGAATCACTCTGGAAATGGTTATGATATGGGAACTGTAGAGCTTTCAATTTTATTCATTCATGGGATGTGGGCGTCGCTGGCCAGGCCAGCATTTATTGCCCATCCTCAATTGCCCTTGAGAAGGTGGTGGTGAGCTGCCTTCTTGAACCGCTGCAGTCCTTGGGGTGTAGGTACACCCACAGTGCTGTTAGGAAGGGAGTTCCAGGATTTTAACCGAATGATGATGAAGGAGTGGCCAACATTTGCCGAGATGATGTCCTGCAACTTGGAGGGAAATTCATCCATTTCTAGGCATGTTATCCTGTGTTTCGGGGTTTGGGCTTTAAGAACATAAGAATATAAAAAAAATAGAAGCAGGAGTAGGCCATCTGGCTCCCTGAGCCTGCTGCACCATTTCATATGATCTTGGCTGATCTACTGCCTCAACTCAAACTTCCTGACCTCACCCCATATCTCTCGATTCGTTTAGTGTCCAGAAATCTATCCTTGAAAATACTCAATGACTGAACATCCACTACCCTGCGGGCTGGGGAATTTGAAAGATTCACAACCCTATGAGTGAAGAAATCTTTCCTCATCTCAGTCCTAAATAATTAACCCGAGACTGTGCCCCCCGTCTTCCAGACTCACCATCCAGGCGATACGGCCTCTCAGCATCTACCCATGTTCTAAAGTCCAGAGAGTATCGACACTTTGATTTGCCTCCTGACCTTTTCATGCTGCACAAGCATTCGCTGAGGCTGCATTCCTCAGCCCTCAACCCCTTCCATTATCATTGCCAACAGGAATTATTGTTCCTGCCCTAACATATTGGTACCAGGAGAGGGCAGTAGCGTTCTTTGTAAAGCAGATAGTGACTACTTGAGTATGGACGGAAACTTGCATTTTGATAGTGGGGTAGTGGGGGGGGGGGGGGTGCAGGGGGGTTGGGATGGGGGAGTCAGAGAGAGCCACCATCTTCATCAAAGAGATGGATTTTAAGGCTGATCTTAAAGTTATAGAGATAACTTTATGGAGGGACTTCCAGAGCTTTCGAGCCAGGCAGCTGAAGGCACGGCTGCAAACAGCAGAACAAGTAAAATCTTGAATGCTCAAGACGCCAGTGTCAGTCGAACTCGGGGACGGTGTGGTGGTGACGGAGAGGCGGTGGTGCGTTTTGAAGGACGAGTGAAGCTCACAGACAGAATGAGGGGTGAAGGAATGGAGGAGTTTCAGAACGAGGTGATGATTCTAAGTCTGAAGCTCTGGTGGACTGGGAACCGATGCAGATCAGTGAGCACGCGGGGCGAAGGGGACTTGGTGCGAGCTGGGAGAAGGGCAGCGGAATTTTGGATGGGCTGAAGTTTACAGAGGGGACGAGGTGGGAGGCTAGCCAGGGGAACATTTGGGATAGTCAAGTCTGGAGGTAGGAAAGGTATGGCTGAGGGTTTCAGCGGGAGATGGAGTGAGGCCGGGGCGATATTACGGAGGTGGAAGTAGGTGGTTTTGGTGCGGGGGGGGACACGATGTAGGGGTCAGAAGCTCAGCTGAGGGTCAAGTAGGACGCTGAGTCTGTAAACACTCTGGACAGTTGCTGGTGGGAAGGGGCAGGGGGGTGGTGAACTGGTATCAAAGATTGTGCTGGAGCCCAAGCTGATGGTTTCAGTCAGGGATTCTCCACTGACTGACCTACGTTACACCCTTTCCCCCTCTGTTTCCTCCTCCTCCTCCTCTCTCTGCTGCCACAACAATGCGCTTCAGCTCCCAACCTCAGAAAAGCACCCCCTATTGCAGCATCATGGACATCTCCCAACAACATCCATTCTTGGAGCCGAATCCTGGTGTGGATTAAATCTGGAGCCCCCATGTTCTGTAGTAATTGGGTTACTATGTCCCAACCCAGGATATCAAATCCCTAGAACCAGAAGAGACAAAGAGAGAGAGAGAGACGTTCATTGCACAAAATCTGGCGCCCAGAATCCAAATAAAGAAACAAACATTGTATTTCTATAATGCCTAACATAACCTCAGAACATCCCAAAGCACTTTACAGCCAATGAAATACTTTTGAAGTGCAGTCACTGCTGCAATGTCGGAAACACAGCAGCCTAGATGCGCACAGCAAGCTCCCACAAACAATAATAAGATAAAATAACCAGGTTTTTTTTTAGGGATATCATTTTGACCACAACACTAGGGGGATTTCTAAGGGATCATTTACATCCACCTGAGAGGGCGGATGGTGCCTCAGTTTAACATCGCGGCTGAAAGACGGCACCTCCGGCAGTGCAGCACTCCCTCAGTACTGCGCTGAAATCAGCCTGGATTATATGCTATAGTTTCTGGAGGAGGACCTGAACTCATCGCCTTCTGAACCAGAGCTAACAATGAGTTCAACATGAGCAGGAGGAGGCCATTCAGCCCCTCGAGCCTGTTCCACCATTCAGTTAGATGCTGGCTGATCTGTACCTCAACCCCATTCACCCCTCCTCAACCCCATTCACCCCTCCTCAACCCCATTCACCCCTCTTCAACCCCATTCACCCCCCCCTCAACCCCATTCGCCCCCCTCAACCCCATTTGCCCCCTCAACCCTATTTGCCCCCTCCACCGCATTCGGCCCCCCTCAACCCCATTCGGCCCCCCTCAACCCCATTCGGCTCCCCCAACCCCATTCAGCCCCCTCAACACCATTTGCCCCCCCTCAACCCCATTCGCCCCCCCTCAACCCCATTCGCCCCCCCTCAACCCCATTCGCCCCCCCTCAACCCCATTCGCCCCCCCTCAACCCCATTCGCCCCCCTCAACCCCATTCAGCCTCCTCAACCCCATTCGCCCCCCTCAACCCCATTTACCCATCTTTGCTCCAAATGCCATGATACCGTCACCAAACAAAAATCAACTGATCTCAGTCTTGAAATCTCCAACTCACCCCGAGCATCCTCAGCCTTTTGGGGCACCGAGTTCCAGATGCTCACGACCCTTTTGTGTAGAAAAAAGCACTTTCTGATTCCACTCCTGAACTGGCTGGCTCTAAAGGCTGAGTATAAGCAGTCTTTTAATTAAAAGCTGGGAGGCATTTGGTCTTTAACGAGAGCCAAGAGTTTAATTAAAGAAAAGCACACTCTGCGAGTTTGGCCGGGAGGTTTAGTGTGGCTGTGATCTGTTGTTTACAGAGAGCTGGATGTAGTGGGGTTTTGATGCAGTCTTGGAGTCTTGCCAGGTTCTCCATGATAAAACAGGGGTCTTTCCTGTTGGGTCGAATCCTCGAAATTGCTGTTATCCGGTGACCCCCCCCACTCCCGCTGCGTAGAGTTGCTAACGCTCAGGATTGCCCTCGAGTCTCTAAGCATTATTGATTAACCTCCTGGATTCAGGTCGGAGAGAGAAAAAAACTGGAGAGAAATCATTGGGATTTTTGTGTTTTTTTGTTCTTCAATTTATTTGATTATTCATTTTAAAAATAATGGGAGATGGAAGGGAATTAAAAAGGCTATTTGAGCAGGGGGAAGGGGCAGGTTGGAGGTTGGAGGTCATGTGATGAAACCTCCAGCAGTTCGTCCAATCAGATTTGGCAACCCTATCCCCCTGTGGCTTGATGGGTAAACATGCCTTACATGATGATACTGAGCTGTATGGAAGATCCCAAGTTTGACCCCTGACCTGTGTTTGTTTCCCTCAGGTCTAAGAGGGTTGGGGCTAAATGTCAAAGGTAAAGGTTGGAAGGTTAGAGGTCCCAGGAGTAGAGATCCTTGAGGCAAGATGTCCAGGCTCAGTGGCCTGAGGGAGAGGAGGTCTGAGTGGGTGGAGGTCTGAGTGGGTGGAGGTCTGAGTGGGTGGAGGTCTGAGTGGGTGGAGGTCTGAGTGGGTGGAGGTCTAAGTGGATGAAGGTCTGGGCGGGCGGAGGTGTGAGCGGTTGGAGGCCTGATGGGGCGGAGGCCTGATGGGAGGGAGGTCTGAGTGGACGGAGGTCTGATGGGGCGGAGGTTTGAAAAAGTATTTGATTTCTCCAGAAGTATTTGTTTCTCGCTTATGTTTTCTGAATTTTTTTTTTACTAGTGAGTCTAATGATCGTCTCTCTGCTTTCTCCCTCTGCAATTCTCCTCTGAAATCAGCTCTGCATTCCGGATTTCTTCTCCGAGGCTCTGATGCGATGGGTATATCTGCTCACCTTGTTCACAGGCCTTTGAATCTTGGTCTTTATTTACTCTTTATTACTTTACAAAGTTGATTTTTACATGACAGAAATGAAACTGAGAAAAGATTAACACAACATGAACCCTGCCTGAGATTTCCTCCAACCCTGCAATCCTGGCTATTTCTAAACTGTTCGGCTAAACAGAGAGAGATTAGCTCTCTCAATCTGCCTAACTCTTTATCTTTCAGTCTTTGTGTCCCGCCCAGTCACTTCCAGTCTCCCTCTGCGCTACTCATTCTCTGTCTCGTCTTTCCCTCTCTCTCCTGGATGTGTCCCTCTTACTGTCTGTTCATCACTGTTTGCTGCTGTCTCTCTCTCTCTCTCTCTCTCTCTTGCTTCTTATTCTATCCCTTATGCTGCCTGTCTTTCTGTCTATTCACTCTCTTGCTCTTTTTCTGACCTTTTATTCTTCCCCATCTCTTGCCATTCCTCTTCCTTCATTCTTTTCCTATATCATTTCTGTTTTTTATTTCTCCCTCTCTTCCTATGCTGCACTCCATTTCTCTGGTACCCCTCGCTCTGCTTCTTTCTCAGATGGTGCACACCATCTTTCAGTCCTGGCTTGCTCTCACTTTCCCTCTCACTCTGTCTGTTCGTCTCATATAGCACATACCCGTTCTCTCCTGCACTCTGTACCTCTTTGCACGTGTGACCCCGTCTACTTGGAGATGTGTGCATGTGCATGCTGTCTTCCTGTGGATGAGCAGTCATTGTGTTGTGCCGGGTGTCTTATCGTAGCTGGATAACTCTGCTTGTTAACAAGCCTGGATTTAGTGACAACCCTGCCCCTGATGGCTGCCCCATACTGACGCTGCCTCCTCAATAATGCCTCGTTCACCTGCAGAGGGCAGCAGGTCTCCCTGTTTGCTCGCCCAAGTTGATCGTACAGCAGCCTCGCTAGCGGGAGCTTGCTCTGAAATTGCTAACTCCTCTCTTTTTTTTCCCTCTCGCCAGGAAGATGACACGGATCTGCCTTACCCGCCCCCGCAACGGGAGCCCAATATCTACATGGTGCCCCAAGGGATTAAACCCGTCCTGCAACGTACTGGCATCGAGGTGGGTAGCCACACACTGTTCTCCGTCTCCTTAACTTGCCGGACCGACCAGATTGGAATGGGTGTTTACACTGGAACAGGGTTTCAGTCTCTTATCTGCTCCATCACCGAGATCGTCTACTCCCATCTCTGTAACATTGCCTGTCCCTGTCTCTATCTCAGCTCATCCATGTCTTTTGTTACCTCTAGACTTGACTATTTCAATACTGTCCTGGCCAGCCTCCCACATTCCACTCTCTGTAAACTTGTGGTCATCCAAAACTCTGTTGCCTGGATCCTAACTCCTTTCACCCATCACTGACTTACATTGGCGCTGCTTCTGACAACACCTTGTTTTCATAACCCTCCGTGGCCTCTCCTTCCATATCTCTGTAATTTCCTTCAGTCTCATGGGAACCATGAACTCCCTCAGTTCTGGCTATTCTGCCCTCCTGATCATCCCCGGAAGCTCCACCATTGGTGACCTTGCCTTCAGCTGCTTGGGCGAGGAGCTCTGGAATACCCTCCCTAAACCTCTGCCACTCTCGACCTCTTTCCTCCTTTAAGACACTTCTTGAAACCTACCCCTCTGATCAACTTCTGGTCACCTGTTGTAATATCTCCTTACGTGACTTGGTGTGAGATTTCTATTTGATGGCTCTCCTGCGAAGCGCCTTGCAATATTTTACTATGTTAAAGGAGCGAGACGAATACAAATTGCTTTAGTTGTAATTACTGCTTCAGTAGACTCAAACCCCAATGGCACTCCACACGGGACATTATTCACAAATTTGAACTGAGTTGAGGTGTACAAAATCATGAGAGTTATCGACAGGGTGGATAGCAAGAAGCTTTTTCCCAGAGTGGGGGATTCAATTACTAGGGGTCACGAGTTCAAAGTGAGAGGGGAAAAGTTTAGGGGGGGATATGCGTGGAAAGTTCTTTACGCAGAGGGTGGTGGGTGCCTGGAACGCGTTGCCAGCGGAGGTGGTAGATGCGGGCACGATAGCGTCTTTTAAGATGTATCGAGACAGATACATGAATGGGCAGGAAGCAAAGAGATACAGACCCTTAGAAAATAGGCGACAGGTTTAGATAGAGGATTTGGATCGGCGCAGGCTTGGAGGGCCAAAGGGCCTGTTCCTGTGCTGTAATTTTCTTTGTTCTTTGTTCTGATACTCTGAGCAATGAAACTCTAATCCCCAGAGTAGAACAATACCAGACAGTTTAAACTGACACCAATCGAACAATGCAATTTATAGGTAGACGGCCCAAGTGTACATGTTGCAAAGTCTTAATATTTATGTAGAATCTCATAGAATGCACAGTGCAGAAGCATGCCGTTCGGCCCATGCTGATGTTTATGCCCCATGTGAGCCTCCTTCCGCCCCTCTCCATCTAACCCCACCAACATATCCTTTTATTTCTTTCCCCCTCGTGTGTTTCTCTAGGTTTTCATTAAAGGTATCTATGTTATTCACCTGCCACTCCTTGTGGTAGCGAGTTCCACATTCTAACTGCTCTCTGGGTAAAGAGGTCTCTCCCGAATTCCCTACTGGATTTTTGTTTCATTCCTTCTTGGGAATTGGGCATCACTGGCAAGGCCTGCATTTGTTGCCCATCCCTACTTGCCCTTGACCACTGAGTGTCTTGCTCGGTCATTTCAGAGGGCAGTTAAGAGTCAACCACATTGCTGTGAGTCTGGAGTCACATGTAGGCCAGACCAGGTAAGGACGGCAGATTTCCTTCCCCAAAGGACATTAGTGAGTCGGATGAGTTTTTATGACAATCGATGACACCATTTTTAAAGGGCTACCGGCAAATTTAAATATTTAAAGAAAGGTTAAATTTAAATTAAATAAATACATTTTTTACCCTCTCCTACCCCCCCAAGAACAAATAAATTAATTATGTGCCCTTTCCCCCCAAAAACACTTACTTTTACCATCTGTCCTTCTCCTCCTCCCCAACTGCACAAACTTTAAACTATAATCCTTCCCACCATCCCCTGCACCCATGATGTTAATTTGACCCTGTCCTCCCCACTCCCGCAATGAGAAACGGACCACCTCCCCCCTCCCACAATGAGAAACGGCCCTCCTCCCCCCTCCGCAATGAGAAACAATGAGAAACGGACCTCCTCCCCCCTCCCACAATGAGAAACGGACCTCCTCCCCCCTCCCGCAATGAGAAACAATGAGAAACGGACCTCCTCCCCCCTCCCGCAATGAGAAACGGACCTCCTCCCCCCTCCCACAATGAGAAACGGACCTCCTCCCCCCTCCCGCAATGAGAAACAATGAGAAACGGACCTCCTCCCCCCTCCCGCAATGAGAAACAATGAGAAACGGACCTCCTCCCCCCTCCCGCAATGAGAAACGGACCTCCTAACCCCCCTCCCGGAATGAGAAACGGACCTCCTCCCCCCTCCTGCAATGAGAAACGGACCTCCTCCCCCCTCCCGCAATGAGAAACGGCCCTCCTCCCCCCTCCCGCAATGAGAAACGGACCTCCTCTCCCCCTCTCCACCAGTGTTGCGCCTCGTTTCCCTGGACTGGGATCCGAAGGCGTGGCAGCTGGGCGACAGGAGAGTAATTAATGCAGGTATTTTCATGTATTTAACTCATTGAATTGTGGTCCTGTCGCCGAGTGGCGGGGTGTGGAGGGTAGGGGCAGGGCGCCTCAAGACCTCACCGCCGCCCGCAATATCAGGCCGGGCCCTGCCGGTGTCGGGTCTGTGGCAGGCCTCATCCAGGGCAATCTGCAGGCCCTCCTTGTCATGGATTCTGACATTGAGGGCTCTGTAGAATCTAGTCCTATCTCTCTAAAAATGAATCCAAGTGCTTTGTTTGCTTTTTTATGGCCTTATTAATCTGTCTCACTACTTTTAATGATGTTTATCTGTATCTCCAGATCCCTCTGTTTCTCTACTCCATTTAGACACTATTTTACAGACAGTATGAAAATGTATTACCTCACATTGATCTATATTGAAGTTCATTTGCCAATTTCACACACGTTCTGCAAGCTTAATGATACCTTCCTGTATTTTATTGCAGTCCTCCTTTTGTATTAACAACATCCCCAAATTTGGTGTCATCCACACATTTTGCAATTGTCTGTCCAATTCCCAAGTCCATATAGTTTTTTGTAAATCATTAACAACAGTGGTCCCACCCCGGATCCCACCATTCCCCAATTTAACCTCTACTTTCTGTTTTGTTTTGCTATCCTTTCTGCCGAGTTAACGTTTCAAGTCTGTGACCTTTCATCAGAACAGACCTGAAAGGTTAATGCGGTTTTTCTCTCCACAGATGCTGCCAGACCTGCTCAGTATTTCCAGCATTTTCTGTTTTTATTTCAGATTTCCAGCATCTGCAGTACTTAGCTTTTGTTATTACGCTATCCTTTCAGCTACTTGTCTCCTAAATTCACATGTCATTTATCCACTCAGATAATATTTCTTCTCCACATGAGCTTCCTCCCATCCCTCTTCATCTAATCTCTTTTCCATGTACGTCCAGCCCTTGTTACGCTTGAGCCTTCCCAAAGCTTTGCTTCATTGTTGGACATGCTCCACTGGGGCACATACTCAAGCTGAAACCTACAATTGAAAGCTTTAGCATGCTCACATTTCCAAAGGGCTTCACACAGCTAGGCAGCAGATTGCATGGTCACTTACTGTCACACAGGATGAGCTGCAGATTGGCGATATGACTCTCATTGCCTCTCTGCTGTTCTAACTCTGCCTAAACCAATGTCACAACCCACCCATACAGAGGCACACACACACACACTCTCTCTCTCTATCTCTCGCTCTCTAAAGAGGTACTCTCTGCTCTAAGTCCCCCAATTCACAGAAAGAAATCTCCCCTTTGAGATAAGTGATGGTTTTGTGACAATCCAGTACCTTCTGCGACACTAAATATTGGCCTTACCTTGCACCGTTAGCCTTTGGCAGTCTTCACTATCCTCCAGTTGGTAGGTCTACCCATTGGCCATTTGTACGCAGAGAGAATCGTCTTTTCGGGGCTGAATGTACAATCCTATGGTTTGCGAATACCATTTCTCAAAGTCACTTTTCTAGTTCGGCTTCAATAGGACTCGTAAGTATTTCTGGACCTGATCCATGGGAGGTACCAGCCTGTGTCATGCCTCTATGTAATGTCCCATGGGATTGTGTGGTCCACACCTACAATGAGATTCTTTCCTACCAAAGAGAAATGCAACAACTTTTACACAGAATTTTACAGCACAGAAACAGGCCTTTCAGCCAACAGATCCTTCCCAGAGTTTATGCTCCACATGAGCCTCCTCCCACCCTCTTCCTGTTGCCCTATCAGCATAACAACTTGCATCTGAAAGGTCCCAGGTGCCTCACACCATTGAATTCATTCATTGATCTAATGTGTATTCGCTGCAGGTTCTAGCCTGGGGTTTGAGGAACCTGAAGAGCTATCAGCTAGCGAGCGTCTCCTCTCCCAGCCTCATCGTAGAATGCGGAGGTCAAATGGTGCAGTCCTGTGTCATTAAGAATGCCAAGAAGAACCCAAACTTCAACACATCTGTTCTGTTCATAGAAGTGGTAAGTAGCCTGTGTATTTCACCAAACGGGCCACACACACAACAACTACATTTTAAAGGGAACATTGGTTATGTCTCTCTTAGAGTATTGACAAGTTCAGGGCACGTCTGTCTGTCTTGTGTTGGGAAGACTTCAATTTTAAATGTGAAATCACAATGAGATATTGCTAGATAAGTGAATTGGTGAAACTGTGGCAAATGGAGTTCATTGTTGGCAAATGTGACTGAAAAAGCTTTGGACTGAAAAAGCTTTGGACTGAAAAAGGACCAAACAGGGTACTTTCTAAATAGTACATAGGTCATACAATGTCATGAACAGGTAGAAAAAATAATCAAAAGCAAATGGAATGTTGGCCTTTATTTCTAGAGGAGTCATTGAGTCATGGATTTATAGTCACTCCCCCACTCAATCCCTGTAGCCCTGTAAGTTAATTTCCTTCAAGTGGCCATCCAATTTCCTTTTGAAGTCATTGAATATCTCTGCTTCCATCTCTCTGCCCCTTCTGCTAGCCTATGTCCGAATGCAGGCAGTTCATATCAGGAGGTAGAAGTCATGCTTCAACTATGCAAAGCCCTGGTTAGACCACACCTGGAGTTACTGTGAGCAGTTCTGGGCACCACACCTTAGGAAGGATATATTGGCCTTGGAGGGAGTGCAGGATTATGTCCGCAGGTTGGGGAGTCTAGGACTCGGGGTACAGTCTAAAGATTAGAACCAGACCTTTCTGGAGTGAAATTGGGAATCACTTCTCTACACAAAGAGTGGTAGAAGTTTGGAACTCTCTTCTAGCAACCAGTAATTGATCCTAGATCAGTTGTTAATTTGAAATCTGAGATTGAGAGCATTTTGTTAACCAAAGGTATTCAGGGATATGGGGCAAAAGCAGGTCTATGGAGTTATGTTGCAGATCAGCCATGATCCCATTGAATGGTGGAACAGGCTCTAGGGGCTAAATGGCCTCCTGTTCTTATGTTCCTAACTCAGTGACCTGTCCCATCAAAGCCCATCCCTTTAGTACCCAAACTCTCCGATGAAACTCTTTCCTCTATTATTCTAAGTCTCCCGCTGAAAGCCCTCCCGTTAATCCCTACTATTGCAAACATTTCCCACTGAACAAAGGAGCTTATCTTAAAACCCCAGAATGTGGTAATTGACAGAATTATATTGTAGGAGAACCACGTGGCTCTCCACCACATTTCTGCGGAAAATGTCAGGATCCCAGGCAAAGCAACACTCAATGACTAAATTGAGCTAAATTGGGGGAAGGCCAACTATACCAAAATTCGGCAGGAGCTGGGAAATGTAGATTGGGAGCAGCTGTTTGAAGGTAAATCCACATTTGATATGTGGGAGGCTTTTAAAGAGAGGTTGATTAGCGTGCAGGAGAGACATGTTCCTGTGAAAATGAGGGATAGAAATGGCAAGATTAGGGAACCATGGATGACAGGTGAAATTGTGAGACTAGCTAAGAGGAAAAAGGAAGCATACATAAGGTCTCGGAGGCTGAAGAAAGACGAAGCTTTGAAAGAATATCGGGAATGTAGGACCAATCTGAAACGAGGAATTAAGAGGGCTAAAAGGGGTCATGAAATATCTTTAGCAAACAGGGTTAAGGAAAATCCCAAAGCCTTTTATTCATATATAAGGAACAAGAGGGTAACTAGAGAAAGGATTGGCCCACTCAAGGACAAAGGAGGAAAGTTATGCATGGAGTCAGAGAAAATGGGTGAGATTCTAAATGAGTACTTTGCATCGGTATTCACCGAGGAGAGGGACATGACGGATGTTGAGGTTAGGGACAGATGTTTGATTACTCTAGGTCAAGTCGGCATAAGGAGGGAGGAAGTGTTGGGTATTCTAAAAGGCATTAAGGTGGACAAGTCCCCAGGTCCGGATGGGATCTATCCCAGGTTACTGTGGGAAGCGAGAGAGGAATTAGTTGGGGCCTTAACAGATATCTTTGCAACATCCTTAAATACGGGTGAGGTCCCGGAGGACTGGAGAATTGCTAATGTTGTCCCCTTGTTTAAGAAGGGTAGCAGGGATAATCCAGGTAATTATAGACCGGTGAGCCTGACGTCAGTGGTAGGGAAGCTGCTGGAGAAGATACTGAGGGATAGGATCTATTCCCATCTGGAAGAAAATGGGCTTATCAGTGATAGGCAACATGGTTTTGTGCAGGGAAGGTCATGTCTTACCAACTTAATAGAATTCTTTGAGGAAGTGACAAAGTTGATTGATGAGGGAAGGGCTGTAGATGTCATATACATGGACTTAAGTAAGGCGTTTGATAAGGTTCCCCATGGTAGGCTGATGGAGAAAATGAAGTCGCATGGGGTCCAGGGTGTACTAGCTAGATGGATAAAGAACTGGCTGGGCAACAGGGGACAGAGAGTAGCAGTGGAAGGGAGTTTCTCAAAATGGAGACGTGTGACCATTGGTGTTCCACAGGGATCCGTGCTGGGACCACTGTTGATTGTGATATACATAAATGATTTGGAGGAAAGTATAGGTGGTCTGATTAGCAAGTTTGCAGACGACACTAAGATTGGTGGAGTAGCAGATACTGAAGGGGACTGTCAGAGAATACAGCAGAATATAGATAGACTGGAGAGTTGGGCAGAGAAATGGCAGATGGAGTTCAATCAGGGCAAATGCGAGGTGATGCATTTTGGAAGATCCAATTCAAGAGTGAACTATACAGTAAATGGAAAAGTCCTGGGGAAAATTGATGTACAGAGAGATTTGGGTGTTCAGGTCCATTGTTCCCTGAAGGTGGCAATGCAGATCAATAGAGTGGTCAAGAAGGCATACGGCATGCTTTCCTTCATCGGACGGGGTATTGAGTACAAGGGTTGGCAGATCATGTTACAGTTGTAAAAGACTTTGGTTCGGCCACATTTGGAATACTGCGTGCAGTTCTGGTCGCCACATTCCCAAAAGGATGTAGATGCTTTGAAGAGGGTGCACAGGAGGTTCACCAGGATGTTGCCTGGTATGGAGGGTGCTAGCTATGAAGAGAGGTTGAGTAGATTAGGATTATTTTCATTAGAAAGATGGAGGTTGAGGGGGGACCTGATTGAGGTGTACAAAATCATGAGAGGTATAGACAGGTTGGATAGCAAGAAGCTTTTTCCCAGAGTGGGGGTTTCAATTACTCGGGGTCACGAGTTCAAAGTGAGAGGGGAAAAGTTTAGAGGGGATATGCGTGGAACGTTCTTTACGCAGAGGGTGGTGGGTGCTTGGAACGCGTTGCCAGCGGAGGTGGTAGACGCGGGCACGATAGCGTCTTTTAAGATGTATCGAGACAGATACATGAATGGGCAGGAAGTAAAGAGATACAGACCCTTAGAAAATAGGCGACAGGTTTAGATAGAGGATCTGGATCGGCGCAGGCTTGGAGGGCCGAAGGGCCTGTTCCAGTGCTGAAATTGTCTTTGTTCTTTGTTCTAAACTCACCTGTGTCTCTGGAAGGACTATCTAAGTATTTTGTTACGAAAACAGAAAATACTGGAAATATTCAGCAGGTCAGGCAGCATCTGTGGAGAGAGAAACAGAGTTAACGTTTCAGGTCGATGACCTTTCATCAGAACAGGGGAAAGTTAGAGATGTGGCAAGTTTTAAGCAAGTACAATTGCAGGGAAAGGGGGGAGGAGAGGAAAGAACAAAAGGAAAGGTGTGTGATTGGGTGAAAAACAGGAGAGAATAAATGGCAATGATGGTGCAAGGCAAAACATAGATGGGACAGATAAAGAAAGAAAAGATTGGTTGAGAAGAAATGGAAATGGGAGCAATGGGATCATTACCAACAGCAGCTGTCCGAAGAAAATGGGGGCAGTGGACATGATCTGAAATTGTTGAACTTGATATTGAGTCTGTAAGGTTTTATCATTGAAAGATGAGGTGTTGTTCCTCGAGTTTATGTTGAGATTCATTGGAACAGTGTAGGAGGCCAAGGACAGAGAGGTCAAGAGACTTTATTATGATCTTTCACTATTTCTGACCCTTTCAATTCTCTTTTAACTTCCCCTACACCCCAAGCGTTTACCAAAAGAGGAACTGTATTCCCCACCCATCACTGTCAAGGTGATTGATAACAGACAGTTTGGGAGAAGACCTATAGTCGGACAGTGCACCATCAGGTCTCTGGCAGATTTCTATTGTGATCCTTACATGGAGAAGAGGGATTCTGCTACTCTTCAGACTGGTAAGAGATTGCTCGTCTTTCAATGCCTGTCCGATGTGCCTACTGACATAACAACTGGCAGCTACTTTAACCTGGTGAATGTTAGAGGAGTCTTTACAGAGCGGACACTGAGCAGTCACGTGAGAGTTAGGGTTGGGGAAAAAAACTGGGGTTTAGGACTAACAATCTTTCAAAGAGATGGCACAAACACAGCAGAACAAATATGCTCTCAGATTCTGCTCTCTTCTGTGGGGTTGAAAGTACACTCAAGGAGATTGTCTCTGTTTTAGTGATGTTGGTTGCTGGATAAATATTGTCCAGGATGCTAGGGAGAACACCACTGCCTTTTTTTTATTTGTTCATGGGATGTGGGCATCGCTGGCTAGGCCAGCATTTATTGCCCTAACTGCCCTTAAACTGAATGGCTTGCTCGGCCATTTCAGAGGGCAGTTAAGAGTCGACCACATTGCTGTGGGTCTGGAGTCACATGTAGGCCAGACCAGGTAAGGACAGCAGATTTCCTTCCCTAAAGGACATTAGTGAACCAGATGGGTTTTTACGACAATCGATGGTAGTTTCATGATTATTATTACCGGGACTAGCATTTTATTCCAGATTTATTAATTAATTGAATTTAAATTCCCCAGCTGCCCTGGTGGGATTTGAAATCATGTATCCGGAGCATTAGTTCAGGCCTCTGGATTACTAGTTCAGTGTCATTACCACTATGGTGCCGTCCCCATGGACTTCAAATACCATGGGATCTTTTACATCGACCTTGGAGGGCAAACAAGGCCTATGTTTAACATTTCATTTGAAAGACGGCACCTCTGACAGTGCAGCACTCCCTCAGTGGTTGTGCCAGGATGGCTTATGTGCTCGAGTCTTTGAAGTGGGGTTTGACCCAAAACCTTCTCACTCAGAGGTGAGGGTGCTATCAACTGAACCATGGTTGATAACTAAGAGAGGCAGCATGCCAGTGCAGTTTGGGCTGGCATTTCCAGAGCGTCTGGTCCCAAGGCAGCTGAAGGAGTAAGAGGAAATGACAGGAGCAGGAGGCCAGAGATAGCAGACAGAAGGATGCGGATTTCGACCCACTGTTGGAGGAGGGCATACAGTTAGGGAAGAGCAAAACCGTGGAGGGATTAGTGAACAAGGGTGAAGATGGGTGGCTACTGAAGATCAGCAAGAATAGGATGGACCTGACAGAGTTTTGGACCCTATATGACTAATTGGCAATAGTCTGTGCACACACTCAATGTTCTCTGAGAACCACAGAATGGTGTGCAAACTTCAAGCTCATCATCACTGTGCACATTGTGAATACGAAGTGTAAGGACATTGGATGCATGTGTTAAATGATTTGCACCCTGCTGGAATGGTCCAATGAACTTAGTTATACAACCATGGGTATATAAGAGAACCTGTCCCAAATGTTAGACGCATTTGGCCAATCAATTATATTTAAAGTGCTCAGTCAATGGAATACTTTTTGACGTGCAGTCACTGTTGTCTTGGAGGGAAAGGCGGCATCCAATTAGTGCACAGCAAGCTCCCACAAACAGTAAACATGATAATGATGAGATATTCAGTTTCAGTCATGTTGGTCGGGGGATTATTATTGGCCCGGACTTGAGTTTACACTGCCACAAACTCTTCCTGATTTATTTAAACCACACCGTTAACTCAGCAGATGTGTTTTGGATGTTATATATAATAACCAATTCAGGTCAAATGGTTTTGGTCATACTACATTGCGCATTGCAAGTCAAGTCAAAACCAAATGTACACTTCAGGAGAAGTAAGCTTAGAAGTTGAGGGATAACTGGATCATGGCGTAAATCAATCCCCTTTTTAAAATCTTACATTCAGTCTTTATTTTTCTATTTCTGTGATAAATCCCTATGTCCATATTAATATTGGGAACTGTCTATGTAAACCTGTCATGTTGTATTAACACCTCCCCACCAATGGTGCCTTCACTGGGAAGAGTGTGTAACTACAGCAGGTCTGAGGCTAAACCAGTTGGCTTGAAGCATCTTTTTTCTCTTTCTCTATAGATGAACAAAGTCCCTCACTCCGAGACGAAGTCCTAATTGACATCGATGACAGACAGCCTCTGATCTCAAGCCAGGTAAATGTGTTTCAAGCCTCAAATCACATTCATAACAGAACTGGAGAAATATTACTGCCAAGTTTTTGGTCCTCTCTATCAGTGATGTATTTATATCTATCTCTATCCAAGCTCTAATCCAGCTCTGTGGGTGTCTCTCACTGCACCATAAGGACTCAGTTTGCTGGTGTTTGAAGTATTTGTGTTTCTTCTTTCTAGTGCTCGTCTGACCAGTTGCCCTGTATTGGTTTCAGTTTCAGTTTAATGATTAATTGGACAGCAAGTGACAATGAAAGACACAAACCTTGTGGAATGCTGTGCCCTCTATTAACTCTCATTGCCATTGTCTTGCAATCAGCTTTGCCTTGTGCCTAATCTGTGCTGTGGTCAAACCCCAACATGTGTACACCATGTCATTGATCACTAACCCAGTATTACAGGATGCCCTTAGTGTAATAGCGTCAGAATTTCTGGGCTTTTACCTACATTCACACATAGATGGGTAAGAAGAAAAAAAAGACTTGCATTTCTGTACCGCTTTTCAGGACGTCCCAAAGTGCTTTACAGCCAATGATGCACTTCTGAGGTGTAGTCACTGTTACAATGTAGGAAAAGCAGCAGGCAATTTGTGCACTGCAAGCTCCCACAAACAGCAGTCTGATAATGACCAGATAATCTGTTTTGGCTGGACCCCCATTCAAAAAATGCTTTCAGTTTTGGTCCTGTCATATGATGGGTATATAGAGGCTTTCGAGGCGGTTCAAGGGAGGGTTACAAGGATGATTCTAAGCTTAAAATACAGTAGTTACTCTGAGAGGCTTAAAAAAACTGGATCTACTCACTTTAGAAGGTGACTTGATGTATATAAAATGGTGAAATAGTGTTTCGACTGGTAGATTATTTCAATTTAATAGACTGGGGATGACCAGGAGTCAAGCATATGAATTAAACAAGGGTATAGCTAGATTAGATGTTGGGCAGTTCTTACTCAGTGGATAGTAGACCCTTGAACCAAGATCTCAGCTCATGTGGTGGGTGCTAACTCTCTGCATACATTCACAGGGCAGCAGGACCAGTTCCTGCCTGTGGTGAAGATTGCATATTTTAATAGCTAGGTGGAATACCAGGCACTACAAGCTTGGTCAATGTGGTCTCTTGGACTTGTTTTCAGTCGACTAAGCTGGGTGGAGAGCAATTTTCTAGATTTTTTCCCCCTCATCGGCCTTGGATTTTTATATGGTCTTCTCACCTCTCCCAGAAGATCACAGGGTGAGTAGAAGGAATATCTAATCGTTGATGCTTCAGACATTGAAACCATATTGAATCAGGTGTTCCTTTCCTGCCATCATATTGACCCAATGACGATGGGATGAATGAATGGTGTTTTATGCCCAATCCTGGATGTTGCAGTTGAGACTCTGCCTTGAGGAGGTGTCTGGATGGAGATGTCCTTGTATGTGTGTGGATGTACTCATTCATGCTGTTGCTGTTGCACTAACCCTTCTAACAACTCCTTTTAATTTGCAGTTTGCAGGCTGCATGACCAGCTCAACCTTGAATAAATTCCCTTCTATGTCCAGTCTCCATGTACGTATGGCTTCATTTACCTATCTTCAATATCAGATTTTTGGGCACTTTTATTCAATTAGTTAATAATCTGGCTAAAATTTCCTTGGGTTATGTGTATTGGCCTGTTTCTTCTGGGAAACTCTACACAGGTTCCTGAAGACTTCACAGTGAAGAATTTTGATCTTTCTAATCCTTTTTTTTGTTTCTCATTCTTTGGGGTGACACTGGTATTTATTACCCATCCCTTGAGAAGGTGATGGTGAGTCTTCTCCTGGAACCACTGCACTCCGTGTGGTGTGGATACACCCACAGTGCTGTTAGGTAGGCAGTTCCAGGATTTTGACTCAGCGACAATGGATGAGCAACGATTATGTCCAGATTAAGATGCATGGAAGTTGGAGGGGAACTTGGAGGTTGAGGGTGTTCCTATTTATCTGCTGCCTTTGTCCCTCGAGGTGTTAGAGGTTGTGGGTTTCAGAGGTGGAGCTTGGAGAACTAAAATCCTGTGGAATGGATAGCCTTTTGGTGTTGGACCATCTGTGTTCCATGTAACTGTATCTTTTATGTGGGTGCTGTAACCTTGCAACCATGGTACTGGGCTAACATCAGTGATGTAATGAGTTCAAATCCCACCATAGCATGTTGGGAAATTTGAACTCAATGAATCTGCTAATTTATGGGTTAACATAAGGAAGAAATGGTCGCGAGAACAGCTAGATTGTTGTCAAAACTCAACTGGGAACCTACCCCCACTACCTGTTCTAGCTTTCATGTGACTCCAGCCACACTTTTTTTTTTATTCGTTCATGGGATATGGTCATTGCTGGATGCCTGGTTAACTCTGAGCCAACCTCTGCACCATCTTCTCAGAGTAGCAAGAGATGGGCAATAAGCAAAGCATCCCAAGTCCTTCATGGCAGGAGGTTTTATGGGCTCTCACAACCTATACGATGAAGGGAGGAAGTGATCAACACTCATCAGACATGAATATCCTGCTAGATGTAAACACAGAATGAAGAGTCAGTGCTTCGCGCTCCGCTCCCTGTGACCGGGTGAAGTGGGGATAGAGACTTGTGCTTCTACTGACTCAGAGGTGGCATTGTTACTGTTGAGCTAAAGACTGGATCTGTTAATGAAAGAGAAGAAAGCCAATTGTAGAGGACAACAAGAAGAATAAAAAGATTAGAGAAGAAGAGAATCTTAATCAGGAAGCAGTGATTAGATGATGACAGGTTTGAACTTTTAAGACCCTGCAGATTGTTGGTGATATGAAAACTGTGGGGGCTGAGGGGATCCATAGTTTTGAAGTCCTGGGAAAGCTGGAGTTAGAACAAAGAACAAAGAACAAAGAAAATTACAGCACAGGAACAGGCCCTTCGGCCCTCCAAGCCTGCACCGATCCAGATCCTCTATCTAAACATGTCGCCTATTTTCTAAGGGTCTGTATCTCTTTACTTCCTGCCCATTCATGTATCTGTCTAGATACATCTTAAAAGACGCTATCGTGCCCGCGTCTACCACCTCCATTGGCAACGCGTTCCAGGCACCCACCACCCTCTGCGTAAAGAACTTTCCACGCATATCCCCCCTAAACTTTTCCCCTTTCACTTTGAACTCGTGACCCCTAGTAATTGAATCCCCCACTCTGGGAAAAAGCTTCTTGCTATCCAACCTGTCTATACCTCTCATGATTTTGTACACCTCAATCAGGTCCCCCCTCAACCTCCGTCTTTCTAATGAAAATAATCCTAATCTACTCAACCTCTCTTCATAGCTAGCGCCCTCCATACCAGGCAACATCCTGGTGAACCTCCTGTGCACCCTCTCCAAAGCATCCACATCCTTTTGGTAATGTGGCGACCAGAACTGCACGCAGTATTCCAAATGTGGCCGAACCAAAGTCTTATACAACTGTAACATGACCTGCCAACTCTTGTACTCAATACCCCGTCCGATGAAGGAAAGCATAGTTGGAGTAATACATAGTGACATCAGTCTTGAAAGAAAGAACTTGCATTTCTAAAGCACCTATTCACGACCTCAGAGCTTTCCAAAGCACTTCACAGCCAAAAAAGTGCTTTCAAAGTGTCGTCATTGTTGCAATGTTGGGAAATACAGCTGTCAGTTTGTGCACAGCAAGATCCCATAAATAGCAATGAGATAAATGACCAGATAATCAGATTTGGGTAGCCTTAGTTGAGTGATAACTATTAACCAGGACAATAGCACCGTGGAGGCCAGACGGGGCCACAAAAGATGGCACTTCCGGCAGTGCAGCACTCCTGCACTACTGCAGCAGAAGTGTCGGTCTAAATTATGTGCTCAGGTCTCTGGAGTCGGTGCTTGGAAACCACAACCTTTTGAGTCAGAGTCAGTAGCAAAAGTGCTACCACTGAACATTCCTCTGTAAATAAATGAGGAATGCAATTTTTTTAACGTGGATTAACCAATGGAGGAGATTTGGGATAAAACATTGTAGAGTGTCTTGTTTCACATGTAAGTTGCAGCTCAGTTGGTGGGTCTCTTACTTTTGAGTCAGAAGATTGTGGGTTCAAGCCCCACTCTAGAAACTTCAGCGCATAATCCAGGCTGAGACTCCTGGTGCAGTATTTATTTATTTAGAGATACAGCACTGAAACAGGCCCTTCGGCCCACCGAGTCTGTGCTGACCATCAATTTATACTAATCCTACATTAATCCCATTACCCTCTCACATCCCTGCCTTCCCTCAATTCCCCTACCTATACTAGGGGCAATTTACAATTGCCAATTTACCTATCAACCTGCAAGTTTTTGGCTGTGGGAGGAAAGAGGAGCACCCGGCGGAAACCCACACGGTCACAGGGAGAACTTGCAAACTCTGCACACGCAGTACCCAGAATCGAACCTGGGTCACTGGAGCTGTGAGGCTGTGGTGCTAACCACTGCGTCACTGTGCCACAGGAGTACTGTACTGTCGCAGATACTGTCCTTTGGGCGAGACATTAAACTGAGGCCCCATCTGTTCTTGGGGCTGGACAGAAAAGCTCCCATAGTTCTATTTTGAAAAGTTGCAGGGGAGGTCCCCCCTCCTTCCCCCACCCCCGCTGACCAATATTTACCCCTCAACCAGCATCACAAAGACAGGTTATCTGGTCATTGCTGTTTGTGGGATCTTGCTGTGTGCAAATTGGCTGCCAAATTTTCTACATTACAACAGTGACTACAGTTCAAAAAGTACTTAATTGGCTGTAAAGCACCTTGGGACAGTCTAAGGAACTGAAAGGCGCTATGTAAATGTAAGGCCCCTTCCTTTTACACAATCCAATCATGATTCTGGAGAGGATTGCTATAGGCAATAAATCAGAGGGAGACTGGAGTAAAATAACCTGAAGGAGTTAGAGAAAAGGAAAGACATGATGTAGACTTCCAGTTCCCACTTTAGCTCTGAACTTGATGGGATTTTAACTGCCCAAACCCCACACCTATCCAGCTACCTCCTGGAACAGAAGATGATCCCGTTCCACTTGTGGAGTGATTCAGTGTTTACTTGCTAACTCCTGGACTAACTGATGTTTTGTTTTCATTGCATCGTTACACTGGCAGACTCGGGAGATGATGTGGGTGAGTCATTAATGACCCTTGCGTTTATCACTTACGATCCAATGTCTGCATGAAAGCAATAATCTCATGAGTTCTGCTGCCCGCTTGAACAGTCAGAAGGAGCAAAGAGATCTGGATGGTTGTTTCCCCAATTTTTTGGGAGGATGTTAGGAAGGGGGGAAGGGCTGCAGGCAAGGGTGGTTTAATGTCAACCTCTTCCTTTCAGGGTGAGTTCGGAGCCTGTGTCACTGATGTGTCAGTTCCTCCATACTCCCACTCAAGAAATATAAGCAAAATGACCACTTGATGCACAGTGGGTTTGTTCCTTGACATGTTGTAGGGAAATGAAGTTTCCCTCAATAAACCAGGTTTGAAAACTCACGAACTGAGCACCAAATGGTCTTCAATCTTCGATGAAGATTTACTCCTTCTCGGCTTCTGTACAGTATTGGCTGAAATAAATGTTTCATGCAATCAATTCAAAATACAAACAAAAGAGGCTTTTTTAAAAAATGTCTTTCTTTCCTTTAAGATGACAAAAGGATGAGAGAGGGTGTGTAAAGGCAGCCTGTTTCCAGTAGTCGAGGGGTTCGAGAATGAAGGACTATAGAGTACAAGATTAAATGTAAGAGATTTAGAATAGAGGGCAGGAGAGGCTCCAACAGAGAGAGAGTTGTGAGGCTGTTGAATTCACTTCCGGGGTCAGTGGTCGAGGCAGAAACTATGGGTTGAATGTTAACTCCTAAAAATAGATGGATTAGGGTTGTGCTAAAGGTTAAATGCAAAAAATCTGGAATGGGAACCCAAACCTCCTCGAACACACTGACTGCTGATTTTAACAGAGGCGGGACATGGGCAGCAATCAATCCAATCACTGAAAGCAGGTTGGTCATTTAAATATTATCATAATATCATATATTTTAGCAAGGCTTTTGACAAGGTCTCACAGGGCAGACTGGAAATGCAGCAGTGGCAGGAAAGAAAGGGTGATTGTTGACGGGTGTTTTTGCGACTGGAGGGCTGTTTCAGTGGTGTTCCGCAGGGCTCAGCACTGGGTCCCCTGCTTTTTCTGCTTTATATTAACAATTTGGACATAAATGTAGGGAGTATGATCAAGAAGTTTGCAGACGACACAAAGATTGACCGTTTGTTAAATAACAAAGAACAAGAACAAAGAACAGTACAGCACAGGAACAGGCCATTCGGCCCTCCAAGCCTGCGCCAATCATGATGCCCGTCTAAACTAAAACCTTCTGCACTTCCGGGGACCGTATCCCTCTATTCCCATCCTATTCATGTATTTGTCAAGATGTCTCTTAAACGTCTCTATCGTACCTGCTTTCACCACCTCCCCCAGCAGCAAGTTCCAGGCACTCACCACCCTCTGTGTAAAGAACTTGCCTCGCACATCCCCTCTAAACTTTGCCCCTTGCACCTTAAACCTATGTCCCCTAGTAACTGACTCTTCCACCCTGGGAAATAGCTTCTGACTCTCCACTCTGTCCATGCCGCTCATAACTTTGTAAACCTCTATCATGTCACCCCTCCACCTCCGTCGTTCCAGTGAAAACAATCCGAGTTTATCCTCTCCTCATAGCTAATGTGCTCCAGACTGGGCAACATCCTGGTAAACTTCCTCTGTACCCTCTCCAAAGCCTCCACATCCTTCTGGTAGTGTGGCGACCAGAATTGCACGCAATATTCTAAGTGTGGCCTAACTAAGATTCTGTACAGCTGCAGCAGGAGTTGCCAATTTTTATACTCTATGCCCCAACCGATGAAGGCAAGCATGCAGTATGCCTTCTTGACTACCTTATCCACCTGCGTGGCCACTTTCAGTGATCTGCGGACCTGTACGCCCAGATCTCTCTGCCTGTCAATACTCCTAAGGGTTCTGCCATTTACTGTATACTTCCCACCTGTATTAGATCTTCCAAAATGCATTACCTCACATTTGTCCGGATTAAACTCCATCTGCCATTTCTCCGCCCAAGTCTCCAACCGATCTATATTCTGCTGTATCCTCTGACAATCCTCATCACTATCCACAACTCCACCAACCTTTGTGTCGTCCGCAAACTTACTAATCAGACCAGCTACATTTTCCTCTAAATTGTTTATACATACTACAAACAGAAAAGGTCCCAGCACTGATCCCTGCGGAACACCACTAGTCACATCCCTCCATTCAGAAAAGCACCTTTCCAGTGTTACCCTCTGTCTTCTATGACCGAGCCAGTTCTGTATCCATCTTGCCAGCACACCTCTGATCCCATGTGACTTCGCCTTTTGTACCAGTTTGCCATGAGGGACTTTGTCAAAGGCTTTACTGAAGCCCATGTAGACAACATCCACTGCCCTTCCTTCATCAATCATCTTTGTCACTTCCTCAAAAAACTCGATCAAGTTAGTGAGACACAACCTCCCCTTCACAAAACCATGCTGCCTCTCGCTAATAAGTTCATTTGTTTCCAAATGGGAGTAAGTCCTGTCCCGAAGAATCCTCTCCAATAATTTCCCTACCTCTGACGTAAGGCTCACCGGCCTGTAATTTCCTGGATTATCCTTGCTACCCTTCTTAAACAAAGAAACAACATTGGCTATTCTCCAGTCCTCTGGGACCTCACTTGTAACCAATGAGGATGCAAAAATTTCTGCCAAGGCCCCAGCAATTTCCTCCCTTGCCTCCCTCAGTATTCTGGGGTAGATCCCATCAGGCCCTGGGGACCTATCTATCTTAATGTTTTTCAAGACACCCAACACCACCTCCTTTTTGATAACGAGGAGGATAGCTGTAGGCTGCAGCAAGATATTGATGGTCTGAAACAAAAACAAGAAATGCTGGATTCACTCAGCAGGTCTGGCAGCATCTGTGGAAAGAGAAGCAGAGTTAACGTTTCGGGTCAGTGACCCTTCTTCGGAACTGATATTGATGGTCTGGTCAGATGGGCAGAAAAGTGGCAAATGGGATTCAACCTGGAGAAGTGTGAAGTGATGCATTTGGGAAGGTCAAACAAGGTAAAGGAATACATGATTAATGGGAAAATACTGAGAAGTGTATAGGAAGTGAGGGACCTTGGAGTGAATGTCCACAGATCCCTGAAGGTAGCAGGACAGGTCGATAAGGTGGTTAAGAAGGCATATGGAATCTTTTCCTTTATTAGCTGAGGTATAGAATATAAGAGCAGGGAGGTTATGCTGGAACTGTATAATTCATTGGTTAGGCCACAACTTGAGTTCTGTGTGCAGTTCTGGTCACCTCATTACAGAAAGGATGTAATTGCACTAGAGAGGGTACAGAGGAGATTTACAAGGATGTTGTCAGGACTGGAAAAATGCAGCTGTGAGGAAAGATTGGATAGGCTGGGGTTATTTTCCTTGGAACAGAGAAGGCTGAGGGGAGATCTGATTGAAATGTACAAATTTCTGAGGGGCCTGAATAGAGTGGAGGTGAAGGGTCGATTCACCTTAGCAGAGAGGTTAGTGACGAGGGGGCATAGATTTAATGTGATTGGTAGAAAAATTAGAGGGGAGATGAGGAAAATCTTTTTCATCCAGTGGAAGGTGGGGGTCTGGAACTCACTGCCTGAAAGGGTAGTTGAGGCAGAGACTCTCAACTCATTCAAAAGGAGTCTGAATATGCACCTCAAGTGCGGTACTCTGCAGGACTATGCACCAAATGCTGGAAGGTGGGATTAGAATGGGTGGATCGTTTTTTGGCCGGCACAGACATGATGGGCCAAGTGGCCTCTTTCTGTGCCTTAAACTTTCTATGATTCTGTAAGGCTGCCTAATAATCCGTCTGTGTTTAAATACAGGGTAGCTGGGTTTCCCAGGCCTCGGGAAACTTGGCCGATTAAAGGAGGCTAGAGGGGCTGAATCCATAAGCTGAGTGGCTTCTTTACAACATTGCTTGTGAACCAGGAGGAGTAGGATTGCAACTTCCAGGAGGCGACCCCCAGTTACCTGCAACCCCCAGCCCCGCCTCCCCCCCCCCAACCCCTCCCCCCACCAACAGCCCTCCGCCCTGGCCACCAAGTGCTCCACATGACCACCATTCCTCTCCCCGACCAGGATCACACCTCATGACCAGCAACTAATCCTCCACAAATAGACCCTCCCGACCCGACTGCAATCCGGATCACTGCCCACCACCACCCTACCCGCCCCAACCCGTGATCTGGACACCCCTCCTGTGATCTGAGCCACACGCCCCCCACCACCAAATATCTGGACCGCACCCCCCCTCCCCCAACCACAATCCCTCCCTTTCCTCCACTACACCTGCTCGCATAGGCTTCAGCCTATGGCACTGCTAAAAAGTTCTCCAGCCTGTGAATCAGGCTTTCCATGAGCAGATTCAGGAATCACATTCTTCCGGGTTTCGCGACCTCGTAGCAAGCCCCTGCCACCCCATCACGGAACTCACCTCCAAGCTAACATCCAGGCTTTGCTTAACATTTAAGATTAGGTTGGACAGACGGATGAAGTGATGTAGGAACTGGGTGGGTAGGTGGGATTAGAACTGTGGAGGGTAAATGCAAGCAGGGTCCGAACCTGCATGAGGTTAAGGCACGGATAACAGGTAGGGTTGAGGTAGGAATGATTGCTGTTGTGGAGGTGGGGATAGACAACCTTGAGGGTGGAGAGGGTGTGGTTGATTGAAAATTGAATCTCAGCTCAGGACTGAATAGGTCACCAAGAACGAACAAAGAACAGTACAGGAACAGGCCATTCGGCCCTCCAAGCCTGCGCCGATCTTGATGCCTGCCTAAACTAAAACCTTCTGCACTTCCGGGGTCCGTATCCCTCTATTCCCTTCCTATTCATGTATTTGTCAAGATGTCTCTTAAACGTCGCTATTGTACCTGCTTCCACCACCTCCCCCGGCAGCAAGTTCCAGGCACTCACCACTCTCTGTGTAAAAACTTGCCTCGCACATCCCCTTTAAACTTTGCCCCTCGCACCTTAAACCTATGTCCCCTAGTAACTGACTCTTCCACCCTGGAAAAAAGCTTCTGACTATCCACTCTGTCCTTGCCGCTCATAACTTTATAAACCTCTATCATGTCGCCCCGCCACCTCCGTCATTCCAGTGAAAACAATCTGAGTTTTTCCAACCTCTCCTCATAGCTAATGCCCTCCAGACCAGGCAACATCCTGGTAAACCTCCTCTGTACCCTCTCCAAAGGGGGGAGCCAGGAAAGCCGATGTAATCAGGGAGAAGGCTGAGGTTTTGACAAACTTCCCGCAGACAGCAATGAGATAAACTACCACTGAAAGAGGTGTTTGTTGGAGTTAATGGAAAAGATAATCAGATCAGTTGCTGATTCGCCGTTGTATTATGTATAATTTCACCCACATGTTCCAAGCACCTTCAGTTCTGTGGCAAAACAAGGAAAGCTACTAGGGGTAATCAAGGAATGATTTGATCTGAGTCATTACAGCTAAGCATGCAAGCAAGATAGATGAGACTGTGGATGTTTGACACCACAAGCTGAACTTTTTTGATGCTAAGTCCTCATGAGTGGACCTGCCATAGATAATGTTGTTTATTTCTTTAGGAAGATGAGTTTGTGGACTGGTGGAGCAAGTTCTATGCGTCAACGGGTGAGACCGACAAATGTGGAACTTATCTGGACAAAGGTTTTGACACGCTTCAGGTACCATGTGCAATCCGTACTGTCAAGGGTATAATCAGTGTTGACTGCAGTGAGTCACCTTGGTGTCCAGGTGTTGTAGGATCAGGAATTTTGCTGAACCCAGTCAAGAGGCTGCGATTTTATCCAGGCGATGGGGGACTTGACCTCCGGTAAAAGAGCCACATCGCCCCCTACTGTGGAAGGCCTGCCGAATCAAGTGCCAATTAGGCACTTAACTGGACACTGGCGGGCCTACCAGAGGATCAAGGAACCTGCCGATGGAAGCCCTGCCTGCTGAGAGCTGTCGGCCAATCAGAGGCCAGCAGCTCTTTAACTGAGCAGCGCCACCTCGGAGGCGGTGGCTGCTGTCGGGTGGAGCACCCAACTGAGGCCAAGGAGCGACTCTGGACCCAGGCCACAGGTAGGTCAGCGCGGGAGGGGTCTGGCGGGGTGGGAGTCGTGGGGGAGGGCTGTGTTGGGCGTTTGGTAGCAAGGACAGAGGGTGGCTCTCAACGGGCCCCCCCTTCCCGATTCCAGGTCCCGTGTTCAGGCAGTAAGTGCCTTTTAATGAAGGAGCCAGGAAGCAGCTTGCCTGCTTCCCATGTGGCAACAGGCCCGCCACTGCTCGGCTAATTGTGGCGGCAGTGGGATGAGGCCCTTAATTGGGCATTAATTGGTGGCACGACAGGACGCCTCTTCACAGGCCTTCTCTCCTGGACTTAATTTCAGCAGAGATGGAGGTCCCCAAATATGTGCTCTCCCCACCTCCAAACCCGGCGTGGGGAAGAGCATAAAATTCCCCCCAAAGTATTTTTATGATAGCCCTTTACATAAGAACATACGAATTAGGAGCAGGAGTAGGCCACTCGGCCCCTTGAGCCTACTCCGCCATTCAATAAGTTCATGGCTGAACTGATTACTCCACATTTCCACCTAGCCCTGATAACTTTCCACCCCCAGGCTTATCAAGAATCTAACTACCTCTGCCTTAAAAATATTCAAAGACCGCCTTTTGAGGAAGAGAATTCCAAAGACTCACGACCCTCTGAGAGAAAAAATTTCTCCTCATCTCTGTCTTAAATGGGCAACCCCTTATTTTTATGATAGGGAGGCCACTCGCTCCCATCATACGCACATATCCCCACGTAGTCCTCGTATTCAGAGCTGATGCCCGGCCTCCGCTCGCTGGATCTGGAGTGAGTTTGAACCCTTCACCTTCAGACTCAGAGCCAGGGATTGTTACCACTAAAGGCTCACTCCCATAAGAAATTGCTTATTGAGGAAACACCATTCACCAAATGGAACCTGTATCTTCTAACAGATTGTGTACAGTCTGTATTGGCAAGTATATTATGAAATTTTGCTGCAGTTAGTAGCCTTCATCTCCCAGATATTATAGAATCATTAAGAACAAAAGGAGGCCATTCAGCCCCTCAAGCACACTCCACTATTCAATTAAATCATGGCTGATCAGCATTTTAACTCCATTCACCCAACTTTGGTCCATATCTGTTGATACCCTTGTCCAACAAAAATATCTGTTTACCTTAGTCTTCAAAATGTCACTGGTTCCAGCATCCATAGCTTTTGGGGGAATTCCAGATTTCCACTACCCTTGTGTGGAAACCATTAACTCCTCTGTTGCCCACCAACACTTCAAACAAACCCTATTAATTCTTCTATATTCTTCACTAGCTCTTCATTGTATTCCATCAACTGTTCAATGCAATCTGTTAACACTTAATTCACAACAATCCACTTGCTGTGGGATACTTCGCTAACTGTTCCTCATATTGTAATTGGCTCAGTCTTGCCTCACTGACTCTTATACATTTTTCCCTCATTTTTCATTAATCTTGGAAGCTATCCTTACTTCATTATGGTTTTCTGTCATCTTCAAGGAAGGATGATGTTGGTGCGATGTTCCAGGGTGGCAGATATTGAGCTGCATAATTCTACGCTTGTGATCTCGCACCAGCTGAACATTTGAGTGAATAAAATCCTTTCAGTTTATACAGGACAGGGCTCTGAATAAGCAACATGTATCCAATTGAATGTCCCCTGGAATGTGGGAAAGCCGGTAGACTTGAGTTGGTCTCCTGTGTTGGTTAGTGGAAAAAGAATTGAGGTTGTTGGCCTTGTTCTGTGAGACATCCATGATGTATGAACATATGCTGATACTATAGATGTTGCAGTTCTAATCTGTAATGAACTGGGTGTATTAAAAATTGAGGGCCAACTTGGTACATAGTAATTGCTAGACCAAGGCCCATCTAGTTCACCTTCTACCATCTTGGTAGTCACAGGGTACAGTGGAGTTGTTGACTAACCACAGCAATCCGACTCTCTCAATGAGTTTACAACAGACCCTGACATGAGGTGGAGAGCTTTAGGAAACATAGGTCCAAAAGCACACTACATTCACCACACATCATGGGGGGAATTTTATGCAGTCCGCTGCGATGGATTTGGTGGCATGCGGGGTGATATATTTAGGCAGGTATAATTAGGTGGGTGGTGTTTTGTCGGATTCCCGATGACGGGATATTTTAGTGGAATTAAATTGGTGGCAGGTTTGTGGAGTTCCTGGGTCCCCCCAGCGTGGTGGCGGATTGCAGCTTTGCATTCATTTCAATGACATGAATTACCCTACGCATAGTTGGAGTTTAGTCCTACCTGTCAGATTAAGTGAATGGAGAGCGATATTCCCATGCCACGCGGTTCATGCATGTTTCAACGTGGCGTGCAACAGTTGGATTTGTGCAGTTGAGTCTCAGGACCGTGCTCTTCTCTCTTTGACTCAGCCACTAAACTAACGCCAGCATTGGAATGGATGTTTACCTCCAGGCCTGGCTCCAGCAAGGGTGAATCATCTCAGAGAATGGCATCGAGGGCATGGGCAGGAGATACATGGAGGAGCAGGGGAGGGTAGTTGGGGAGGGAAGGGTTGGGCTGATTGGGTGCATGGAGGAACAGAGGATGGTGGAGTGGAGTGTCCAGGTTGTTAAATGGTTGAAGTTAATGGTGAAGATGCATTTTGTCAGCTGTGGGGGTGGTGGGTGGATTAGATCAGTACACTGTGAAGATATTTGGCAAGGGCCTAAAGGAAGGGATGAGTGCTGTCAATGTTGAGGAGCTGTGGGACAAATTGAGGGTACTGGCTAGCAGAGGGAACGGTCACTGTCAATGGGGACAAATGGATTCTGTAGGGGGGAAGGTCAAGACTAATGGGTAGGTATTCGACAGCTTCATATGGAGGGGAACAAGACTCGGCAACAATGGTCAGTTCGGTGTGAGGAAGTTCAAGGGTAAGAGTCGGCATGTCGACAGTGATGGGAGTAGGAATGGCATGAATATATTGATGATTACACTGTGCACGGTAATGGAGGGAGGCTCAATGGGAAGGGTAACGGTAACATTCAGTGGGTTAAGGGTGATGGGTTCAAGCTGGAAGGTTGCAGCTGGAGGTTGGAAGGTGGGGAGACCCGCCCTGAAATGCACGCACATTAGCTTCTGCAACGATAATGGGAATCTGATGGACACTCAAGCATTACAAGCAGAGTAAGACAAGGCAATGGGTGTGTCTTCTACCTGGCTGCAATTTGGAGGCAGTGACTCGAATGTGGGCACCTGCAGTGGAGACACAAACAGTGGCACTTTAAGCATGTGCTTCACATGAGTTCATACAATTTCCTTCAGTTTCCACATAGGGCTGCATCTTTCCACCTTGTGGCTCCTACCTCGCCACCTCTACTCATCCTGCCTCCCTCCTCTCTCACAATCTCTGAAGCCTCCTCCTCAGCCGTGCTCAGCAACCTTATGTCAGGGACACCTCCTCATATAATAAAAGCAAAATACTGCGGATGCTGGAAATCTGCAATAAAAACAAGAAATGCTGGAACCACTCAGCAGGTCTGGCAGCATCTGTGGAAAGAGAAGTAGAGTTAACGTTTCGGGTCATTGACCCTTCTTCGGAACTGCCGAAGGAACACCTCCTCATGTCTTAGCACGCTCATGTTGGTTGTGCCTTCATTTATCCTGCAGCAGACAGTGCAGACTTGATGACATGGCAAATGATGCATCACCACCATTGCATACATGCATCAACATCACTCATTCTGCATTGGCTTTCGCATAACACAGCCAATCACATAAACAATGCCAATCTTCATCATTTAGTGAATGGCACTAAGGCTGCTCACACATTCGAATACATTCTTTGTGCACCCTCTGCCTTAAAGAGATGGTGTCATGGAGGAAATCAGTGGAGCAGTCTCACCAGAACCACTTACTGTCGCTGGTCTCAGCAAGGCATTGATTTGCTTGTGGCATTGCACCCATATTCTAAGAGTTACTCCACGGTTCGAGACCTCCTCTGCTACCTCCATCCAGGCCGCCTTGGTGAGGCAGGAGGGTCTTCGCACTCCATATGCAGGGGAAGAGGACCCCCCGCCTTTCCCTGAGGGCCTGGAGGAGAACCCGCAAGAAGGCATCACTGAACCGTGGGGAGGGACGCTGCCTGCTGGTTGCCATGTCATTCACTTTGGCTGTAGGGAAAATAAATGATATGAAGTTGTTGGTGACTTTACCAAAATAAGGGAGGCAAAAACATTTTGATTTAAGTGAAAGCTTCCATTTAAGTTATTCTGAAGATACTTACACGAAAGGAAGGCTGCTGCTCCTTGCGGCTGAAAGCACAGAATGCTTAATATCTGGCGATCTTGGTGCTTGGGAGAGTGACAACGGGTACCACCAATGAAAGGTTGCCCCCGCTGCATGATCCCACTTATCCCCTGTGCTGCACAGCTCGATTAAATGCAAAATCATGTGGGAAATGTGATGTGCAGTGGGAGTGGAAGTTACGACAACCTGCAGTCCCGCCATCGGAAACACCAGGACACTCAAAAGATTCCACTCCATGTCTCAAATGATTCATATTTTGTATTCCAAAATATTGGTGCCTCTGTCGGTGCTGCACAAATGTTAGATGTTGAGTGGAATTTAATGGGCCCCCTGGAGACGGGCTAGGAGCTGGGGTGTCCCATAGAATCACAATGGAAGGCAGAGGGACAGAGGGCCGTTACCTTCCTGCCGCACTGTAATTCAGTCAAGGGCAGCAAAGGCCGAAGACAGCATTCCCACACAGAGGCCAATTGAGACCCGTAAGTGGCCAATTAATAGCAACTTAAGGGCCTCTTCCCGCTGCTGCTGGAATTAAACCAGCATCGGTGGCTGGGGGGGAGGGGAGGGGGGGAGCCTCCGCCATGTGGGGAGGCTGCCCAGTGAAACCAGGAGGTTCCTTCACCATTCCTTCACTGTCACTGGGTCAAAGTCCTGGAACTCCTTTCCTAACAGCACTGTGGGTGTACCTACCCCAAATGGACTGCAGTGGTTCAAGAAGGCAGCTCACCACCACCTTCTCAAGGGCAATTAGGAATGGGCAATAAATACTGGCCTGGCCAGCGACGCCCACATCCCATGAATGAATAAAAAAAATACCCAGCCCTCAAAGACCATCCTTCACCCCCTCCCACCTCGTCAGGGCCTGCTGGACTTGCCCTGGTGACCCCGCCTCTCTTACCTGGGGTCCGGTGCTCCAGCGCTGGGCCTGGTCCCAGGCCTGGTGTAGTATTGGCAGTGGCACTGCTGATAAGGAGAGAGTAGCTAAAGTAGATGTTGGTTTCTTAGAGGCAGAGACAGGAGAAATCATTATGGGGAATGAGGAAATGGCATTGAACAAATATTTTGTGTCTGTCTTCACAGTAGAAGACACAAGTTCCATACCAGAAATAGGCAGTAACCTAGGGGCTAAAAGTAATGGGAAAATTAAGGAAATTGATATCAGCCGAGAAAAAGTATTGGAGAAACCTGAGGGACTAAAATATGACAAGTCCCCGGGACCAGATAGCCTACATCCTAGGTTCCAAGAGAGATAGTTGTAGACATAGCAGCTATGATTTTCCAGAATTCCTTAGATTCTGGAATGGCCCTGTTAGATTGGAAGTTGGCAAATGTTACACCACTTTTCAAGAAAGGAGGTAGAGAAAAACAGGGAGCTACAGGCCAGTTAGCCTAACATCATTTGTTGAGAAAATGCTGGAAACTATTATTAAAGAAATTTTAACAATGCACTTAGAAAAGCATAGTATGATTAGAACAAGTCAGCACGGTTTTACTAAAGGGAAATCCTTTTTGACAAATTTAATAGAGTTTTTTGAGGATGTAACTAGTAGGGTAGATAAAGGGGAACCAGTAGATGTAGTATACCTGGATTTCCAAAAGGCATTCAATAAGGTGCTACATGAAAGATTAATAGGCAAGATAAGGGCTCATGGTTTTGGGGGTAATATATTACCCCCAATATGGATATAGGATTGGTTAACACACAGGAAGCAGAGAGTGGGCATTAAACGGAGCATTTTCAAGTTGGCAGGCAGTGAATAGTGGGGTACTGCAAGGATCAGTGCTGAGGCCTCAGCTATTTACACTCTATATTGATGACTTGCATGAAGAGACAGAGAGTAATATATCTAAAGTCTGCTGATGATACAAAGCTCGGTGAAAAGGTAAGCTGTGGGGAGGATGTAGGGAGGCTGCAAAGAGATAGAGACAGGTTACGTGAGTGGGCAACAAAATGGCAGATAGAGTATAATGTAGGGAAGTGTGAAGTTGTTCACTTTGGTTGTAATAATAGAAAAGCAGACTATTTTTTAAAAGGTGTGAAACTGGTCAGTGCTGATGTTCAGAGAGACTTGGGGGTACTCACATAAAGAATGCACAAAGTTAACATGCAGGTGCAGCAGGCTATTAGGAAGGCAAATGGCATGTTGGCCTTTATTGCAAGGGGATTGGAGTACAAGAATAAAGAAGTCTCACTAATATTGTACAGGGCTTTGGTGATATCGCACCTGGAATACTCTGTGCAGCTTTGGTCTCCACATTTAAGAAAGGATATACTTGCACTGGAGGCAGTGCAGTGAAGATTTACTAATTTGGTCCCTGGGATGAGGGAGTTCTCCTATGATGAGAGGCTGAGTAAATTGGGCTTATATTCTCTGGAGTTTATAAGAATAAGAAGCAATCTAATTGAGACATACAAGATTCTGAAAGGGCTTGATAGGGTAGAAGCTGAGAGATTATTCCCACTGGTCAGGGAATCTAGAACACGGGGACACAGTCTCAGGATAAGGGGCCAATCATTCAAAACTGAGATGAGGTGAAATTACTTCACTCAAAGGGTTGTGAATCTTTGGAATTCTCTACCCCAGAGTGTTGTGGATGTTCTATCGTTGAATACATTTAAGGCTGGGTTAGATAGATCTTTGATCTTGCAGGGAATCAAGGGATATGGGGAGTGGGCAGGAATGTGGAATTGAAACCCAAGGTCAGCCATGATTGTATTGAATGGCGGAGCAGGCTCGATGGGCCATATGGTCTACTTCTGCTCCTGATTCTTGTGTTCATGTGATACTACTTGAGTTGTCGGCCCTCTGATTGGCTGACAGCTCTGGGAGGTGGGATCCCCATCCTTGAAGGGACAGGGACCCGAGCCCTGGGCAGTTAATTGCCTGAGCTCCGTTGAATTGCACCAGGGGCTCCGAGGAGATTGGGGCCAGGTTCCCCTCACGTTTTCAGCCTGTTGTCGGGGCCCCCGCTGGCTCCACAAAATTCAGCCCATGTGCGGGTCATCCTTGAAAATTGCACAGTTCTATGGCATTCTAACCACCTTAGACACATGTCTTCTGCTGGTCCCAGATAGATGGCCAGAACACCCGAGAGAATGATCCTGCTCTTTTAAAAATAGTGCCATGGGATCTTTTATGTCCACCTGAGTGGGCAGATGAGGCCTTAGTTTAACAAAATCAAAATCATGAGGGGTCTGGACATAATAAATAGGGAGAAGCTATTCCCATCAGTGGAAGTGTCAAGAACCAGAGGAACCTTTTTATGCAGCAAGTGGTTAGGATCTGGAATGCATTGCCTGAGTGGAGGCAGGTTTAAAAGGAAATTAGATAAGCACCTGAACATGGCTACAGGGAAAGTGCAGGAAAGTTGGACGAGGTGTGTTGCTTTTGCACAATCTGCCGAATGGCCTCCCTTCTGTGCTGCAGCCATTCTGCGATTCTATGATCCTACACTGTGGCGGTCCCTCAGTAGGCAGTAAAGGGCTCTCATGGATCTCCGTCGTCTTGTTCCACAGGTCTACAACATTGAGCTGGAGAAGGTCGAGGAGTTTGAGGGGTTAACAGACTTCTGCCGTACCTTCACTCTGCATCGTGGGAAGAGTGAGGATGAAGATGAGGATCCCTCGGTCGTGGGAGAATTCAAGGTAAGAGAACAGGTTCCGCATCACCCAATTCTGACAATATTCTGTCCTGATGGTTGGGTTGTTGGACAATCTGAGATGAAAAGCCAGAAAACTGGCAGGTAGACAATGTCCACATCTCTATCAGGAAGAGGAGAAAGATAAAATAGGACATTTAGTCTAACGTCAGCTGTGTGAGCTCTTCTGAACTCCAATTGAGTGCTTTTGATGTGTAGTCTCTATTGTAATGTAGGAAATGTGGCAGCTAATTTCTGCACAGCAAGATTCCACAAACAAATGGGATTAGAATAGTTAGGTGCTTGATGGCCGGCATAGACACGATGGGCCGAAGGGCCTGTTTCTGTGCTGTATAACTCGATGACTCTATGACTTCAGGCTAAATCTGCCAGCAGTGTATGAACCTGGAAACTTCCAGGATGATATATGGTGCATTAATACACTGGGCAATACTCTCTCCAACCTCATTTACTCTGTTCCTAATGTTTTCAATGTTCCTAATTGAATGCTGTTGATATCTTCAGGGAAGTTTCAAGATCTATGCTCTTCCCGATGACCCCTCTGTGCCCAACCCACCTCGTCAGTTCCATCAACTCCCAGCCAGCGGACTCCAGGAGTGTCTAGTCAGGGTTTACGTTGTCCGAGCTTTTGGACTGCAGCCTAAGGATTCCAATGGAAAGGTCAGTATGTCATCATTCTTGTGGTCTGTTTCAAAAACCTCTTTTTTGCCCATTCGTTGGCTCCTCTTTCTGTTGGACAAGATGTTTGTTGCCTCAGTTTAGTTCCACAGTTGTAATGTAGGAAACCTGGCAGCCAATAGGCTCACAGCAAGCTCCCACAAATAACAATATGAGAATCACCAGATAATCTATTGTTTAGTCTTGGTTGAGGGATAAATAGTTGAGCAAGAAACTGGGTAGAACTTCCCTGCTCTTCTTTGAAATAATGCCCTGAGATCTTTGACTTCCAATGACATGGCAGACACGGCCTTGGTTTATCATCTCACCTAGGAGACAGCGCCTCTGACAGTGCAGCACTCCCTCAGTATTGCATTGGAGCATCAGCTTAGATTTTGTGCTCAAGTCTCTGGAGTGGGACTTGAATCCACTGAGCCGCAGCTGATATTTATAAAGAGCTGAGGCGGGACTGGGGGAAATGTTCATTTATTTTGGATTTGTTAATGGTGCATTTTCTTTCCATGTTTTTGAAGAAAAAATTCAGTCAGGATACCAACTCTCTAATGTAAAAAGAAACAGAAAGTGCTGGAAATATCAGTTCAGACAGCATCTGTGGAGAGAGAAACAGAGTTAACGTTTCAGGTCTGTGACCTTTCATCAGAACTGGCAAAGTTAGAAATATAATAAGTTTTAAGCAAGTGAAGGGGTCAGGGTGGGGAAGAGAACAAAAGAGAAGGTGTGTGATAGGGCAGATGGCTGGAGAGATTAAATAACAAAGATATCATGGGACAAAGGCAAGGGGAGTGCTAATGGTTGTATTGAAAGACAAAGCATTAGTCCACAGAGAGTATTAATGACGGAATAATGAGCAGCTTTGTCCAAAAGCCTACTCCTGCTCCTCATTCATATGTAAATGAAAAACCAAGTTTAAGGCAGGCGCATGGTTAAAAAAATAAAATAAAATAATAAAAAAGGCCAATCATGCTCTGAAATTGTTGAACTCAATCTTGAGTCCGCAAGGCTGTAGAGTGCCTAATTGAAAGATCAGGTGCTGCTCCTTGAGCTTGCGTTGATGTTCACTGGAACACTGGAGCAGGCCAAAGGCAGAAATGTGGGCATGAGAGCAGGGAGGTGAGTTGGAATGGCAAGCAACCGGAAGCTCGGGGTCATGCTTGCGGACTGAGTGGATGTGTTGCTCAAAGCGGTCACCCAATCTGCCAACCCTCCAACATTATCCCGAACATAATTCAATTGAATAGTGGAACAGGACTAGAAAACATCAAAGGTGAAAATGTTCAACTAGAGAAGAGCTAATTTCAGAGATTTAAGAAGGGACCTAGCTCAGGTAGATTAGAAAAGGCGATTTGCAGAGTAAACCAATAACAGAACAATGAAGGGAAGTGTTAGTTCAGGTACAAACTAGTCATATTCCTTTGAAGGAAAAAGGTAAATCACCGAAAGCTAGTGCACCCTGGATGACAAAGGGAATAAAACTTAAAATAAAACAGAAAAAGGAGGCTTCTGACAAATGTCAAAAACAAGATTCAGTTCATAATCAAGATGATTACGGAACATATAGGAGGGAATTGAAAAAGCTCATACAGGAGGCAAAGAGAGGTTGAGAAACAATTCGCAGTAACATTAAGTTGAACTTAAAACATTTCATAAACATGTAAAGTGTAAGAGATTAGCTAGGGAAAATACTGGCTTATTAGTAGAATAGATAATGAAGAACAGTGGATGTGGTGTATTTGGACTTTCAGAAGGCTTTCGATAATGTTCCACATAAGAGATTAGCGTGCAAATTTAAAGCACATGGGATTGGGGGTAAAGTACTGACATGGAAAGAGAACTGGTTGGCAGACAGGAAACAAAGAGTAGGAATAAATGGGTCTTTTTCCGAGTGGCAGGCAGTGACGAGTGGGGTACCCCACGGATCAGTGCTAGGACCCCAGCTATTCACAATATATATTAATGATATAGATGAGGGAATTAAATGTAATATATCCAAGTTTACAGGCAACACAGAGCTGGGTGGGAGTGGGAGCTGTGAGGAGGATACAGAGAAGCTCCAGTGTGATTTGGACAGGTTGAGTGAGTGGGCAAATACACAGCAGATGCAGTATAATGTTGATAAATGTGAGGTTATCCACTTTGGTGGCAAAAACAGAAAGGCAGATTATTATCTGAACGGCAATTGATTGGTAAAGGGGGAGGTGCAGTGAGACCTGGGTGTCCTTGTGCACCAATCGCTGAAAGTAAGCATGCAGGTGCAGCAGGCAGTTAAGAAGGCAAATGGAATGTTGGCCTTCATAGCGAGAGAATTCGAGTACAGGAGCAAGGAGGTCTTGCTGCAATTATACAAGGTCTTGGTGAGACCATATCTGGAGTATTGTGTGCAGTTTATGTCTCCTTATCTGAGAAAGGATGTTCTTGCTATGGAGGGAGTGCAGCGAAGGTTCACCAGACTGATTCCTGGGAAGGCAGGACTGATGTATGAAGAGAGATTGGGTTGATTAGGCTTGTATTCGCTAGAGTTTAAAAGAATGAGAGGGGATCTCATAGAAACCTACAAAAATCTAACAAGACTGGACAGACTAGATGCAGGAAGGATGTTCCCGATAGCAGGGGAGTCCAGGACCAGGGGTCACAGTCTAAGGATAAAGGGTAAGCCATTTAGGACTGAGATGAGGAGAGATTTCTTCACCCAGAGAGTGAACCTGTGGAATTCTCTACCACAGAAAGCAGTTGAGGCCAAATCATTAAATATACTCAAGAAAAAGTTAGATATAGTTCTTAGGGCGAAAGGAATCAAGGGATACGGGGAGAAAGCGGGAACAGGGCACGACTGAGTTTGGATGATCAGCCATGATAGTATTGAATGGCGGTGCAGGCTCGAAGGGCCGAATGGCCTACTCCTGCTCCCATTTTTCTATGTTTCTATGAAAGAGAAATCTTCATATAGAGGCAAGTTAAAATATTAAATGAATACTTTGCATCTATCTTCACAGAGGAAGCAGATGAAGTGAGAGTTAGACTAAAAGAGGAGTGAGAAATTATGGACAGGATGGTAATAGATAGAGAAGATGTACTAAAAAGATTAGCGTTATTTCTTTTTATATTCGTTCCTGGGACGTGGGAGTCACTGAATAGGCAGCATTTATTACCCATCCCTAATTGCCCTTGAGAAGGTGGTGGTGAACTGCCTTCTTGAACCGCTGCAGTCCATGTGGGGTAGGTACACCTACAGTGCTATTAGGAAGGGAGTTCCAGGATTTTGACCCAGTGACAATGAAGGAACGGCAGTCAGGATGGTGTGTGACTTGGAGGGGAACTTGCAGGTGGTGGTGTTCCTATGCATCTGCTGCCCTTGTCCTTCTAGGTGGAAGAAGTTGCGGCTTTGGAAGGTGCTGTCTAAGAAGCCTTGGTGCGTTGCTGCAGTGCATCTTGTAGATGGTACACACTGCTGCCACTGTGTGTCGCTGGTGGAGGGAGTGAATGTTTGTGGATGGGGTGCCAATCAAGCGGGCTGCTTTGTCCTGGATGGTGTCGAGCTTCTTGAATGTTGTTGGAGCTGCACCCATCCAGGCAAGTGGACAGTATTCCATCACACTCTTGACTTGTGCCTTGTGGACAGGCTTTGGGGAGTCAGCTTTGGGGAGCTGGATTCCCAGCCTCTGACCTGCTCTTGTAACCATGGTATTTATATGGCTCCTCCAGTTCAGTTTCTGGTCAATGATAACCCCTAGGATGTTGATAGTGGGGGATTCAGCAATCGTAATGCTATTGAATGTCAAGGGGAGATGGTTAGATTCTCTCTTGTTGGAGATGGTAATCGTCTGGCACTTGTGTGGCGCGAATGTTATTTGCCACTCATCAGCCCAAGCCTGGATATTGTCCTGGTCTTGCTGCATTTCTATACAGACTGCTTCAGTATCTGAGGAATCGCGAATGGTGCTGAACATTGTGAAATCATCAGTGCACATCAACACTTCTGACTTTATGTTGGAAGGAAGGTCAGTGATGAAGCAGCTGAAGATGGTTGGGCCGAGGACACTACCCTGAGGAACTCCTGCAGTGATGTCCTGGAGCTCAATGATTGACCTCCAACATCCACAACCATCTTCCTTTGCACTAGGTACGATTCCAGCCAGCAGAGAGTTTTCCCCCTGATTCCCATTGACCTCAGTTTTGCGAGGGCTCCTTGATGTCACACTCGGTCAAATGCTGCCTTGATGTCAACGGTAGTCACTCTCATCGAACGTCTTGAGTTCAGCTCTTTTGTCCATGTTTGAACCAAGGTTGCAATGAGGTCTGGAGCTGAGTGGCCCTGGCGGAACCCAAACTGAGCGTCACGGAGCAGATTATTGCTTGCAAGTGCTGCTTGATAGCACTGTCGATGACACCTTCCATCACTTTACTAATGACTGAGTGCAGACTAATGGGGCGGTAATTGCCTGGGTTGGATTTGTCCTGCTTTTTGTGTGCAGTACATACCTGGGCAATTTTCCACATTGCGGGTTTGTGGCGCAGTTATTTATGGAGCACAGGTCTTCAGGATCATCCTCCGCCATTTCCGCCACCTCCAGCGTGATGCCACTACCAGTCGCATCTTCCCCTCCCTTCCCCTGTCAGCATTCCGAAGGGATCGTTCCCTCCGCGACACCCTGGTCCACTCCTCCATTACCCCCACCACCTCGTCCCCGTCCCATGGCACCTTCCCCTGCAATCGCAGGAGGTGTAATACCTGCCCATTTACCTCCTCTCTCCTCACTATCCCAGGCCCCAAACACTCCTTTCAGGTGAAGCAGCGATTTACTTGTACTTCTTTCAATGTAGTATACTGTATTCGCTGCTCACAGTGTGGTCTCCTCTACATTGGGGAGACCAAGCGCAGACTGGGTGACCGCTTTGCGGAACATCTCCGCTCAGTCCGCAAGCAGGACCCTGAGCTTCCGGTTGCTTGCCATTTCAACACTCCCCCCTGCTCTCATGCTCACATCCCTGTCCTGGGATTGCTGCAGTGTTCCAGTGAACATCAACGCAAGCTCGAGGAACAGCCTCTCATCTACCGATTAGGCACACTTCAGCCTGCCGGACTGAACATTGAGTTCAATAATTTCAGAGCATGACAGCCCCCCATTTTACTTTCATTTTTAGTGATTTTTTTTTCTTTTCTTTCTTTTTACATTCTTTTTTACATTTTTTACAATCTTTTTTACATTTTTTACAATCTTTTTTTTTGCATTTATTTCATTTCATCTCAGTTTGTTCAGTTTGCTTACTCACTGTTTTTTTCAGGTTTGCACTTGCTGCTGTTCTATATTCAGTGTATTAACACCTAATTTGTACTAATGCCTTGTCTTTCAACACACCATTAACATATTGTTTGCCTTTGCTCCATGACCTTTTGGTCAGCTATGCGGCCTGGTCCAATCTACACCTCCTTTGTTACCTCTTACCCCACCCCCACCTCACTTGCTTATAACCTGTGACATTTCTAATATTTGTCAGTTCCGAAGGGTCACTGACCCGAAACGTTAACTCTGCTTCTCTTTCCACAGATGCTGCCAGACCTGCTGAGTGGTTCCAGCATTTCTTGTTTTTATTTCAGATTTCCAGCATCCGCAGTATTTTGCTTTTATCTTCAGTGCTGTTGCCGGAATGTTGTCAGGGCCCATAACCTTTGCAGTATATAGTGACTTCAGTCATTTCTTGATATCAGGCAGAGTGAATCGAATTGGCTGAAGACATCTGTGATGCTGGGGACTTCAGGAGGAGGCTGAGATGGATCATCCACTCGGCACTTCTGGCTGAAGATGGATGCAAATGCTTCAGCCTTCTCTTTTACACTGATGTGCTGGGCTCCCCCATCATTGAGGATGGGGATATTTGTGGAGCCTCCTCCTCCAGTTAGTTGTTTAATTGTTCACCACCATTCACCACTGGATGTGGCAGGACTGCAGAGCTTAGATCTGATCCATTGGTCATGGGATCGCTTAGTTCTGTCTATTGCATGCTGCTTAAGCTGTTTGGCACGCAAATCGTCCTGGGTTGTGGTTGACACTTCATTTTGAGGTATGTCTGGTGCTGCTGCTGGCATACCTTCCTGCGCTCGTCATGGAACCAAGGTTGGTCTCCTGGCTTGATGGTGATGACAGGGGAATGTGTTGGGCCATGACGTTACAGATTGTAGTTGAGTACAATTCTGCTGCTGCTGATGGCCCACAGCGCCTCAAGGATGCCCACTTTTGCATTGCTAGATCTGTTCAAAATCTATCCCATTTAGCACGGTAGTCATGCCACACAAGATAATGGAGGATATCCTCAATGTGAAGACGGGACTTCATCTCCACAAGGAGTGTGCGGTGGTCACTCCTACCAATACTGTCATGGACCTGTGATAGGCAGATTTGTGAGGACGTGGTCAAGTATATTTTTCTCTCTTGTTAGTTCCCTCACCACCTGCCGCAGACCCAGTCTTGCAGCTTTGTCCTTTAGGACTTGGCCAGCTCAGTCAGTAGTGGTGCTACCGAGCCACTTTTTTTTTAGAATTAGAATTAGAACATTACAGCGCAGTACAGGCCCTTCGGCCCTCGATGTTGCGCCGAGCTGTGAAACCATCTGACCTACACTATTCCATTTTCATCCATATGTCTATCCAATGACCACTTAAATGCCCTTAAAGTTGGCGAGTCTACTACTGTTGCAGGCAGGGCGTTCCACGCCCCTACTACTCTCTGAGTAAAGAAACTACCTCTGACATCTGTCCTATATCTATCACCCCTCAAATTAAAGCTATGTCCCCTCGTGTTTGCCATCACCATCCGAGGAAAAAGACTCTCACTATCCACCCTATCTAACCCTCTGATTATCTTATATGTCTCTATGAAGTCACCTCTCCTCCTCCTTCTCTCCAACGAAAACAACCTCAAGTCCCTCAGCCTTTCCTCGTAAGACCTTCCCTCCATACCAGGCAACATCCTAGTAAATCTCCTCTGCACCCTTTCCATAGCTTCCACATCCTTCCTATAATGCGGTGACCAGAACTGCACGCAATACTCCAGGTGCGGTCTCACCAGAGTTTTGTACAGCTGCAGCATGACCTCGTGGCTCCGAAACTCGATCCCCCTACTAATAAAAGCTAACACACCATATGCCTTCTTAACAGCCCTATTAACCTGGGTAGCAACCTTCAGGGATTTATGCACCTGGACACCAAGATCTCTCTGTTCATCTACACTACCAAGAATCTTCCCATTAGCCCAGTACTCTGCATTCCTGTTACTCCTTCCAAAGTGAATCAGCTCGCACTTTTCCGCATTAAACTCTATTTGCCATCTCTCAGCCCAGCTCTGCAGCCTATCTATGTCCCTCTGTACCCTACAACATCCTTCGGCACTATCCACAACTCCACCGACCTTAGTGTCATCTGCAAATTTACTAACCCACCCTTCTACACCCTCTTCCAGGTCATTTATAAAAATGACAAACAGCAGTGGCCCCAAAACAGAACCTTGCGGTACACCACTAGTAACTAAACTCCAGGATGAACATTTGCCATCAACCACTACCCTCTGTCTTCTTTCAGCTAGCCAATTTCTGATCCAAAGCTCTAAATCACCTTCAACCCCATACTTCCGTATTTTCTGCAATAGCCTACCATGGGGAACCTTATCAAACGCCTTACTGAAATCCATATACACCACATCCACTGCTTTACCCTCATCCACCTGTTTGGTCACCTTCTCGAAAAACTCAATAAGGTTTGTGAGGCATGACCTACCCTTCACAAAACCGTGCTGACTATCGCTAATGAACTTATTCTTTTCAAGATGATTATAAATCCTATCTCTTATAACCTTTTCCAACATTTTACCCACAACCGAAGTAAGGCTCACAGGTCTATAATTACCAGGACTGTCTCTACTCCCCTTCTTGAACAAGGGGACAACATTTGCTATCCTCCAGTCTTCCGGCACTATTCCTGTCGACAATGACGACATAAAGATCAAGGACAAAGGCTCTACAGTCTCCTCCCTAGCTTCCCAGAGAATCCTAGGATAAATCCCATCTGGCCCAGGGGACTTATCTATTTTCACACTTTCCAAAATTGCTAACACCTCCTCCTTGTGAACCTCAATCCCATCTAGCCTAGTAGCCTGAATCTCAGTATTCTCCTCGACAACATTTTCTTTCTCTATTGTAAATACTGACGCAAAATATTCATTTAACACTTCCCCTACCTCCTCTGATTCCACACACAACTTCCCACTACTATCCTTGATTGGCCCTAATCACTCTTAGTGATTGCCATTGAAGTCCCCTACCCAGAGTACATTCTGTGCCCTTGCCGCTTCCTCTAAGTGCTGTTGAATATGGAGGAGTACTGATTCATAAGCTGAGGGGAGGTGGTAGTCAGCAGGAGGTTTCCTTGCCCATGTTTTACCTGAAGCCATGAGAATTCATGGGGTCCGGAGTCGATGTTGAGGACTCCCTGGGCAGCTCCCTCCCAATTGTACACCACTGTGCCACCTCCTCTACTGGGTCTGTCCTGCTGGTGGGACAGGACATACCCGGGGATGGTGATGGCTGTGACTGGGACATTGTAAGTTATGATTCCATGAGTATGACTATGTCAGGCTGTTGCTTGACTAGTCTGTGGAACAGCTCTCCCAACTTTGTCACAAGCCTCCAGATATTAGTAAGGAGGACTTTGCAGGGTCGACAGGGCTGGGTTTGTCGTTGTCGTTTCTGGTGCCTAGGTCAATGCTGGGTGGTCCATCAGGGTTTCATTCCTTTTTGTCTTCGTAGCGGTTAGATACAAGTATCTAAGTTGGTAGGTCACCTGGTCCAGATGGAATGTATCCTAAGTTGCTGAAAGAAGTAAAGGCACAAATAAGAGGGGCATTGGTCACAATCTTTCAGTCCTTATTGGATACAGGAGCAGTGCCAGAGGACTGGAGGGATGCTAATGTTATCCACTATTCAAGAAAGGGGAAAGGGATAAACCAGCAAACTATAGGCCTGTCAACCTCGTATCAGTGGTGGGGAAGTTACTGGAAACGATTATCATGGACAAAATAAACTTTCATTTCGAAAGGCACGAGCTGATCAAGGAGAGCCAACATGGACATGATAAAGGCAAATGGTGTTCAACTAACTTGACACAGAAGATTGATCAAGGTAGTGTAGTAGATACTATATATGTGACTTTTGGAAGGCATTTAACAAGGTGCCACACAAGAGGCTTATTAAGAAACTGGAATTGATGGAATTAAGGGGAAAGTGGTGATACGGATAGGGAATTGGCTCAGTGACAGGAGGCAGAGGATGGTGGTGGCTGGATGTTTCTCAGACTAGGAGATGGTTTGCAGTGGTGTTCCCAAGGGTCAGGTTTGGGTCCATTACACTTTTACATTTTTATCAACAACCTAGACTCAAGTTTAGAGAGCAGCATTTATAAGGTTTATAGTTTCAAGTTTGTTATAAAGCTTTTGATCGAGTATGGCATCAAGGAGCCCCAGCAAAACTGGAGTCAATGGGAATCAGGGGGAAAGGTCTTCGCTGGTTAGAGTCATACCTAGCACAAAGGCAGATGGTTGTGGTTGTTGGAGGTCAATCATCTCAGTCCCAGGACATCACGGCAGGAGTTACTCAGGGTCCAACCATCTTCAGCTACTTCATCAATGACCTTCCCTCCATCATAAGGTCAGAAGTGGGGATGTTCGATGATTGCACAATGTTCAGCAACATTCACGACTCCTCAGATACTGAAGCAGTCCGTGTAGAAATGCAGCAAGACCTGGACAATATCCAGGCTTGGGCTGATAATTGGCAAGTAACATTCGTGCCACACAAGTGCCAGGCAATGACCATCTCCAACAAGAGAGAATCTAACCATCTCCCCTTGACATTCAATGGCATTACCATCGCTGAATCCCCCACTATCAACATACTAGGGGCTACCATTGACCAGAAACTGAACTGGAGGAGCCATATAAATACCATGGCTACAAGAGGAGGTCAGAGGCTAGGAATCCTGTGGTGAGTAACTCACCTCCTGACTCCCCAAAGCCTGTCCACCATCTACAAGGCACAAGTCAGGTGTGTGATGGAATACTGTCCACTTGCCTGGATGGGTGCAGCTCCAACAACACTCAAGAAGCTCGACACCATCCAGGACATGGCAGCCTGTTTGATTGGCACCCCATCCACAAACATTCACTCCCTCCACCACCGACACACAGTGGCAGCAGTGTGTACCATCTACAAGATGCACTGCAGCAACGCACCAAGGCTCCTTCGATAGCACCTTCCAAACCCGCGACCTCTATCAACTAGAAGGACAAGAGCAGCAGATGCATGGGAACAGCACCAGCTGCAAGTTCCCCTCCAAGTCACACACCATCCTGACTTGGAACTATATCGTCGTTCCTTTACTGTTGCTGGTTCAGAACTCCCTTCCTAACAGCACTGTATGTGTATCTACCCCACATGGACTGCAGCTGTTCAAGAAGGCAGCTCACCACCGCCTTCTCCAGGGTAATTAGGGATGGGCAATAAATGCTGGCCTGGCCAGTGATGCCCACATCCCTTGAACGAATAATAAAAAAAGTTTGCAGATGATATGGAACTTTGCACAGTATTAGATAGTGATGAGGATAGTTACAGACTTCAGGGTGACAAATAGGATGATGAAGTGGGCAGTAGCATATAGCCGATGAAGTTCATTACGGAGAAGTGTGAAGTTATGCACTTTGAGAGGATTGAAATGGAAAGATGGTACACTATAAATGGCATCATTTTGGAAAGATGAGCAGAGAGACCTTAGTATTCGTATATGCAAAGATGGCAGGGCAAGTTGATAAGGTGGTGAAAAAAGCAAATGGTTATTTGAGTTTGTAAATAAGGAATAGAATATGAAAGCAAAGAGATGATACTGGTACTTTATAAATCACTGGCTGGGCCTCAGTTGGTGCATCATGGATAATTCTGGGAACCACACTTCAGGAAAGATGTAATGGCCCTTGAACGGGTAGAGAGGAGGTTTTTCAGATTGTAACAAGGAATAAAGTACTTCAGTTATGAGGTGAGATTGGAAAGGTTTGGACTGTTCTCCTTGGAACAGAAAAGGTTAGGAGGTGACTCATTTGTAGCGTAGATGGAGAAAATGATTCCCTCTGGGTGAGTGAGTCAATAACCAGAGGTCAAAGATTTAAAATGATTGGCAAAAGATCTGGAGGGAAGTGGAGAATTTTGTTTCACTGGGAGTTGTGGGGATCGGGAACACTCTACTTGAAAAGGTGGTGGAAGCTGATTCCATAACTAATTTGAAAAGGGAGCTTGACAGAGGGTGAGGAGCTTACAGGGGTACGGACAAAAACAGGGCTTGTAGGACTAAGCAACGCTGCTCTTTCAACAATCCAGCACAGGCATGATGGGCCGAATGGACTCCTTTGGATGCCCACACCTGAGAATGAATAATAAATACAAACATAAGGCATAGGAGCAGGAGCAGGCCACCTGGCCCCTTGAGTCTGCTCCGCCATTCAATACGCCTACTTGAACTCCACTTTTGTGCCCCCTAAACCCACACTCTCAGTCTTGAATATAATCCAGGATTGAATATCCACAGCTCTCTGGGGTAGAGAATTCCAAAGATTCACAACCCTCTGAGTGAAGAAATTTCTCCTCAGCTCAGTCCTAAGTGACCGACTCCTTACACAGTCACTATGTTCTAGACTCTCCAGCCAGTGAAAAAGCCTCTCAACATTTACCCTGTCAAGCCCTCTCAGAATCTTGTACGTTTCAATGAGATCACCTCTCACTTTTCTAAACTCTAGAGAATATAGGCCCACTCTACTCAATCTCTCTTCGTCCGATAACCCTCACATCCCAGCAATCAATCACGTGAACCTTCGCTGCATCCCCTCTAAGACAAGCATAACCTTCCTTAGGTAAGGAGACCCAATAAGTTCACCTAAAGTTCTGTTCTGCCTAAAGTGCTGCTGCAGGATTAGCGGACACGTCTATTCTTGTTGTTGCCGTGGTGATGGAATGATGAGTCACTGCAGAGGCTTCCCATGGTGGAGGGGAGTGGGGGAGGGCGAAGGGGAGGGAAGGGGGGCCTCAGTGGAAAAGCTCAGGACTAAACAGGGAAAATTAGTCAGGATACGTCAGAATGGAAAGAAATTCCCAGACGCAGATAATGAGGCAACGAAAGGAAAAAAAAATAAATGAAAGCAGAAGCTTGGGCCAGCAGTCATGTGCTCAATATATATTTATATGTACAGTAGTTGAAGCCAGTTCCCTATTCCCTGGAGGATCAAAAATAACCAGTGTCCAAAGAGCATGCAAAAAAAAAGGCTTGCATTAATGTACAGCCTTTTACAACCACAGGACATCCCATAGTATTTTGCAGCCAATGAAGTACTTTTTGAAGTGTAATCACTGTTGTAATGAAGGGAAACACAGCAGCTGATTTATGCACAGCAAGCTCCCACAAAAAGCAATGTGATAAGGACCAGATTACCTGTTTTAGTGATATTGATTGAGGGATAAATATTGGTGAACTCCCCTGCTCTTGTGAGAGGGCAGATGGGGCCTCGGTTTATCATCTCATCCGAAAGAGGGCACCTCTGCCATTGCAGCACCCCATCAGTACTGCATAGTGATTGTCAGCCTGGATTTTGTGCTCAAGTCTCTGGATTGGGATTTTAACCCACAGTTTTACTGACTGGGAGGTGAGAGTGCTTGCCACCAAGCCATAGCTGACACAAGTCTTTTTACCTCCCGCTCTTTGTCTTTCAGTGTGACCCGTATGTGAAAGTGTCTCTGGGCAAGAAGTCGGTCAGCGACCAGGATAATTACATCCCGTGCACGTTAGATCCAGAGTTTGGAAGGTACAGTACCCTCATTCTCTGGTAACTTTCTCGGTGTGATGTTGGATTTAGAACCAGTCAAGTGAATCAGAAGCTGCGGCAACTCCGCTAGAAATAAAAAAGACGGCAAATGTCTGCTGTTTGACCATGGTGTGCATCGTAACCTGATCCAACCCGCTTCCCAGCGGAAGTCACTGAAGAGTGACCAGGAGCAGGAGACCCAAGTTGTGATGCACCTCCTGCGACCTAGCCCAGGGGTATTGGAAGTATATCTGACATCAATAAGGTTGTCCATCTTAGCACAGATCAGGGGTGGGGGCTTCTTGTCCAGACAGTGTGCCAAGTGCATCCTCACACATTTCTCTAGGACAGTCACAGGGTTGTGAGGATTGATTTCTGATGCAAGAATGAGAAATCGTGTGAACCAGAACACGTGCTTTCAGCCTCTTGTCCCTCAGGATATAAATCTTGACTTCTTTTTCGATGTTAAGAGTGTTTTAGATTCAGTGAATGCTGTGCCTCCCACACATAGGATGTACCCCTTGGCTCAGTCTCACCTACCCCTTGGCTGCACTGTACGAGCTCCAGTACCTGCCAATTTAAACATTCACAGACTCACAAGTTGGCTCGTAAAAGAGACTTGGGAGTCTTAAGTTTGCAAGGCTTCTAACCAATGAGGCACCAACAGACTTATTTAATTATCATAAAGGTTTGAAAGATTTTTCTGTTTGCACATTCATTTCATTTTCTACATGGAAAACAGAATAGTACATTTCAATATTTTTGATTCTCATCAAGGTGGGAACGTTTACTGCGAGACGATTACAGAACTTTTTCCATTCATAGTTCTCAGCATCAACATATGTGTCAACAGTAGGAAAAACTTACTTGACCTGGTCCTCACCAATCTACCTGTCGCAGATGCATCTGTCCATGACAGTATTCGTAGTAGTGACTACCACACAGTCCTTGTGGAGACAAAGTCCTGTCTTCACATTGAGGATACCTGCCATCGTGTTGTGTGGCACTACCACCGTGCTAAATGGGATAGATTTCAAACATATCCAGCAACTCAAAATTGGGTATCCATGAGGCACTGAGGGCCATCAGCAGTAGCAGAATTGTATTCAAGCACAATCTGTAACCTCATGGCCTGGCATATCCCCCACTCTACCATTACCATCAAGGACCAACCCCAGTTCAAGGAAGATTGCAGGAGGGCATGCCAGGAGCAGCACCAGGCATACCTCAAAATGAGGTGTCAACCTGATGAAGCTACAACCCAGGACTACTTGCATGCCAAACAGCAGAAGCAGCATGTGATAGACAGAACTAAGTGATCCCACAACCAACGGATCAGATATACGCTCTGCAGTACAGCCACATCCACTAAACAACTAACTGGAGGACGAGGCTCCACAAATATCCCTATCCTCAATGATGGGGGAACCCAGCACATCAGTGCAAAAGTTAAAGCTGAAGCATTTGCAACAATCTTCAGCCAGAAGTGCCGAGTTGATGATCCATCTCGGCCTCCTCCTGAAGTTCCCAACATCACAGATGCCAGACTTCAGCCAATTCGATTCACTCCGCGTGATATCAAGAAACGACTGAAGGCACTGGATACTGCAAAGGCTATGGGCCCTGACAATATTCCGGCAATATTACTGAAGACCTGTGCTCCAGAACTTGCCACGCTCCTAGCAAAGCTGTTCCAGTACAGCTGCAACACTGGCATCTACCCAGCAATGTGGAAAATTGCCCAGGTATGTCCTGTACACAAAAAGCAGGACAGGTCCAACCCGGCCAATTACCGCCCCATCAGCCTACTCTCAATCATCAGTAAAGTGATGGAAGGAGTCATCAACAGTGCTATCAAGCGGCACTTGCTGAGCAATAACCTGCTCAGTGACGCTCAGTTTGTGTTCTGCCAGGGCCACTCAGCTCCTGACCTCATTACAGCCTTGGTTCAAACTTGGACAAAAGAGCTGAACTCAAGAGGTGAGGTGAGAGTGACTGCCCTTAATATCAAGGCAGCATTTGACTGAGTATGGCATCAGGGAGCGCTAGCAAAACTAAAGTTAATGGGAATCAGGGGGAAAACTCTCTGCTGGTTGGAGTCATACCTCGCGCGAAGGAAGATGGTTGTGGTTGTTGGAGGTCAATCATCTCAGCTCCAGGACATCACTGCAGGAGTTCCTCCGGGTAGTGTCCTAGGCCCAACCATCTTCAGCTGCTTCATCAATGACCTTCCTTCAATCATAAGGTCAGAAGTGGGGATGTTCGCTGATGATTGCATAATGTTCAGCACCATTCGCAACTCCTCAGATACTGAAGCAGTCCATGTCCAGATGCAGCAAGACCTGGACAATATCCAGGCTTGGGCTGATAATTGGCAAGTAACCTTCATGCAGGGCGGCACAGTGGCGCAGTGGTTAGCACCGCAGCCTCACAGCTCCGGGGACCCGGGTTCGATTCCGGGTACTGCCTGTGTGGAGTTTGCAAGTTCTCCCTGTGTCTGCGTGGGTTTTCTCCGGGTGCTTCGGTTTCCTCCCACAAGCCAAAAGACTTGCAGGTTGATAGGTAAATTGGCCATTGTAAATTGTCACTAGTATAGGTAGGTGGTAGGGAAATATAGGGACAGGTGGGGATGTTTGGTAGGAATATGGGATTAGTGTAGGATTAGTATAAATGGGTGGTTGATGTTCGGCACAGACTCGGTGGGCCGAAGGGTCTGTTTCAGTGCTGCATCTCTAATCTAATCTAAAAAATCTAATGCCACACAAGTGCCAGGCAATGACCATGTTAAATAAAAGAGAGTTTAACCATCTCCTCTTGTTCTTCAATGACATTACAATTGCTGAATCCCCCACTATTAACATCATAGGGGCTACCACTGACCAGAAACTGAACTGGAGTAGCCATATAAATACCGTGGCTACAAGAGCAGGTCAGAGGCTAGGAATCCTGAGGCGAGTAATTCACCTCTTGACTCCCCAAAGCCTGTCCACCATCTACAAGGCACAAGTCAGGAGTGTGATGGAATTCTCTCCACTTGCCTGGATGGGTGCAGCTCCAACAACATTCAAGAAACTCAATACCATCCAGGACAAAGCAGCCCGCTTGATTGGCACCCCATCTAAAAACATTCACTCCCTCCACCACCGATACACAGTGGCAGCAGTGTGTACCATCTACAAGATGCACTGCAGCAATGCACCAAGGCTTCATAGACAGCACCTTCCAAACCCGCGACCTCTACCAACTAGAAAGGCAGCAATTGCGTGGGAACACCACCACCTGCAAGTTCCCCTTCAAGGCATATTCACCATCCTGACTTGGAATTATATCGCCATTTCTTCACTGTCGCTGGGTCAAAATCCTGGAACACCCTTCCTAACAGCACTGTGGGTGTACCTACCCCACATGGACTGTAGTGGTTCAAGAAGGCAGCTCACCACCACCTTCTCAAGGGCAATTAGGGATGGGCAATAAATGCTGGCCTAGCCAGCAGAGTCCACATCCTGTGAATGAATTTTTAAAAAAGGGCGCTGTTTGGGTTCTGCCAGGGCCACTCAGCTCCTGACCTCATTACAGCCTTTGTCCAAACATGAACAATAGAGCTGAACTGCAGAGGAGAGGTGAGGGTGACTGCCCTTGACATCAAGGCAGCATTTGACTGAGTGTGACATCAAGGAGCCCTAGCAAAACTGGAGTCAATGGGAATTGGGGAAAACTCTCTGCTGGTTGGAGTCATGCCTAGCACAAAGGAAGGTGGTTGTGGCTGTTGGAGGTCAATCATCTCAATCCCAGGACATCACTGCAGGAGCTCTTCAGGGTAGAGTCCGAGGCCCAACCATCTTCAGCTGCTTCTTCAATGACCTCCCCTCCGTCATAAGGTCAGAGGTGGGGATGTTCGCTGATGGTTGCACAGTGCTCTGCACCATTCGCAACTCCTCAGATACTGAAGCGGCCCCTGTTCAGATTCAGCAAGACCTGGATAACATCCAGGCTTGGGGCTGCTAAGTGGCAAGTAACATTCGCGCCACACAAGTGCCAAGCAATGACCATCTCAAACAAGAGAGAATCTAACCATCTCCCCATAATGTTCAGTGGCATTACCATCTCTGAATCCCCCATTATCAAGATCCTGGGGGTTACTATTGACCAGAAACTGAACTGTACCGGCCACATAAATACTGTGGCTACAAGAGCAAGTCAGAGTATGGGAATTCTGTAGTGCGTAACTCACCTCCTGACTCCCCAAAGCCTGTCCACCATCTACAAGGCACAAGTCAGGAGTGTGATGGAATACTCTCCACTTGCCTGGATGGGTGCAGCTCCAACAATACTCAAGAAGCTTGACACCATTCAGGACAAAGCAGCCCACTTGATTGACACCCCATCTACAGATATTCACTCCCTCCACCACTGACGCACAGTGGCAGCAGTGTGTACCATCTACAAGATGCACTGCAGCAATGCACCAAGGCTCCTTAGACAGCACCTTCCAAACCTGCGACCTCTACCAACTAGAAGGGCAGTAGATGCAAGGGAACACCACCACCTGTAAGTCACACACCATCCTGACTTGGAACTATATCACTGTTCCTTTACTGTCAGTGGCTCAAAATCCTGGAACTCCCTTCCTAACAGAACTGTGGGTGTACCTACCCTACATGAACTGCAGCAGTTCAAGAAGGAAGCTCACCATCACCTTCTCGAGGGCTATTATTGTTGGGCAATAAACGCTAGCCGAGTCAGCGATGCCCACATCCCATAAGCTAGTAAAAAAATCAAACATTCCCAGGACAGGTACTGCACGGGTTAGATATAAAGTTTTCTCAACAGAAAAAAGGATTTATTTTTTAAAAACAAAAAAAAGGGGTTAGATACAGAGTAAAGCTCCCTCTACACTGTCCCCATCAAACACTCCCAGGGCAGGTACAGCACAGGGTTAGATACAGAGGAAAGCTCCCTCTACACTGTCCCCATCAAACACTCCCAGGGCAGGTACAGCACAGGGTTAGATACAGAGGAAAGCTCCCTCTACACTGTCCCCATCAAACACTCCCAGGGCAGGTACAGCACAGGGTTAGATACAGAGGAAAGCTCCCTCTACACTGTCCCCATCAAACACTCCCAGGGCAGGTACAGCACAGGGTTAGATACAGAGGAAAGCTCCCTCTACACTGTCCCCATCAAACACTCCCAGGGCAGGTACAGCACAGGGTTAGATACAGAGGAAAGCTCCCTCTACACTGTCCCCATCAAACACTCCCAGGGCAGGTACAGCACAGGGTTAGATACAGAGTAAAGCTCCCTCTACACTGTCTCAGGGCCAGCACTAATACTGTAAAGTGTGACGGATCCACTGGTCATCATTAATGGCTGCACATTATCTAAAGCATTAATGTTCCTGCAGGATGTATGAGCTGACTGGAATACTACCCATCGACAAGGATCTCAAGGTCACACTTTACGACTATGATCTCCTCTCCAAGGATGAAAAAATTGGGGAAACCATTATTGACTTGGAAAATCGTTTCCTCTCCCGATATGGAGGCTGCTGTGGGCTGCCTCAAACGTACTCCATGTAAGTTGTCTGTTTCTGCACTGAGTTTTTTTCACCTTGATCCCCGTGTCCACAAGTGTCCGATACCTCATACAAGAATGACAACTTTCATTTATGCAACAACTTTAATGTTGTAAAATGTCCCAAAGTACTTCACAGGAATGTAATCAGAAACTAACTGACAAGGAAGGAGACTTTAAGGCAGATGACTAAAATCTTCTGGAATCAAACAGCACAGAAGGAAGCCATTTGTTCCACCGAGCCTGTGCTAGCCCTTTGATAGAACTATCCAGTTATTCCCACGACCCTGCTCTTTCCCCATAGCTCTGAAAATTTTCCCCTTAATGTATATATCCAATTTGCTTTTGAAAGTTACAATTGAATCTAGTTAATTGATTGAAAAGCTGAGCTCATGGAAGGCACAGTGGCGCAGTGGTTAGCACCGCAGCCTCACAGCTCCAGCGACCCGGGTTCGATTCCGGGTACTGCCTGTGCGGAGTTTGCAAGTTCTCCCTGTGTCAGCGTGGGTTTTCTCTGGGTGCTCCGGTTTCCTCCCACAAGCCAAAGACTTGCAGGTTGATAGGTAAATTGGCCATTAGCAATTGCCCCTAGTATAGGTAGGTGGTCGGGAAATATAGGGACAGGTGGGGATGTGGTAGGAATATAGGATTAGTATAAATGGGCGGTTGATGGTCAGCACAGACTCGGTGGGCTGAAGGGCCTGTTTCAGTGCTGTATCTCTAAACTAAATGTAAATCTTTCTTTCTCAACCACAAACCCTGCAAGTGGATTCCACAGCCTCTCAAATTCTGTGTCTGAAGAAGTTTCCCCTGCCCTCTACCCTTAATCGCTTATATTTAATCTTGTATCTATAGCCCCTTGTTCTTAACTGCTCAGCTTCCGGAAACTGTCTGCTTCTATCTACCTCCACAGTTTTAAACCCTTCTTTCATATCACCCTGTCATCCAATGATAAAAGACTCAAAACCAAACTCTTTCTTTATATTTGTATTGTTCAACATTTACGGCACAGCAATAGGCCATTCGGCCCAAGTGGTACATGCTGGTCTTTATGCTTCCTCCTCACACCCTTCTTCATCTAACCCCACCAGCAGGACCTTCTATTCCTTTCTCCTTTGTGTACTTACCTAACTTTCCCTTAAATGCATTGATACTACTCACCTCAACTCTTTCTTGTGGTAGTGAGTCCCACGCTCTCACCACTCTCTGGGGAAAGGACTTTCTCCTAAATTCCATCCAACTGTATTTCATCAAAACTGGTAGCATCCGAATGAATCTAACCTCTCTCAAGCTTCAATATTGCACCAATATTATGGACCCAATGGTTATAATAGAGGGTTTGTGGCTTTTTCAGATCAGGACCAAACCGATGGCGTGACCAGCTCAGACCAAGCCAGCGCCTTCACATCTATGCACAGAGACATGGCTGCAAGCTCCCTGTGTGCAAGGAGAATAAAATCACTTTCAGAGGGGAGCAATTCCTTCTGTCAGATTTCGGTATGTATATTTTCTCTCACTTTTCTCTGATGAAATGTCACAGACCTGAAACGTTAACTCTGCTTCTCTCTCCACAGATGCTGCCAGACCTGCTGAGTATTTCCAGCATTTCTGTTTTTATTTTCCACCGTATACTGTTTGTTATTTGTTCATGGGATGTGGGTGTCGCTGGCTAGACCAGCATTTATTGCCCATCCCTAATTGCCCTTGAGAAGGTGATGGTGAGCTGCCTTCTTGAACCGCTGCAGTCCATGTGGGGTAGGTACACATACAGTGCTGTTAGGAAGGGAGTTCCAGGATTTTGACCCAGCGACAGTGAAGGAACGGCGATATAGTTCCAAGTTAGGATGGTGTGTGACTTGGAGGGGAACTTGCAGGTGGTGGTGTTCCTATGTATTTGCTGCCCTTGTCCTTCTAGTTGGTAGAGGTCGCGGGTTTGGAAGGTGCTGTCTCAGGAGCCTTGGTGCATGGCTGCAGTGCATCTTGTAGATGGTACACACTGCTGCCACTGTGCGTTGGTGGTGGAGGGAGTGAATGTTTGTGGATGGGGTGCCCCATGAGGAACGCATGGGTTCAAGAAGGAAGCTCACCACCACCTTCTCAAGGGAAATTAGGGATGGGCAATAAATGCTGGCATAGCCAGCGACGCCCACATCCTGTGAAGGGATAAAAAAAAAATCAAGCGAGCTGCTTTGTCCTGGATGGTGTCGAGCTTCTTGAGTGTCATTGGAGCTGCACCCATCCTGGCAAGTGGAGAGTATTCCATCACACTCCTGACTTGTGCCTTGTAGATGGTGGACAGGCTTTGACGAGTCAGGAGGTGAGTTACTCGCCTCAGGATTCCTAGACTCTGACCTGCTCTTGTAGCCACGGTATTTATATGGCTACTCCAGTTCAGTTTCTGGTCAATGGTAACCCCAGGATGTTGATAGTGGGGGATTCAGGCATCGTAACGCCATTGAACGTCAAGGGGAGATGGTTACTTCTCTCTTGTTTGAGATGGGCATTGCTTGGCACTTGTGTGGCGCATATGTTACTTGCCACTTATCTGCCCAAGCCTGAATATTGTCCAGGTCTTGCTGCATTTCTACACAGACTGCTTTAGCATCTGAGGAGTCGCAAGTGGTGCTGAACATTGTGCAATCATCAGCGAACATCCCCACTTCTGACTTTATGATTGAAGGAAGGTCATTGATGAAGCAGTTGAAGATTGTTGGGCCTAGGACACTACCCTGAGGAACTCCTGCAGTGATGTCCTGGAGCTGAAATGATTGACCACCAACAACCACAACCATCTTCCTTTGCGCTTTCCAACCAGTGGAGAGTCTTCCCTCTGATTCCCATTGACTCCAGTTTTACCAGGGATCCTTGATGCCATACTCGGTCAAATGCTGCCTTGATATATTGTTGTTGTGCATAATGCTGAACTCACCTTGTTCTGGATGACTGGTTGACTGTTCCTTTTCATTTTAGAGGATGGAACGCCACTTTCCACACACCTTGGACCCCCCGATGAGCGCTTGGCTTTGTATGTACTTCGCAAACAGGGCCTGGTTCCAGAGCATGTGGAGACCAGGGCTTTATTCAGCCCACTCCAGCCTGGCATCGAGCAAGTAAGTCAGGATTTTTTTGAATAAATATCTCGCTGCATGAGTGAAACTCATCACACATGGCAACACAAAGCTGTGTATGTCAAAATACGAATATACGAACATATGAATTAGGAGCAGGAGTAGGCCACTCGGCCTCTCGAGCCTGCTCCGCCATTCAACAAGATCATGGCTGATATGATTTTAACCTTAACTCCACATTCCCACCTACCCTCAATAACCTTTCACCCCGTACTTTATGCTTTCAGCAATCAAACATTAAACTACAGATCGGCGCAGGCTTGGAGGGCTGAATGGCCTGTTCCTGTGCTGTACTGTTCTTTGTACACTAAACGTTTTTTATAAATAAAATTCTCTCAGGGCTCCAGATAAGTTGGTCTTTCATGAATGATCTGCAAAAATGCCTTTATTTTTAAAAGTACATGTTACAGTAACAGTAAAACCTTCGCCCTAGTATTGTGTACAGCTTGTGAGTTTTGATGTAGTTTAATGACTCAGTGTATCAGCCACGGCTCTGTCAGTTGTGGGTTCAAATCCCACTCCAGGGGCTGGATTTTACAGCCCCCTCAACATCGGGGTTTGTGGCGGGGGAGTTGGAAAATGCCTCTGGCCAGAAGCTGGGAAGGCCCAGCCCGATATTGCTGACGGCGGCAAAGACTCGTGGCAGCCATGCTGTCACTCAGCGATGGGAGCCAAATCTGCATATTAAAAAAATGCAAATGAAGGAATAAATTACTTAGCCGCTCCCGCCATCTGTCCCGGTGCGATATTGGTGCCGGTGGCCAGCAATCCCACGCCTCCGGATCTCTGTCCGGAGATCCGCGGTGGAACACTGGTGGGGAAGGGGAATCAGGTAAATTTCTCTGTGTGGTGGGGGGAGCAGCGTCAGAATAATTTAATTGGTCTAGGGGATAGTGGGGAGGGGTAAAGTTGAATACATATGAACTTTGGGGGAGGGAGGTCAGGTGCACCAGGTAAGTGTTCTGGGGAGTGGGGAGAGGGCAGGTAATTAATTCTATGGTTCTTTGTGGGTCAGGATCAAGTTATTTTATTTTTTAAAAACAATGTCCCTTTGAATTTTAAATTGCAGTGTAGGGCTCCACCATTCAGTAAGATCATGGCTATCTCAACTCCACCTTTCAGCAGCCCTGTGGGGGATGGTGGTATACTGGTAATGTCACTGGACTAGTAACCCAGATAACAGGGGGAATTTGAATCCCACCACAGCAGCTGGTGGAATTTAAATTCCAGATTTTTTTTATTAATTAATTGAATCTCAGTAACGGTGCCATGAAGCTATCATTGATTGTCAAAAACACCCATCTGGTTCACAAATGTCCTTGAAGGAAGGAGATCTGCCAACCTTTCCATGTGACTCCAGAACCACAGCAATGTGGTTGACTCTTAACTGCCCTCTGAAATGGCCCAGCAAGTCACTCCGTTCAAGGGCAATTAGGGGTGGGCAACAAATGCTGGCCTTGCCGGCGATGCCCACATCCCATGAAAGAATAAAAAGTACAATCCCCATATCCCTTCATTTCCTTAGTGCTAAAAATCTATCAACCGCTTTCTTGCATATACTCAATGACTGAGCATCCATAACTAAAAACAGAAGGTGCTGGAAATACTCAGCAGGTCTGGCAGCATCTGTGGAGAGAGAAGCAGAATTGGGTTCTGTCGAAAGGTCACTGACCTGAAACGTTAACTCTGCTTCTCTCTCCACAGGTGCTGCCAGACCCTGCTGAGTATTTCCAGCACTTTCTGTTTTTATTTCAGATTTCCAGTATCCGCAGTATTTTGCTTTTATTTTAGTATCCGTTACTGTCTGGGGTAGAACAAAGAACAAAGAACAGTACAGCACAGGAACAGGCCATTCGGCCCTCCAAACCTGCACCGATCTTGATGCCTGCCTAAACTAAAACCTTCTGCACTTCCGGGGACCGTATCCCTCTATTCCCATCCTATTCATGTATTTGTCAAGATGCCTCTTAAATGTCGCTATTGTACCTGCTTCCATCACCTCCCCCGGCGGCAAGTTCCAGGCACTCACCACCCTCTGTGTAAAGAACTTGCCTCGCACATCCCCTCTAAACTTTGCCCCTCGCACATTAAACCTGTGTCCCCTAGTAACTGACTCTTCCACCCTGGGAAAAAGCTTCTGACTATCCACTCTGTCCATGCTGCTCATAACTTTGTAAACCTCTATCATGTCGCCCATCCCTAATTTCCCTTGAGAAGGCGGTGGTGAGCTGCCTTCTTGAACCCATGCATTCCTCATGGGGCACCCCATCCACAAACATTCACTCCCTCCACACTGCGGCAGCAGTGTGTACCATCTACAAGATGCACTGCAGCCATGCACCAAGAAATGCAAAGGTGTGCAACCCGTTGAGTGAAGAAATTTCTCCTCATCTCAGTCCTAAATGTCTGACCCTTTATTCTGAAACTGTGTCCCTGTATTGTAGATTCGCCAGTGAGAAGAAACATTTTCTCCGTACATATCCTATCAAGCCCCTTAAGAATTTTATATGTTTCAAAGAAATCACCTTACAGTCTTCTAAATTCTAGGGAATATAAGCCTAGTCTGCTCAATCTTTTCTATTAGGACAATTTTCTCAACCCAGGACCCAGTCTAATGAACCTTCATTGTACTCCCTCTAGGGCAACTATAATCCTTCCTTAGGTACGAGACTAACACTGTAGACAGTACTCCAGGTGTGATCTCACCAAGGCCCTATACAATCCCTTTGTGATAAAGGCTAATGTACCATTTGGTTTCCTAATTGCTTGCTGTGCTTGCATGTTTCCCTTCTTTAAAAAAGTATTCTGCATTTATATGTTTCCAACCAAATGGATAACTTCACAATTCCCCACTTTATATTTCATCTATCATGTTCTTGCCCACTCACTTAACCTGTCTATATCCTTTTGCAGCCTATTTGTGTTCTCCTCACCACTTGCTTTCCCACCCAGCTTTGCATCTTCCGCCAACATGGATATATTCCACTCAGCTTCCTCATCTAAGTCATTAATATAGATTGTAAATCGCTGAGGCCCAAGTACTGATCCTTGCACTACCCTTTTAGTTACAGCCTGCCACCCTCTAAATGACCCGTTTATTCCTGCTTTTTGTTTTCTGCTATTAATGAATCTTTAATCCACGTTAATGTATTACCCCCCAATGCCAGGAGCCCTAATTTTGTGTATTATCCTTTTGTGTGGCATTTTATTGAATGCTTTTTGAAAGTCCAAATATACTACATCCACTGGTTTTCCCTTATCTACCCTGCTAGCTGCATCCTCAAAAATTCTTAACAGATTTGTCAAACACAATTTCCCTTTCGTAAATCCTTGTTAAATTTCAAAGTGCTCTGTTACTATGTGCCTAATAATAGATTCTCACATTTTCCCTCCCACTGATGCCAGGCTAACTGGCCTATCATTCCCAATTCTCTCTCCCTCCTTTTTTGAATCCATGGGGCCAGTTCTAGAATCTCGAGAATTCTGGAAGAACAAAACCATTGCATCCATTATCTCTGTAGCTACCTCTTTTAAAACCCTAGGGTGTAGGCCATCAGGTCCAGGGGATTGTTGGCTTTTAGTCCCATTCATTTCTCCACTACTAACTTTTAATAATACTAATTTCTTTAAGTTTCTCATTTTCACTAGACCTTTGGTTCCCCACTAGTTCTGGAATGCTTTTTGTGTCTTCTACAGTTACAAAGTATTTGTTTAATGTCTCTGCAATTTTCTTATTCCCCATTATAATTTCACCCATCTCTGCCTCTAATGGGCCCAAGTTTAGTTTCACTAATCTCTTCCTTTTACATACCTATCAAAACTTTTACAGTCTGTTTTTATCTCTCTTGCTGGTTTACACTCATTCTCTTTTCTCTTTCATTATTAATTTCTTGGTCATCCTTTGCTGAATTCTAAGATCCTGCCAAAGACCATACGACCATACAAATTAGGAGCAGAAGTAGGCCATTCGGCCCATCGAGCCTGCTCAGCCATTTAATAAGATCGTGGCTGATCTGTTTTTGTCTCGAATTCCACACTCCCAGCTACCCCTGATAATCTTTGATTCCGTTTCCTAACAAGAATCTATCTGTCTCCACCTCAAAAATATTCAATGACCCCGCCTCCATTACCTCCACCAGGCAGAGAATGCTAAAGTCGCACAATCCTCTGAGAGAAAAAAATTCTCCTCATCTCTGTCCTAAAAGGGTGACCCCCTAATTTTAAAACAGTGCCCCCTAGTTCTGGACTCACCCACAAGAGGAAACATCCTTTCCACATCCACCCTGTCAAGACCGTTCAGGATTTTATAAACTTCAATCAAGTCTCCGCTCACTCTTCTAAACTCCAGTGAAAACAAGTCCAGTCTGACAACATTTCCTCACAACCTCAGGTTTACTTATAAGCCTTTTCCTTTAATGTAATACTATCTTTAATTTCTCTTGTTAGCCATGGTTGGAGCACTTTTCCCATGGGGTTTTTATTCCCCAGGGTTGTGTTTGTTTTTTACAGCCTTATTAACCTACATTGCTACTTTTAGTAAAAGCAAAATACTGCGGATGCTGGAAACAGAAATAAAAACAAGAAATGCTGGAACCACTCAGCAGGTCTGGCAGCATCTGTGGAAAGAGAAGCAGAGTTAACGTTTCGGGTCAGTGACCCTTCTTCGGACCCTTCCGATGAAGGGTCACTGACCCGAAACGTTAACTCTGCTTCTCTTTCCACAGATGCTGCCAAGACCTGCTGAGTGGTTCCAGTATTTCTTGTTTTTATTGCTACTTTTAGTGATTTGTGCACCTGTACTCCCAGATTACTCTGTTCCTCTACCTCATTTCGGCATTTTTCAAGGAGTATGTGGTTGCCTTATTCTTCCTACCAAAAGCTGTTACCTCACACTGACCTGTATTGATGTTCATTTGCCTATTCCATAAGTGTCGCCCTGTATTTTATCGCAATTCTCCTCTGTATTTACTCTTAACAGCTCAGCTATGTCGCTTTTATGATGTTCAGATAGTGTAGAACTGTATTTAGATTTTCTAATATTGCAATGTTTGCCAGTTTCATTGTAGGCTGTTCAGTCTGAGAGTTCTCAGTCTCTCCTCCTTTATCCAGTCATTAAAAATAACACTGCCCTTAATTTCCTTTTCTGTCATTTGGCATAGATTTACTGACTGACAATGTTAACGCTCATAGTGGCCGGACTTTTACGTAGAATCAGTGGCCCTACACACCAGCTGAAAATTTGGGGGCGAGCCAGCCTCTGCTGCGCCTGGAAGCCACGCTGCAATTTTGTGTGGCCCTATCCTTTATTTGGCCTTGGTTGGGACCGCCGCCACTCTGAGGCAGGAAGTCCCGCCTCCAAGAGCTGCCAGCCAATCAGAGGACCAGCAGTCCCAACAGCGTCACCGGGAGTGGTGGCCACTGCTGGGACTGCACCCAGCCAGAAGGCAATGATGGACATCGCCCTTCAGAAAGGTGCAGGGGTATTTATGTAGGCGACGGGGGTCTCGGCCACCAACTGAAGAGCCCACGAGAGCACCGCGTTGCCTCCACATTGCCAATTAGGCACGTAAGTGAACAGCGGTAGGCCTTCCCCAGGGTTAAACACCCTGGCAACGGAAGTCCCGCCCGTTGAGAGCTGCTGGCCAATCTGAAGCCGGCTGCTCCTTTCCTGAGCTGTGCCACTGTGGCCTAGGATTGTCGAGGGATCCAGAACACAGGTGAGTCATTGGTTTTGTGGTGTAGAGGTCGTGGGGGAGGGAGTTCGGAAGCAAGGGCAGGGATGTAGCTCTCAGCGGGCCCCCCCCACCCCCCGACACCGAGTTCCCCGATCAGGTACTGATCGGCTTTGATCGAAGGAACACCCCACCCACCCCCTGCCCCGGAGCTGGCAAGCAACCCGCATGGGATTGCTTGGCATCTTCCCTGCTTGGCGACAGGCCCGCCTGCCCCTAGGCTAATACTGGTGGGGATGGAATGAAGCCCTTATTTGGGCATTAATTGCCCACTGAAGGGCCTCAATGGGTGGTGGGTCGAGAAAGTAGTCCATGGCGTGCAGCAGTCGGATTTGTGCAGTTGTGTCTCAGGACTGTGCTCGTCTCTCTTTAACTCATCTGCCAAAATAACACCAGCATTGGAATGGATGTTTGCCTCCAGGTTCGGCACCAGCAAGGGTGAATCATCTCGGGGGATGGCAGTGAAGGCATAGGCGGGGCAACATGGGGGGGGGAGGTAGGTCAGATTAGTAGGGAGGAATGGTTGGGGTAATTGGGTGCCTGGATGTACAGAGGAGGGTGGAGTGGAGTGTCCAGGTTGTTAAATGGTTGAAGTTGATGGTGAGGATGCATTTTGTTAGCTGCGGGGGTGGTGGGTGGATTAGATCAGCACTGTGTGAAGATATTTGGCAAGGGCCTAAAGAGATGGATAAGTGCTGGCAACGTCAAGGAGCTGTGGGACAAATTGAGGGTACTGGCTAGCAGAGGGAATGGTCACAGTCAATGGGGGCAAATGCATTCTGTGGGAGGAAGGTCAAGACCAATGGGTGGGTAGTCAACAGCTTCATATGGAGGGCTACGGGACTCAGCAACAATGGTTGGTCAGTTCGATGTAAGGAGTTTCAAGGGTAAGAGTCGGCATGTCGATAGTGATGGGAGTAGGAACAGGGGGAGGGATGGCATGAATATATTTATGATTACACTGTGCACGGTAATGGGGGAGGCTCAATGGTTATATGGACAGGACGGTAGTGGTCAAGGGTTCAAGCTGGAAGGTTGCAGGAGCAGGTTGGAAGGTGGGGAGACTTGCCCTGAAATCCACGCATACCATTTTTTCCAATGATAATGGAAAATGACACTCAAGGAGAGTGGGAGGAGGCAAATGACAGTGGGTGTGTCTTCTTCCTGGCTGCAATTTGGAGGCAGATATAAGGGAGCTGATCACTGCCTCGATGTTTCGGCTCAGTGCTAACAGAGGGCTGAATTGCCGCACTCTGCTTATTTATTGTTCAGAAAAGCCACAGCGACATGGGTCTCATATACCAGTTTGTCTAGTACCATGGGAAGAGGAACAAAGAAAGAGACTAAAGAGTGCTCTTTTCCCTCAACTCATGATGCGAGGGCACTAGCAACAGGTAGAACAGGAAGGTGAAGATGCTCCCAATTATAACATCCAGGAAAGTCCTTATCGAAGACGGGCACTGGCACGTCATCGCATCCTCAGGACAAGGACAAATTACCTTCAAATGTCAGAGACAATGCCAGAGATGCCTAAGGTCACAGAAATCTGTAGGATCCTGCAGCATTACTTGCATCAGCTCGGCTTCGATGGGAATCCCATGCCAGTTGTCCTCAAGGTGACAGTTGCACTCAATTTCTTTCCAGCAGCTCCTTCCAGGGATCCGCGGGCATCTCATATTCTGCAAGCCCAGCTACATCAACGAAGTGACCAATGACCTTTTTCGACATGCCAATAATTTCATCTACTTACCTGTAGTCTAGGGCAGCCAGTCAGCAAGGTCTGCAGCCTTCAGTGCTATTGCTAGCTTCCCGAGAATGCAAGTGGTGATCGACTGCACTCATGTGGCCATTAGAGCTCCCTGGGACCAGCCTGCTGTCTTTGTTAATCGCAAAGGCTTCCACTCTTTAAACATGGAACTGGTTTGCGACCACAGGAGGAAAATCATGCATGTTTGCACACTTGTCCCAGGGAGCTGTCATGATTCCTACATTTTGAGGAATTCCCAGCTGCCAGCAGTTTTCAAGGAACCAGCCGAAGTGGACGGACGGATCCTAGGTAACAAGGGTTACTCCCTTTGTACATGGTTGATGACACCTGTATGTTATCCCCAAAGTGCTGCTGTAGAGAAGTACAATGCTGCTCACGCATCCACTAGAGTCATACTGAACACACGACTGGCATGCTGAAAATGCGATTCTGCTGCCTTGACTGGTCTAGAGGGGCCCTTCAGTACGCGCCACACAGAGTGTCATGAATAATCGTTGTCTGCTGTGCCTTGCGCAACCATGCAATTAGACGTGGCAACATTCTGCAGGTGGAAGAACAGGAGCAACATCAGTCCTCCTCAGATGAGGATGTCTATGAAGAGGGTGAGGAGGAGGACAGCAATGACAATGAGGTCGTCATCGATATGAGGGCCATGGAGAGACATGCAAGGGACATCAGGGAGAACATTATTAATGCACATTTCAGCCAGCAATAAGCCACATCATCAAGGAACATTGGGAAGAGGAACATAAAATTTTCCCACAAGAATTCCCTTTTTCCAGAGGTCTTATTCATCACTGCAGTCTTAACGAAGTGTGGCTGCACTTTGATGTGATTGGCATTTGAAATCACTGAGGGGCTACGATGAATGCGACTACACGGCTCTGCAAGCAGTGTTAAGTTATAACTGTAGAAAGCAAAAGTAAGGCATGACAGTATTGGAAAAAGTTATTAATCATCAATAGGAAAACAGCCGTCATTGAAGAATGGAGGCTCAAATTCCAATGAGATATGGGCACTGGACATTTCCTAAGATGCTTTGCAAACATCATTGCTCTCCTGCTATAGGTATCCATGTGTGATGAAACAAAACATGACCGAGAGTGGATCCAATTTTGCACAGGAACATAGGAGAAGGAGTAGGCCATTCAGCCCATCGAGTCTGCTGTGCCATTCAACACAATTATGGCTGGTCATCCACTACAATGCCTTTTTCCCACACCATCCTCATATCCCCTTTTGTCATTGGTGTTTAGAAATCTGTCAATCTCTGCTTTAAACATACTCAATGACTGAGCTTCCACAGCTCTCTGGGGTAGAGAATTCCAAAGATTCACAACCCTCTGAGTGAAGAGATTTCTCCTCATCTCTGTCCTAAGTGGCTTCCCCCTTATTTTGAAATTGTGTCCCCTGGTTCTAGACTCCTCAACCAGGGGAAACATCTTACCTGCATCTACCCTGTCTATCCCTTTAAGTATTTTGTAGGTTTCAATGAGATCACCTCTCATTCTTCGAAACTCCAGAGAATACAAACCGAGTTTCCCCAATCTCTCTTCATAGGACAGTTCCGACATCCCAGGAACAAGTCTGGTGAACCTTTGTTGCACTCCCTCTATGGCAATGATATCCTACATAAGATAAGGGGACCAAAACTGCACACAGTACTCCAGGTACAGTCTAATCAAGATTCTATACAATTGAAGCAAGACTTCACTACTCCTGTACTCCAATCCTCTTGCAATAAAGGCTAACATACCATTAGCCTTCCTAATTGCTTGCTGCACCTGCATGTTAGCTTTCAGTGACTTATTGACAAGAACACCCAGATCCCTTTGAACATCTACACTTTCTAATCTCTTTAAGAAATACTCTGCACATCTGTTCCTCCTACCAAAGTGGATAACCTCACCTTTTTCCACATTATATTCCATCTGCCATGTCTTGCCCACTCACTAAGTATATCCAAATCCCCTTGAAGCCGCTTTGCGTCTTCCTCTTAACACACATTCGCACCTAGTTTTGTGTCATCTGAGAACTTGGAGATATTACATTTGGTCCCCACATCCAAATCATTGATATATATTGTGAACAGCTGGGGTCCAAGCACTGATCCCTGCGGAACTTCACAAGTCACGGCCTGCCAATGCGAAAATGACCCGTTTATTCCTCTGCTTTCTGCCTGTTAACCAATTCTTAATCCATTCTAGTATATTACCTCATATCCCATGTGCTTTAATTTTGCTAACCAACCGCTTGTGGGGGACTTTATCAAAAGCCTTCTGAAAATCCAAGTGTACCATTTTCGCCAACTCCCCTTTATCAATTCTGTTAGTAACATCCTCAAAAAACTCCCAACAGGTTGGTCAAACATGATTTCTCATTCATAAATCCATGTTAACTATGCCCAATCAAATCATTATTGTGCAAATGTCCTTTTATCACATCCTTTATAATAGATTCTAGCATTTTTCCAACGACTGTTTTTTTTTATTCGTTCATGGGATGTGGGTGTCGCTGGCCAGGCCAGCATTTACTGCCCATCCCTAATTGCCCTTGAGAAGGTGGTGGTGAGCTGCCTTCTTGAACCGCTGCAGTCCATGTGGGGTAGGTACACCCACAGTGCTGTTAGGAAGGGAGTTCCAGGATTTTGACCCAGCGATAGTGAAGGAACGGCGATATAGTTCCAAGTCAGGATGGTGTGTGACTTGAAGGGGACCTTGCATTTGCTGCCCTTGTCCTTCGAGTTGGTAGAGGTCGCGTGTAACAGATCTGTAATTCCCTGTTTTCTCTCTCCCTCCCTTTTTAAATAGTGAGGTGACATTTGCTACCTTCCAATCTGCAGGAACCGTCCAGAATCTTTATAATTTTGGAAAATGATCACCAATGCATCCATTATGTCCATAACTACCTCTTTCAACACTTTGAGATGTAGAATATCAGCTCCCCGGGACTGGAGTCAATGGGAATGAGGGGGAAAACTCTCTGCTGGTTGAAGTCATACCTAGCACAAAGGAAGATGGCTGTGGTCATGATGACTTGTTCTAATCATACTGTGCTTTTCTATGTGCATTGTTAAGACATCCTTAGTAATAGCTTCCAGCAATTTCCCAACAACTGAGGTTAGGCCTGTAGTTCCCTGCTTCCTTTATTTAAAAGCGGTGTAACATTTGCCAACTTCCAATCTGATGTGACGGCAGGTTCCACCAATGAAAGGCCGCCCCTGCTGTCACATGACGCCTGTGCCCGTTACAGGATAGATAATTTAAAATCAAAATCGCGTGGGAAACGGGAATTGCAGCTGGAGCGGAAGTAATGGCAATTTCTGGTCCCGCCATCGGGACCACTGTGGCACTCAGAAAAGTCCACACCTGGTCTCCAGGCTGAAAACTCGTCCTTAGCTGTTCTATCTGCTTGGGGTTTCAACACTTGCTGAGAAACCTTGAGATGTTTTCTGACTCTCTCGGCAGTTTTTGAGAGTCTCTCTCGAAACTTCGACACATCCGGCTGGATTTTACCAGCCCCCGACGTCAAGGGTCTTGGCAGTGGGGGGGCCTGGAAAATACCTCAGGGAGAGGCCCGTCATGGGCCTCGAGTCTGGGAAGGCCCCGCCCCATATTACCGACGGTGGTGAGGCCTCGGGGTGGCTTCTCTGCCGCTCGGTGACGGGGACCTAATTAAAATATGTTAGTTTCTGTTCATAAAGGAATCAATCACTTACCTGGTCCTGCCAGCCGTTCCGTTCCGATATTCCGGCCGGTTGCCAGAAGTCCCATGCCTTCGGATCTCCATTCGAAGATCCAAGGCGGAACGCTGTTGGGGAGGGGGGAGAAGTGAGGTTTTCAGGGCGGGAACAGGAGCGAGGGGAAAGGCAAGAACTAGGTGGAGTGGATGGTGGGAAGAGGTTCAAGGTTAAAGTGGAGAAAGCTTGGGGGGAGAAGGTCGGAATCAAGATTTTAATTATTTTGGGGGAGAGGGCTATATATAGATTGAATTGTCATTGGTGGGGGGGGGGGGTAGGAGAGGGGATTGAAACTGACAATAAAGTTTTGATTTTTTTTCCTGACCTGGACCTTTAAACATTTAAATTGACCTGAAGGGCTTGAAGCCCTTTAGAAATGGCGCCGGTGCCTGCATGGTGGCACCAGACACTGTTGATGGGGACGGAGTGCCCCCTCTACGTCATCAGGGGCAGGTGCTCCGCCCCCTCCATGTAAATGAGCCACTGCGCTAAATATTACAGCAGCTTAGCGGGACAAATCCCGCGCGTGCACCCCGCTGCTTAAATAGCTCACCGCCGATTCAGCCCATAATCTTAGAGGGTCGTGCTAATTAAAGGCCTGCTACCCGACCCGAACCCGACGGGAACCAACGACATGTCGGATTCGGTTCGGGTCACACTTCCAGGTCCGGCATTCGGGCTCGGGTCAGGTCGGGCCAGATCGGACACGCTCTATCACCACCTCAGGTAAATGACTTTAATGTTAATTTACTTTTTGGACTTTAAAGGCAGTTTTGCTACAGTTATTTTAAGCTCGTGCAGGTAAGGAACAAAGTGATAAACGGAAGGTAGGTTAACTGATGGTCGGGTCGGGTCGGGTCGGGTTGGGCCCGGGGAAAAAGTGGAAGGACTCAGGCCATGTCGGGCTCGGGTCGGATGGGGTTCTGTCGGGCTCGGGTCGGGTCTCGTTTGCAGACCCAAGCAGGCCTTTAGTGCTAATAATCTCTCTTTAATGAGTTTAAGGTGACCCCTAATCTTAAACCCATAGACCAATTCAAATGGACTGAAACCAGTGGACCCATTCGGTGTGTGCCTAGTGACAAATAAAAAAAATTATATCCCCTTATCCCAATCATGAAGATACTCAAAATAATGAGCCTTATTCATACTTTCCAAAGCACCTTGCGACTGTGGGTTATAAGCAGACAATTTGAGCTATTTCACTCCTAAATTACTCATGACCTCTTGAAATATCCCTGTCATGAAATTTGACCCCTGGTCCGACTGAACTTCTTTTGACAATCCATATTTAGTGAAAAACGGAATTAACCCCTCAATTATAACTCTCGCTGTGATCTTTTTTAAAGGTTTTACCTCAGGAAATCTCATGGACAAATCCATGATGGTTAGGGGAACCTTGAGACCTGACTTAGTTGTGAGTAGGGGTCTGACACAATCCACAGGAACACTACGAAACGGTTCGTCAAAAGCTGGTATCGATGGGGCTGGCTTAATCGAAGACTGTGGCTTCCCACCTACCTAACATGTTTGGCAAATTCTGCAAAATTCAACCACATCTTTATGCAAGCCTGGCCAATAAAAATGCTGCCTTATCCTGGTCTGAGTCTTTCAAATACCCACATGACAAGCCACTGGGATCTCATGGGCAAATCTCAAATCCCCCGGGGGGGGGATAAGCTATAGCCCAATCCTCATCTACAAGATGCACTGCAGCAATGCACCAAGGCTCCTTCGACAGCTCCTTTCAAACCCACGACCTCTACCACCTAGAAGGAGAAGGGTAACAGATGCATGGGAACACCACCACCTGCAAGTTCTCCTGCAAGCCACACACCATCCTGACTTGGAACTATATCACCGTTCCTTCGCTATCATTGGGTCAAAATCTTGGAACTCTCTTTCTTACAGCACTGTGAGTGTACCTACCCCACATGGACTGCAGCGGTTCAAGAAGGCAACTCACCACCACCTTCTCAAGGACAATTAGGGATGGGCAATAAATGCTGGCCAAGCCAGTAATGCCCACATCCCATGAGCAAATAATTTTAAAAAAGGGGGCCTCTGGGGAGATCTCCACTTTCATGTGAAAATGTCATTCTTAATATATTAATGCTCAGGGACATTTTCAGCTTCTGCATCAGAACATGCTGTGTGAGACAAACATCTTCAACAGGGTCTGCCTGTTGTGCTTCAATCAAAGAGGATCTGCTAAACAATTCAGCGTTGCTAACCTTGGAGCCTTTTCCACTATCATTCCCATTCAAATCCTTGAAAAAGATTTCAGCCAACCCTAAGACTCGACTTATTCTCCACAACAACTGAATCTTTCTCATCTTGTTTAATCTTATGAGCCTGGGATCCTGTTACTAAATAATCTGGGAATATTCCAGGGAATTCCTGCTGCAAAACTTGCATTTCAGCACCCTCAGGTGGCTTTACAAAAAATACTGGAAATGCCAATATCTCATCCCCAGCTAAATTATTCCCTAGGAACAAATCCACCCCTTCGATATGCAAATCCAGGACAATTCCTATTGTTCCCGGACCACTGACTAAATCACATTGCAAATTAACCTTACGCAATGGAATGGACAAAAACCTCCTCAATACCCTGCACTATGACATTCCCATTCATTATACTACCTGGCGAAAATTTACATCCTTTGCTACCATTAATGACTGGGCTGCCACTGTATCTCCAGGCAGCACAATCGACCTGCCTCATCTGACAAGTACGGGCACACATACCCCTGAACACGAAACCTCTATAACCTTCAGGGACCTGACTAGCACACAGGGGAGCACACCACCGCGCAGGCGCCTGCACCCTTTTTAAAGGGCTTTTTAAAATTCCAAACTTTCACCCCTCCCCCCCCCACTTCAACACCTTTGACCCACAACCCCTTCCCACAATCCCCACACCCAATCGGAGCAGTTTTCCTTACTCCCGCCTTCCCCCCCCACCCTGAAATTTTCACTCCTCGCCCCCCCCCACCCCACGCTGCCTTGGAACTCCAAACGGAGTTCTGAAGGTGTGGGAGTTCCGGCCGGTGGTCTGAATATCGGCATGGGACGGTCTTTGTTGCCAGGTAGGTAATTATTCTTTAATTGTAATATGATTTGCATATTAAAATGAAGGTCCCGCCACCGAGCAGCGGGGGAGGGGGGGGGTGCCGTGCGCACTGAGGCCTTACCGCCACCGATAAAATGCAGCAGGGCTTTCTTGGAGTCGGAGGTCATGGCGGGCCTCTCACGGAAGAATTTTCCGGGTCCCCCTTCCACGACCCCCGATGCCGGAGGGCTCATAAAATTCAGCCCCAAATCTCTTCTCATTATCAACCTTCTTATCTTTCCAACTTCTCTGGAAGTTTCCAAATTGGGGCCTGTAACTACTGCTTTGGGGGATCAATTCATAATCATCCGCCATTTCTGCAGCGTTCCTTATTTTACCAAACTTAAGTTCTTCCAGATGGGACCCTTATTCCTGAAGGGTTGCTATTTTTACATTTTTCATTAGGATTCCTTCTTTAAGGCTTTCCAAGTCTTTCTCAATCTTCATGGACTTATACCTTCTCTCTAGCAACTTCCATAAATGTCTCATAGAGTCATTTACGGCATAGAAGGAAGCCATTCAGTTCATTGAGTCCATACCGGCTCCCCACAGAGCAGTCCTGTCAGTCTCTCACCCTGCTCGATCCCCACAGCACTGCAAGTTTATTTCCTTCAAGTGCCCATCCAGTTTTCTTTTGAAGTCATTGATTGTCTCAACTTCCACCATCCTCATGGGCAGCGAGTTCCAGGTCATTACCACCCGCTGCTTAAAAAAGTAATTCCCCCTACATCACTTGCACAAAATCTTCAATCTGTGTCCCCCTCCCCAGTTAGTTAATGGGAACAGTTTTCCTTGTCTAACTGATCTAAGCCTGTCATAATCTTGTACACTTCTATTAAATCTCCTCTCAATCTCCTTTGTTCTAAGGAAAACAAACCCAGCTTTTTCAACCTAACCTTGTAATGAAAATCCCCCATCTCTGAAACCATTCTGATAAGTCTCCTCTGCACCCTCTCAAGGACCCTCACAACCTTACTGAAGTGGCCAGAACTCGATGCAATACTCCAGTTGCAGCCTAACCAGAGCTTTATAAAGGTTTAGCATAACTTCCCTCCTTTTGTACTCAATGCTTCTACTTATAAAGGCAGATCACATATGCTTTACGAATCACTCTCTCAATATGCCCTGCCACCTTTAAAGATTGATGCACATGCATCCCTAGGTCTCTCTGTTCCTGCACACTCTTTAGAACTATGCCATTCTGTATATATTGCCTCCCCTTATTCCTGCTGCCAAAATGCATCACCTCAAACATGTCAGTATTAAATTCCATCTTCCACCCGTCTGCCCATTCTGCTAGCCTATCTATGTTACGTTACAGGCAGTTCCTATCATCCTTGCTGTTTGCCACACCTCTGAGTTTGGTATCATCAGCAAATTTTGAAATTCTACTCTGTCCCTGTTTCTTTTTTTAAATTCCTGAACTTTTGTCTGTAAGCTTCTGGTACCAACTCATAAGAATTGAGAACTGAAATTTTAACCATTTCACAATCACTTGACTGTTATTCCGAAAGTGTTGAATATACCTCTAAAGCTTTTCCCATTAACTCACTTTGCTTTAAAATGTCCAACTTTCTTTCAGCCATTTCAATGTTGTAGCAATTTTTTCAAAGAATCAAAATAAATTTCAACTGCTTCCTCACTGAATTTAGGGACTAAGCAAATATTCCTTGCCAAATCAAAACCAGGAGTTAAATTGGATTCATCCTCAAACCTTCTTGCCACTCCCTGTTGGCGTATTCCAAGCTTTTCTTTGTCCAGTGTAAATTTTCTGGCTTCTCTTCCTTTTTGCAACTCTTTTGCCTTGAGTTCAAGCGTTCTCATTTCAAGTTTTCATTGTCCCTTTCTCTTTCCATTCCCCTTTCCTCTTTTTCGAGTTCCAGTTGCCTCATTTGTCACTGAATTCTGGCTAACTCAATCTGAGAGCTGCCAGAATTGCCCTTTTCTTCCTCAAGGTTAAAATGCCGAACCAACACTTCAACAATTTCTGCCTTTTCAGCTTTTGATTTTAAACTAATCCCTGCTTTCTCTGCTACAGCCATTAATGCATCCACTGTTAACTGTGTTAAATCACTGAGAGTCAAATCTCTCTCTGCAAAGGTTTGAGCATTAACAGTAGACATGCTGACTCTTCCTTATGAGTACAGCAAAATTCATTGTGAAATATTGTTTATTTAAATTCTAGCAAATTCCAATGAACCCGTTCTACAACCTCTGAATTTGTATCTCAGACCCGAGCCCCCTCAGTGAGACCATTAACGTCAAAATACGAGATATGAACTCCCCAGACCAATTTAAAGAATTACACGACTACATTTCACTTTTTAAGACTTTTATTATAACAACTAAACTAAAATTTCCTATTAATTAAATAGTACTTTGTAAGTAGCTGATACCCCAGAAAGGTATTTTCTTCACTTATTAAGACATTTGAAAACCTCACACCACACTTATATACTACACAGACCTCCTTGATGGTGAGATCTTTGCAGCTAAAAGTCCCAAACTACCCCAATGCAATGGGTTGGATCTCCCAGATCTCAAGTCCTCAGCTTTGTAAAAATTGATGTTAGGGGGAACATGAAGAAGAACGTTTTTACACTGTGAGTTGACCTGGAATTCACTGCTCACAAGGGTGGTGGAAGAAGATGGAACCAATGATTCAAAAGGAAATTGGATGGCTATTTGGAGGAAATAAACCTGCAGGCCAATGGGAATCAAGCGGGGGAGTGGGACTGACTGGATAGCTCCGTGGAGAGCTGGCATGGACTCGATGGGCCGAATGGCCTCCTTCTGTGCCACAAATGACTCAATGGCTCTCTATGACATTTCTCAAAGTCAACGTCATCTTAGATCACTTTTTCCAAGCGTTTTGACCTGAATTTCTGTGAATAAGGCAATCTCTGGTGATCCTGTTGATATTTTACTTCTCTGTAAACCTCAACTCTCAAAACCGATTCAAGTCTTCACAGTCTTTTGTTGTATCAATCTTTTCAGACCAGGTGTTCCCTCTCTCTCCTCTCTGAGGTTGCCACCACTGGTCATCTTCCTTACAGTCTGCCTTCTGAAAATCTGTTTAATTTATCTGAAATTAAAAGTCAATAGCCAGTTTTCTTTTCCAATGTGCAAAGTCCACAAGTCTGGCTACAGAAGAGCCACCTTTGTTTCCAGGTGTTGGCAACTGCAATTCGTATTTGCATTTTCAGAATCACTGATTCCTTATTTATGATCTGAAAGGCTGGGAGGGTAAAACCCATTGTTCTTCAGGTGTTATACCCCTGTAGTCTCTGCTTTTCGAAAAGTCTTTGATCTGGGTTCTTTGTTGTCCTGGTAACCAAGATCACCTGACTTGTCTTTAAGCAGAGGCCATGTGAAGTCACCTGACTTCTCTGACTCTCGCTCAAACTACATTAACAATAACAGTTTTTAAAACAATTATGCTACAAAGTCCAGGGTTCATAACACCCGTCCCTAATTGCCCTTGAGAAGGTGGTGGTGAACTGCCGCCTTGAACCGCTGCAGTCCATGTGGGGTAGGTACACCGACAATGCTGTTGGGGAAGGGAGTTCCAGGATTTTGACCCAGTGACAGTGAGGGAACGGCGATACAGTTCCAAGTCAGGATGCCGTGTGGCTTGGAGGGTCTCTGCCTCCACCACCATTCCTGGCAGCGAATTTTCACCTCTGGATGAAAATGTTTCCCCTCATGTCCCCTCTAATACTAATGGAAAGAGGTATCTTATTCTTTGGAAAACTTGATGAAAAGGTCAAGGAGTTGGCCTAAAATAAAGCAGAAGGTGAACTAAAGGAAGTCGAACGGATGAAGGTCCTTCCCATTGAATCAACTCTGCGTAACATGTACTTATTGTCTCACAAGCTGTATTTGCTTTCTTCTTCTCTAATCTGTAGGGTAAGATCCAGCTGTGGGTGGATATCTTTCCAAAATCACTTGGACCACCAGGGCCCCCATTCAACATTACTCCTCGCAAAGCCAAGAGGTGAGATTCCTGCCTTTCTTATCCCACACCATCTCTCTTGATGGTGGTGCAGATCCTCAAAGGTCCATGGATCTGGGAGTCAATTGAAACTTTCAAGACTGGGATGACTAAAATTTTGTTGTACAAGAGTATCAAGTGGTATGGAAGAAAGGTGGGTAAGCGGAGTTAAGGTACAGATCAGCCGTGATCTAATTGTGGGAAGTTGTGGACACACTATGGGTCTTTGACAAACACATCTGCAAGAAGTGTGACCAGCTACAGAAGCTTCAGCTCTGGTTTTCTGAACTCGAGCGGCGGCTGGAGTCACTGTGGTGCATCCACAAGTCAGAGAACTACATGAATAGCACATTTGAGGAGGTGGTCACACAGCAGGTTAAGAATGTGCAGGCAGAGAGACAATGGGTGCCCATCAGGCAGTCTAAGAGAACCAGGCTGGTAGTGCAGGAGTCTCGCTTGCTAACCGGTTTTCCATTTTGGATACTGGTGAGGGTGATGGTTCGTCAGAAGAGTGTATTCAGAGCCAAGCCCGTGGCATCACAAGTGGCTCAGCTGCACAGGAGGGGAGGAAGAAGAGTGGAAGAGCAGTAATTATAGGGGATTCGTTAGAGGAACAGACAAGTGTTTCTGCGGCTGCGGACATGACACCAGGATGGTATGTTGTCTCCCTGGTGCCAGGGTCAAGGATGTCACAGAGCGGCTGAAAGAGGGTGAACAGCCAGAGGTCATGGTTCACATTGGTAACAACGACTTAGGTAGAGAGAGGGATTAGGTCCTGAAAGCAGAGTTTAGGGAGTTAGGGAAGCAATTAAAAAGCAGGACCTCAGAAGCAGTAATCTCAGGATTACTCCCAGTGCCACAGCTTTGGGACCTGTTCTGGGGTAGGTGGGATCTGTAGAAGATGGATGGGTTGCACGTTACCAGGACCGGGACTAACATCCTCACAGGGAGATTTGCTGGTGTTGTTGGGGAGGGTTTAAACTAAATTGGCAGGGGGTTGGGAACCTATGAGGGAGCACAGATTGGAGGGAAGCAGAACTGGTAGCAGGAAGTAGAAACATAGTAAGTGAAGTTGTAAGGCAGATGAGACGAAGGCAAACATCAGATAGGATCGGAATGAGCAATAATGTTAACACAAAGTTAAGGGCACTCTATCTGAATGCATGCAGCATTCGCAACAAGGTAGATGATTTGAAGGCACAAATAGAGATAAATGGGTATGATTTAATTGCCATTACGGAAACGTGGCTACAGGGTGACCAGGACTGGTAACTGAATATTCAGGGATATTGATCATTTACGAAGGTTAGGCAGAGGGGAAAAGGAGGTGGGTTAGCGCTGTTGATAAGGGACGAGATCAGTACATTTGTGAGAGATGATCTTAGATCGAAGGACATCTTGACAAATATATGAATAGGAAGGGAATAAAGGGATATGGGCCCCGGAAGTGCAGAAGGTGTTAGTTTAGGCAGGCATCACTATCGGCGCAGGCTTGGAGGGCCGAATGGCCTGTTCCTGTGCTGTACTGCTCTTTGTTCTTTGTTGACATGTAGAATCTGTTTGGGTGGAGCTAAGAAAGAGCAAGGCGGAAGCAAACATTGGTTGGAGTTGTTTATAGGCCATCAAACTGTAGTGGTAATGTTGGGCAAAATAACCAATATCTCTTCTGGAGAAGCTGTTGTCCTGCATTTCCTTTGTATTTGTTCCAGGTTCTACCTGCGCTGTATAATATGGAACACCAACGATGTCATCTTAGATGACCTCAGCATCACAGGAGAGAAGATGAGTGATATTTATGTGAAAGGGTCAGTACATTTATGAATTCATTCTTTCTCTGAATCTATTTACATGGAGTGTTACATAGAATTACATCAAGTCTACAGCATAGAAACAGGCCATTCGGCCCACCACTTCCATGCTGGTGTTTATGCTCCACAAGAGCCTCCTCCTACCCTATTTCATCTCATCCCGTCAGCAAATCCTTCTATTCCTTTCTCCCTCGTGTACTTACCCAGCTTCCCCTTAAATACATTACACTATTCTCCTCAACCACTCCCTCTGCTAGTGAGTTCCACATTCTCACTACTCCCTGGCTAAAGAAATGTCTCCTGAAATTCCTATTGGATTTTTTAATGACTATCTTATGTTTGCAGACAGGAGTGTACATCTGTAATGGTTGCCATGGCATTTTACTAGCACCGTAATCTGTCTATTTTCGTGATGTTAGTTGAGCTGGCCAGGACACTGGGGAGAACCCTCCCGATCTTCTTCCAGATAGTGCCATGGAACTCGCTACCAGAGGGAGTGAATAGTAGAGATTCATTTAAGGGGAAGCTAGATAAACACATGAGGGAGAAAGGAATCGAAGGTTATGTCGATGGGATTAGCTGAAGTAAGAGGAGGCAGTGGCACGGATCATTTAGGCTGAATGAGCAGTTTCTATGCCGTGGAGGCGATGTATGTAGCTCAGTGCCACATTTTGTCTGATAATCACTCCTATAAAGTGCCTTGCCCTGTTTTACTATGGTTGAAGGTGGTGTATCATTTTTTTTCATTCATTCATGAGATGTGGGCGTTGTTGGCAAATTCACCATTTACTGCCCATCACTAATCACCCCTTAACAGGAATGGATGACGTGGTAGATGCTAATATTTTTCTAGACGCAATCTGTAAGTTCATGAAGAGATTCGCGACCTGGGTGAATCATTATTGGTGAATTGCCCTTGACTTTGGCTTTCGCTCTGTTTCCAGATGGCTTCTGGGCTATGAGGGTAACAAACAGAAGACAGACGTTCACTACAGGTCAATGGGGGGAGAAGGAAACTTCAACTGGAGATTCGTCTTGCCTTTCGAATACTTGCCCACTGAACAAGTCTGTTCCATTGCCAAGAAGGTGAGTGAGAGGCAGCAGTGAAAGTAGGAGGGAGACTGTCTCATGACATTTACAATCTGCCTCATTTACAAACCCGGTCTGAACATTTTGTAATTGCTTCTTCTGTTTCTTGTTTCCTTCAGAGTTCTGTCCTTCTTCCCAAAAGCCATTGCCTCCTTCCAGACAGCTCTCCCCGAAGCAGCTATGTGTTGAGTAGCAGCTGTTGCTCTTAGTTGGGTAATTAAAGCACTGCTTTTATTTATTCATTTATGAGATCTCAGCATCGCTGGCTAGGCCCGCAGCCTGGACCTGTGAATTTCCACCTTGGCCAGGCCCAGGATCAGACCGATGAGGAGATCCTCCTCCTGGCCCACGCCCCTCCGCACCGGGTGCCCAAAGATCAAGAGCGTGGGGCTGAAGTGCAACCAAAACCTGAGGAGCAGTCCCTTCAAATACTCAAAGAGGGGCTACAACCTTGCACAACCATAAAAACGTGGAACGTGGACTCATCCAGGCCGCAGAAATTACAGGCGGCCTGGGAGTCTGTGAACCTACTTAAAAGTCTATTGCATGGGACTGCCCTGTGCAGCACCCTCCACCCCAGGTCCCCGATGTAAAGGGGGAAGACTCCCGCGTAGAGAGACCTCCATCAGGGTTTCTGCTCGCCGCCAGATGGCAACATGGACAGCCAGGGCGTGTCCGGCCGGCTGACGAGGGCGAGGAAGTGGAGGGTGTGCAGGAGCAGCCCGTACAGGAAACCCCTCCGCGCTGATTGGAATGGCACAGAGGGCATTTCTGAGAGGCAGTTCGGGTTGTGCGGGACCGGCTCCCGAGGAGGGTTTCGGGGCCTGGGTCCGATGAGCAGTTCCGGCTGAGCGGGGGTCAGCTCGGCCGGGAGGGCTCTGCACTCCTGAGCCCCCTCGTCACCTGCAGTGAGGGGCATTCTGGGGGCTTCAGCTACTCCTCCGCCCGCCGGACCGTCCCCGGAGTCGGCCGCCCGGGCAGCCGAGGCGCTCTCCTCCGCCAGCGGGGGAGCGCCCTGACTGAAGGCGACCATGATTCAGACTCGGAATAGATCCCGGTAAAAGACAGGCAACTCCCTCAGAGAGGCGCAGCTAATGGTCTCTGCCGGGATCTGCGTGTCACTTTGAAGGCACTGACACTGGCGGAAAAAAATACATTGCCTGCGCACACTATCTGGGAGACGCTCAACGTACAGGTATCTCTGCAGGGTCCGAAGGCGGAGAGTCGCAGCCTGGGTGCGGATGCACACCAGCGACTGGCCGCCCTCCTCGATCAGGAGAATCAGGACCGTGGCAGAGACCCAGTGTTGCCTCCTGCCCCAGAAGAAATCGACGAGTTTCTTCTGGATCTTGGTGGCGAATGCAAGGGGCGGGGCCAAAGTGACCAACCGGTACCACAGCATGGAGGCCACCAGTTGGTTTATGACCAGCGCTCGGCCCCTGTAGGAAAGCACTCAGAGCAGTCCTGTCCAGCGCCCCAGCCGAGTGGTGACTTTCGCCTCCAACTCCTGCCAAAATGCCGGCCAGGCTTCCTCAGCGGGGCGAAGGTGGACTCCCAAATAGAGGAGGTGCGTGGTGCTCCACGCAAAAGTTGTTGACTCCTCCGGTAGGGAATCCATCCGCCACCGACCCACCAGGAGTCTGGAACATTTCTCCCAATTGATCCTTGCGGATCGCGCATCCTCTGCAACAACGGGATCTGTGACTGTGAGGAGCACGTCGTCGGCATAAGCCGAGAGGACGACCCGCATGGCCGGCTCGCGCAGAGCCAATCCTGTCAACCTCCTGCGAAGCAGGCACAGGAAGGGCTCCACGCAGATGGTGTACAATTGGCCAGATATGGGGCATCCCTGACGCACTCCTCTCCCAAAGCGAAGGGGCGCCGTCAAGGACCCGTTAACTTTGACTAGACACTCTGCGGCGGCGTACAAAAGTCAGACCCGGGCCACAAAATGCGGCCCAAGTCCAAAAGCGTGCAGAGTCCCGAAAAGGTATTCATGATCCACCCTGTCAAACGCCTTCTCCTGATCGAGGGAGAGAAAGGCAACCGACAGACCAGTCCTCTGGGAAAGATGGATCAGGTCCCGGACCAGGTGGATGTTGTCCTGGATGGACTGGCCTGGAACCGTGGAGGACTGGTCGGGGTGGATCATGTGGGCCAGCACGGAGCCCAGGCGGGTAGACATAGCCCGGGCAAAGATCTTATCATCCGTACTGAGGAGGGAGACCGGACTCCAGTTTTTAAGCAGGCGGAGATTGACCCTCTTCGGCAGCAGGACGATGACTGCCCTGTGCCATGAGAGGGGCATCTTCCCGGTCGCCAGGCTTTCCCACAGGATCCATGTGTAATCGTCGCCAGGATGTCCCAGAACACCCTGAGGAACTCCGCGGTCAGCCCGTCCAGCCCCGGGGATTTGCCCCTCGAGAGCTGGTGGAGGGCGCCGGTCAGCTCTGCCAACGTGAGCGGAGCCTCCGATCCTTCGATGCCCTCCAGGCTGACCTTTGGCAGGTCCTCCCACAAAACTCTGCGCATGTCCTCGCTGGAAATAGGGGTGAGGTGACTCATGTAGACCCCACCCTGCCGCTCCAGGAGCCAGGTGGCTTTGTCTCCCGGAACGGTGTGGATCTCCTGCAGAAAGCTCATAGCGTATCTCCCTTCCCTGAGGACTGAGAGATTGTGAAATCTGTGGTGAGACCCCCTGCTACCATTGATGTTGAGGCTGGCTATGGTTATCTTCATGTCAAAGGTACTTAAAAACCGTCACCAACACCTCACTGTGAGGAGGGAGTGCAAGTGCACTGGCCTTTCACTCCCCCAGCAACCCATTGAGGAACGCATTAAATCAGCGCCTCTCAACTAGTTTCACGCCCACGCCTGCTTTCTTAAGGGCGGCACAGATGGACTGGAAGATCAGCGCCAGATTCGACCAATGGCCGAGGGCCAGCTGAACTTTATTGCAGCAACGCCTGCATGCCCCGAGGAAATCCAGGAGTTCCGCCGTGGGGATGAGAGGAGACTCGGTGGGAGACACGAGGGACTCCACCACCTCACTGGCGATGGAGTCAAGGTCGTCCTCCGTGCCCCACACTGAGTCCCCATCCTCCTCCGGGTCTTCACCGCCAGAGGCCGACACGGCCATCACACACTGTGGGGCGGACGTCCCGGTCGCACCAGCTGGTCCCACCTCCGTCACGATCCCACCCCCAGGATCGATGGTGGAGGAGTCCTCTGTGGGTTCCAGGATGGAACTGGAGCCTGTGGGCGCCAGCGGTTCAGGACCCCCCTCCATCTCCGTCCCCAGGCCAATGAGCGGTCCAGGGGAGATGGAAGTTCCCAACTCCGGAAATCCAGCCGGAGCCGAGACCAGAGGCGGAGAGAGGAGGCCATCTCCTGCTCCGCCAGCGCCCACAGACCCAGCAGATGGGGCGAAATTTTCAATTATAACCAGGTCGGGTGTCTCCTGGTTGGTGATGGATTTTGGCTGGGAGGGCTGACCCTTTGGTGCCTCACCCTCCCCTCCACTCCATTCAGGGCACCCGACCCGGTGGCAGACTGGGATGCTTCTCCAGGAGCGTCCCCAGGCTCCCCTACCGCCATTAGGGCTCCACTTGCTCCCACAGGAGGGGCTGCATGTAGAGGGGCCTCCCCCTCTGCTCCAACCTGAGGGCTAGGGAGCTCCTGCCCAGACTTTGCAGCCTTGATGTTGGTGGTGGCAGGGGGAACCTGGGAACCTGAACCAGGAGACAGCTCCCCTCCAACAGATGGGCCCTCCATCTCTGGGCCCTGAGTTACCTCCGTGGAGGGGTGCCTTCTCTTTTTCCTGCTAGGGCGCAGAGGCTCAGAGACCTCTATGTCATCAGGAGCCTCTGCCTCCGCACCCTCTTTTTTTTTTAGTTACCCTGGCCTGAGCCCAGCCCTGGGGCAGGTGGATTCACCGGGAGCCTTGGGCAGAGTTCAGGCTCAGGTTGTGCCACGGTAATCAGGGGACGCACCTCTTGATGTTTATTTTTCTTCTGCGCCTTCCTTCCACTCGGACAGGCACTCCCCTCCCCACCAGAGCCTGTGAAAACCACAGCATCTGGCACCGACTGAACGGTGTCTGGTGGAGGTGTAGGGGGAGTGGGAGGAGGTGCAGCGCCACCACCCTGGGCCAACGAGGTGGAGTTGGTGGCTGGGAGGTTGGGGCAGTTCTTACGAGCATGCCCCACCCCCTTGCAGACATGGCACTGCGCCCCGTCCAAGGTCCAGAAGACGCAGTAGGCCTTTTCCTGGAACTCCACATTGAAGTGGCCATCTGTGACCTCCTCCTGCGCCAACTGCATAAATAACTGGCGGCGGAAGGAGTACACGTGCCGAAGGCTGTTCTCCCGAAGACCGATCAGGACTGGGGTGAGCCCCGTCTTTACCTCCCCCAGATGGTGCAGGTGGGGAAGGAGGAGTTCACCAGGAATGAAGGGCGGGACATTCGACAGAATGACCCATTGTGCAGTAGCCTCCAGGGGGTCCACTGGCAGAAATGTCCTGCCCACGGTGACCCCCTTGCTGAGAGCCAGGGATACCGCCCACTTGGTCTTCAGGAAAAATACCGCCTTCCCATACATTTTTGAGGCAGCAACAATGGTCAAAGGGCCGACAACCTCAGCCGTTGCCTTCACACATACCTCTATTGACATGGGTGGACGTAGCTCTTGACCCCATGCTTCGATGTTATCAGTGCAAATGGTGACGGGTGAACAGGTGCAGCTGCAGCAGCCGCAGCAGCATATGTGTGTGAAGGCCCCACCACTGGCGAAGAGGGGCTTGCCATGGGGTCAAAGAGCCACGCCCAACCCCAAGAAACAAAGCACATCACAGTTTACTTATAAACACAAGCAATATGATGGGGGGGGGGGGGGGAGGTGATAGAGGAGGATAGGGCTGAAAAGGACAAGGAGAGGAGAGGATAGGTGGCCGAGTGATGGAAGAAAGAGAACAGCTGCAAGGATGTTACTGTTCAATTGGTGGTTGGAGCACCTTGCTGCAGAGTCTACAGTCCAGTCTTCCAGTTAGGGGAGGGCTCTTTGCCCAGGTCAGCTAGAGCCACCCAGCACTCTCCTTTTCCTGCTGTTGTATAAGGACTTTCATCAGCCGGGCGGCTCCAGCCGTCCTGAGCTACACAGTTGGGGGTGGGGAGGGAGCCCCTTCTGTGCAGGATAGAAGGTAAACACAAGAGCAAATACAGGGGCTCCCTATACAACTTGGCAGCCCCACCCCTGGATCTTCTGGTGCCTCCTCCCTCCTCCAACAGTCCAAACAACAAACAGTTCTCTGGTGCTCCAACACCCAGCTCTCCAAAAGGACTTGCAGGTCTTCTTAGTCCTTGAAAAAGTGCAGCAACTCAACAGTAAATGCAGCTGTCTACACTGTGCAGTCACCTCTCTCCACTCCAGTTGCAGCAACACAGGTGCAGCTGCTCCCCCTGATTGCAGACAGGAAGTGCTTCACAAATTGCTCAGCCAATCCTTTGCTATCCTGGGAGTGTTTAATGGGGACGGTGTAGAGGGAGCTTTACTTTATATCTAATCCCTGTTTTCTTTTTCTTCAATTTTTCCCACGACATGGCATCTGCACAGTGCACTCCCTCCTCCAACAACATTCTTCCTGTAGCCCAGAATCTGTCCACCTTCATACCAGTTCCTATGTTTGCAGGCTGTGGGAGATGGGTAGGACATCAATTCGAAAACAGTCTTCATTTTAATGCAACTTAGTAATGGCTTCAACATTCCTCTTTACCTAACAGGATTTCAGGAGCAGCTTGGAGCAGCCTCTGGCTCCATTGCTCAAAGGAGAGCAACTTACACAGCAATTGCAATTCTTCATCGTAGATATCATCCAGGCAACTGTTAAACATTGGAAATATCACTCAGACTCACTGGGACAGTGTAGAGGGAGCTTTACTCTGTATCTAATCCTGTGCTGTCCCTGTTCTGGGAGTGTTTGATGGGGACAGTGTAGATGGAGCTTTACTCTGTATCTAACCCGTTTTTTAATTTTTCTTTTTTTTTAAGGTACGGAGTAGGGTAGAAGCTCCTACAACACTGGGTATAAAATGGGGACACACTGACAGGGTGATGTAGAAGGAGATTTACTCTGTATCTAACCTCGTGCTGTACCTGTCCTGGGAGTGTTTGATGGGGACAGTGTAGAGGGAGATTTACTCTGTATCTAACCCGTTTTTTTTTTTTTTGCTAAATTCGGTTTTATTCAGAATCCTGAGGAAGTTATTTGTTTGACAATGCCACAGGCTTCTCCTCCCAGCTTCGTACAACTCAAACCATGTCCAGGATTGGCCCATTGCTGGGATGTCAGGTGCAGCACAGCCGCTCAATCTCAATGGGAGAGTGGGTCCGGGGGGGCTGCTGGGTCGGGGGGGGGGGGGCTGGTGCCGGTGTTGGGGGTGGGGGGGGAGGATGGGAGGGTTTGGCTTACCCCTGTTACAGTCCATTATCAGGGGGTGGGGGATGGGCATGACCCCGTTACCTTGGTGGTGGGGGAGGGGCGTGACCCCATTACCATGGCAGCGGGGTCAAGAGCAACATGGCGGATCAGCGAAGGCCGAACAAAATCCTGCGGTACAAACCGCCTGCCAGCGATAATAACCCAACTCTCGAGGACCCAACTCCTGACTATATGAACCTGCTGGGGATGATCTTCAGTATGTGTGGCCTGATGTTAAAGTTGAAGTGGTGTGCCTGGATTGCTGTTTACTGCTCTTTTATCAGCTTTGCAAACTCCCGCAGCTCCGAAGACACAAAACAAATGATGAGCAGCTTCATGTTGTCGATTTCAGCAGTCGTGATGTCATACCTGCAGAACCCGCAGCCTATGTCACCGCCATGGTAACGGGGTCACGCCCCTCCGCCCACTGCCATGGTAACGGGGTCACACACCTCCGCCCGCTGCCATGGTAACAGGGGTCACGCCCCTCTGCCCGCTGCCATGGTAACGGGGGTCACACCCCTGTATCTAACCCGTGCTGTACCTGTCCTGGGAGTGTTTGATGGGACAGTGTAGAGGGAGCTTTACTCTGTATCTATCCCGTGCTGTACCTGTCCTGGGAGTGTTTGATGGGACAGTGTAGAGGGAGCCTTACTCTGTATCTAACCTCGTTTTTTTTTTATCTAACCCCCGTGCTGTACCTGTCCTGGGAGTGTTTGATGGGACAAAGGTGAGAATTCTCAGCACAGATCAGTGATCAGACTTGGGACCTTATTGTTGTGTTTGGTTCAATTCCACTTGGGCGGTTTCTGAGCTGTTACAGAACCTCACCCTTCCACAAAATTCCACAAACTCCAGTCTCTTTCTCTGGTTTTCTTTCAGGAACATTTCTGGAGTCTGGATAAGACAGAGACTAAAATCGCACCACAACTTATCATCCAAATCTGGGACAATGATAAATTTTCCTTTGATGATTACCTGGGTATGTTCTCCCCGATTGGGAATCTCACTACCAGTATTTAATATTACACAGAAGCTACGGAACATTATGGATAAACATCAGACTGTGTTCGATTTTCCAAACTCACACTCCCGACGCAGAGCCTCACTGATCGGGAATGCTCAGGGAATTTGATCACGGTTGATCAGCTGGTCCAAGTTAATCGCAAGAGTTCGGCTGATCTCCATGCTAAATATTTCTTATAAAGGATGGGCCTGTGGAGGCTGCAAATGTATGGAATGAACTGCCAAGTGGGCTGATTGTATCAGCAGTTTTAATAGAGAGTTGGATAAATACCTGGAGTGAGATTTGATCAGAGTAGTGTCTGGGATATGTTATTTCCAAGACAATAAAAACAGCCAAATGGACTGGGATGGTTTGTTTTCATCCAATGCTCCTAGTAGAATCATAGAACTGTTACAGCACAGAAGGAGGCCATTCATCCCATTGTGTCCGTGCTAGCTCTCTGTAAGAGCAACTCAGCTAGTCACACTCCCCGCATTTTCACCACGCCCGACAATTTATTTCTCTTTAGATAGTTATCCAATTCACTTTTGAAATCTATGATTGAACATGCCTCCAGCACAATCTCAGGCAGTGCATTCCAAATCCTAACCACACGCTGCGTAAATAAGTGTTTGCTCATGTTGCCTCTGGTTCCTTTGCGACTCACTTTAAATCGGTTCTGAGCCCTTTCACGAATGGGAACAGTTTCTCCCTATCTACTTCTTGTCCAGACCTGTCATGATTTTCAATACCTGTATCAAATCTCCTCTCAATCCTATATAAGACATAGGACTTAGGAACTGGAGTAGGCCATCTGGCCCTTCAAGCCTGCTCTGCCATTCCATAAGATCCTGGCTGATCTGGTTGTTATCTCAACTCCAGTTTCCCCCCCTGTCTGCCCCCCGCCCCCATAACCCTTGAGTCCCTGGTCTATGAAAAATCATTCAATCAGCCTTGAATAAATTCAATGACCCTGCCTCCACTGCTCTCTGGGAAGAGAATTCTACAGACTAATGACCCTTTGAGAGAAAACATTTCACCTCATCGCCATCTTAAAAGGGAGAGCTCTTATTCTTAAACTGTGTCCCCTAGTTCTAGTCTCCCCCACAAGAGGAAACATCCCGGAAAGGTCACCGATCTGAAACATTAACTCTGCTTCTCTCTCCACAGATGCTGATATACCTGCTGAGTATTTCCAGCATTTTTCTGTTTTTATTTCAGATTTCCAGCATTCACAGTATTTTGCTTTTATTCTCTACTTTTACACTCGATCCCCCTTGCAATAAATGTCAACATTCCCTTGCCTTCCTAATCACTTGCTGTACCTGCATACTAACCTTCTGTGATTCATATATGAGGACATCCAGATCCTTCTGCACCACCGGGTTCTGCAATCTTTCTCCATTTAAATAGTATCTTCTTCTTCTTTGGCCTCCTTGTCTCGAGAGACAATGGGTAAGCGCCTGGAGGTGGTCAGTGGTTTGTGGAGCAGCGCCTGGAGTGGCTATAAAGGCCAATTCTAGAGTGACAGCCTCTTCCACATATAGTATACAGCTTTTCTATTCTTCCTGACAAAGTGGACAAATTCACATTTTCCCACATTATACTCCATCTGCCAAATGTTTGCCCACTCACTTAATCTATCTAAATTACTTTGTAGATTCCTTCCCTCCTCTTGGCAACTTACTTACCTTCCTATCTTGGTGTCATCAGCAAATGTAGCTACCTTACATTCTGTCCCTTCATCCAAGTCATTGCTATATATTGTAAATAGTTGAGGCCCCAGCACTGATCCCTGTGACACTTCACTAGTTACAGTTTGCCAACCTGAAAAAGACCCTTTTATCCCTACTCTCTGCTTCATGTTAGCTAACCAGTCCTTTATCCATGCTAATATGTTACCCCCTACGCCATGTGCTCATCCCCAAGGAGAACAGTCCCAGCTTCACCAATCTATCCACGCAACTGAAGTCTCTCATCCTTGGATCCATTTTCGTGAATCTTTTCTGCACCCTCTCCAGTGCCTTCAAATCCTTCCTGAAGTGTGGCACCTAGAACTGGACATTATACTCCAGTTGAGGCCGAACCAGTGTTTTATAAAGGTTCATCATAACTTCCTTTTGTACTCTGTACCTCGGTTTATAAAGTCCAGGATCCCATATGCTTTATTAACCCCGTTCGCAACCTGTCCTGCCACCTTCAATTATTTGGCACATATACCTCCAGGTCCCTCTGCTCCTGCACCCCCTTTGAAATTGTACCCTTTAATTTATATTGCCTCTCCTCATTCTTCCTGCTAAAATGAATCACTTCACACTTCCCTACATTAATTTCATCTGCCACTTGTCCGCTCATTCCACCAGTCTGTCTGTTGTCTTGAAGTCTATCACTATCCTCCTCACATTCACAATACTCCCAAGTTTTGTACCATTTGCAAATTTTGAAATTGTGCCCTGCACACCCAAGTCTAGGTCATTGATATATATCAATAAAAGTCTTTAGTGATTTATCCTTGAGTCACTGGCCAAGGCTTGGTTTTAAATGATAGAATCTTGCACAGCATTACAAAGAATTTATAACACAGAAGCAGGCCATTCAGCCCAAGTCTATGCATGTTTATGCTCCACATGAGCCTCCTCCCACTTCTATTCTAACCCAATCAACATATCCTTCTGTTCCTTTCTTCCTCATGTGCTTATCTACTTCCTGTGGTTGCAAGTTCCACATTCTCACCACTCTCTGGGTAAAGATGTTTCTCCTGAATTCCCTATTAGAGTTATCAGTGAATATCTTATGGTTATGTCCCCTAGATCTGGTCTCACCCACCAGTGGAAAAATCTTCTTTATACCAAGCCTATCAAACCTCTTCATCATCTTAAAGGCCTGAGGGTGGAGAATTGGATTGCATAGGTAAAATCAGGAAATAAGACTGGTCTCAGTAAAAGTGACCATGAAGCTGTCAGTTTGTGATTAAACACTCCAAATGGTTCACTAATGTATACTTAGGGAAGGAAATCAGCCATCCTTACCGGTTTATGCCTCCAGTCCCACAACAATGTGTTGACTCTTAATTACCCTCTCAAGTGGCTGCGAAAGTTATTCAGTTTGTATCAAACTGCTAGATAAAGGCCCACTGCCATGTTTTCAAGACATATAGGGATGGGAAATAAATTCCCACCTTGCCAGTGATGCCCACATGCAGAGAATGAATTTTTAAAAACATATTGGAAACAGTACAAAGCAAGGCTAAAATTACAAGGACAAGTTGCATACACTGTACTCGTATTCCCTTGACCATAAAAGATTAAGGGGTGATTTAATTGAGGTGTCGAAGATGATTAAAAGGATTTAATAATGTAGGTAGAGAAAAACTATTTCTGCTGGTGGAGTCCAGAGCAAGGAGGCATAACCTTAACATTCGAGCCAGGCTATTCAGGGGTGATATCAGGAAGCACTTCTTCACACAAAGGTTAGTGGAATTCTGCCCTCTCCTCAAAAAGCTGTTGTCAAAACTGAGAGTCATAGATTGATTGACAATAATGATTGCAAATGTAAAGGGGACAGGCAATGAGAGAAGATTAGAGAAGCTGAAAGAGGGCAAAGAGGGAACCTAGCTATGGTACATCAATACTAAATGGTATAGAGAAACTAAAGCCAGGATATTGCTTCAACCTGCATGTGAGGACATAAATGTAAATGAGTGAAAAGCAACCATTGCCACTGATAACATATTGACTGACCATTCATCTCTTAGCTCTTTGTGGGATCTTGCTGTGTGCAAACTAATCACAATAGTCACAGCACTTTAAAGTAATTCAGTGTATGTGAAGCCCTTAGAGATGTGATTAGCTGTTGTATCATTATGAATCTTTATATTGTAAATCTTCTGACTGAAATTCTTCCTTGTCTTTAGGCTCTGTTCAGATGGATCTTAACAGGATGCCCAAACCGGCCAAGTCAGCTGAGAAGTGCAGTCTGATGATTCTCGAGAGTGATAAATACGTCTCTCTGTTTGAGCAGAAGTCAGTGAAGGGTTGGTGGCCTTGTTTAGCTGAGACAGAGGGGAAGAAGATCATTGCTGTAAGAGGTCACCTCATTACTGCTGGATTTAATTTGCTGATAACCTCAGCCACAACAACTTGCATTCATGTCGCACCTTTAATGTAGTAAAACGTCCCAAGGTGCCTTGCAGGAGAGTAATCAGATAAAAATTTGTCACCAAGCCAAAGAAGGAGACCTTAAAACAGGTGACCAAAATCTTGATCCAGGAGGTCGGTTTTTAAAGAGGGGTAAGAGGTGGAGGGCAGAGTTTTGAGGAGGAAAATCCAGAGCTTGGGGTCTAAACAACTCAAGGCATAGCCTTCACTGGTAGGATGAAGGGAGTGGGAGATGAGCAAGAGACCAGAATTGGAGGAGTGCAGAGATCTCTGAGTTTTGTAGAGCTGGAGGAGTTTACACAGCTAGGGAGGGGTGAAACTATGGAGGGATTTGGGCCAAGGAATAGAATTATCAAATCAAGGTGTTGCTGGACTGAGAGCCAATGCAGGTCAGTGATGGGGTGATGGTGTTAATTAGGATATAGGCAGCAGAGGTTTGGATGAGCTCAAGGTTTACATCGGATGGAAGATGGGAGGTTGGCCAAGAGAGCATTGGAATAGTCAAGTCTAGAGGTAACAAGAACATGGATGTGGATGTGGATCTCAGCAGATGGGCTGTGCCGGTGCAGAGATAGGTGGTATTGTGGAGGTGTAAGTAGGCGGTCTTTATGATTGAATAGTTATATGGTCAAAGATCAGCTCAGTCAAATAGGATTCAAGATTACGATCGGTCTGGTTGCACCCAAGACAGTGACCAGAGAGGGGAGTGAAATCAGGAGCGAGGGAATGGAGTTTGTGGTGGGTACCAAATACAATGGCTTCTGTCTTCCCAATTTTTAATTGGAGGAAATTTCTGCTCAATCCCCTGAATGTCGGAGAAGCAGTCTGATAATTTGGAGACAGTGGAGGCGTCGAGAAAGGTGGTGGTGAGCTTGTTAGCGTCGTAAGCATATATGAAAACTAATGCTGTGTTTTCAGACAATGTTGCCAAGGGGCAGCATACAGATGAGATATAGGAGGGGCCAAGGATAGATCCTTGGGGACGCCTGAGGTGATGTGCAGTGGGATGAATCATTAACTCAGCCCTTTGTAGTGACTTTCTCCTGCACCTCCCTCACACGCTTACTGGGGAGCAAGTCCACTTGCTTATATTAAATGCTGATTATTGCTTTTTTAATTTCACACGATCTTCCCTACTCCTCCCCTAAAGATAATCTCCACCAGCAGTGCCCAGGGAGCTCTGGTGCAATACAAATTGTTACACTCTCAGAGCTACCATCTTTTGGATGAGACGTTAAACCCTCTGTTCTGTCAAATGGAAGCGAAAGATCTCATGGCACTATTTTGAAGAAAAGCAGGGGAGTTTTTCCGAGCTAATATCCAAAATTTACCCTTCAACCAACACCTGAAACTGATTATCTGGCCATCATCACTTGGTATTTGTGAGAACTTGCTGAGCGCAGATTGGCCGCTGTGTTTCCCATCAGTCACAACAGTAGTCACTATACTTCAAAAAGTGTATTAGATTGATTCCTGGGATAGGCATGTCATCCTCTGAAGAGAGATTGAGTCACTCACTGGAGTTTAGAAGAATGAGAGGTGATCTTATTGAGACACATAAAATTCCTATAGGGTTTGACAGGGTTAAGCAGGGGTCAGCAATGTATCCGTACAACGATCGTGGTAAAACTGTTGAGGTCCGTGACTGGAAATTTAAGGAATGAGAAATTTCACAGTGGCTTCTTCCTCCAGACCAATCCGATTTTAAAAATCAGCACAGCTGTCAGGTGTTGACATTGGGAACAGCGATTTCGGAACTTGGGACAAGTTTGTGGGTTCCGATTTCTTTTTAAAAGCCCGCTGGAAATTGTCCGCAGCTGTCAGAGAAAGGGGGAGGGGAGAGAGGGAGAGAGAGAGACAGAGAGAGGGGGGAGAAAGAGACGGGGAGAGGGATGAACACAGGGGACGGGGGAGAGAGATGGTTACAGAGAGAGGAGAGAGAGGGGGTAGAGAGTGGGGGGGGGGGAGAAATAGACAGAGAGATGGACATAGAGAGGGGAGAGAGATAGACATGGAGTGTCCGCTAGAAGGGGCAGGCAGTCAGTGCAGGAATCCCCTGTGGCTATCCCCCTCTCTAACAAGTATACCGTTTTGGATACTGTTGGGGGGGTGGCCTATCAGGGGAAAACAACAGCAGCCAGAGCAGTGGCACCACGGCTGGCACTGTTGTTCAGCAGGGAGGGGCAAAGCGCAGAAGAGCAATAGTTATAGGGGACTCTATATAGTCAGGGGCACAAATAGGCGCTTCTGAGGATGTGAAAGAGACTCCAGGATGGTGTGTTGCCTCCCTGGTGCCAGGGTCAAGGATGTCTCTGAACGGACAGGGGGCATTCTGAAGGGGGAGGGTGAACAGCCAGAGGTTGTGGTACACATCGGTACCAATGACATAGGCAGGAAGAGTGACGAGGTCCTGCAGGGGGAGTTTAGGGAGTTAGGTAGAAAGTTAAAAAACAGGACCTCCAGGGTTGTAATCTTGGGATTACTCCCTGTGCCACGTGCCAGTGAGGCTAGAAATAGGAAGATAGTGCAGCTAAAGGGTTTCAGATATCTGGATCATTGGGATCTCTTCCGGGCCAGGTGGGACCTGTACCAGAAGGACGGGTTGCATCTAAACTGGAGGGGCACAAATATCCTGGCTGCGAGATTTGCTAGCGTCACTCGGGAGGGTTTAAACTAGTGTGGCAGGGGGGTGGGAACCAGAGCAGTAGAGCAGCAGGTGAAGTAACTAAGGTCAGTAAGACTAAGAGGAAGAGCAGACAGGGAGATATTGCTGAGTAGAGCTGGACTGGTGGTCTGAAGTGCATTTGTTTCAATGCGAGAAGTATAACAGGTAAGGCAGATGAACTTAGAGCTTGGATTAGTACTTGGAACTATGATGTTGTTGCTATTACAGAGACATGGTTGAGGGAAGGACAGGATTGGCAGCTAAATGTTCCGGGATTTAGAAGCTTCAGGCGGGATAGAGAGGGATGTAAAAGGGGTGGGGGAGTTGCATTACTGGTTAAGGAGAATATCACAGCTGTACTGCGGGTGGACACCTCAGAGGGGTCATGCAGCGAGGCAATATGGGTGGAGCTCAGGAATAGGAAGAGTGCAGTCACGATGTTGGGGGTTTACTACAGGCCTCCCAACAGCCAGCGGGAGGTAGAGGAGCAGATATGTAGACAGATTTTGGAAAGATATAAAAGCAACGGGGTTGTTGTGGTGGGTGATTTTAACTTCTCCTATATTGACTGGGACTTAGTGCTAAGGGCTTGGATGGGGCAGAATTTGTAAGGAGCATCCAGGAGGGCTTCTTGAAACAATATATAGATAGTCCAACTAGGGATGGAGCCGTACTGGACCTGGTATTGGGGAATGAGCCCGGCCAGGTGGTCAAAGTTTCAGTAGTGGAGCATTTCGGGAGCAGTGACCATAATTCCATAAGTTTTAAGGTACTTGTGGATAAGGATAAGAGTAGTCCTCGGGTGAAGGTGCTAAATTGGGGGAAGGCTAATTATAACAATATTAGGCAGGAACTGAAGTATTTAGATTGGGGGCGGCTGTTTGAGGGTAAATCAACATTTGACATGTGGGAGTCTTTCAAACGTCAGTTGATTAGAATCCACTTGCATGTTCCTGTGAGGATGAAGCATAAGGTTGGCAAGTTTCGGGAACCTTGGATAATGAGGGATATTGCGAGACTAGTCGAAAAGAAAAAGGAAGCATTCGTAAGGGCTGGAAGGCTGGGAACGGACGAAGCCCTTGAATATAAAGAAAGTAGGAAGGAACTTAAGCAAGGAGTCAGGAGGGCTAAAAGGGGTCATGAAAAGTCATTGGCAAACAGGATTAAGGAGAATCCCAAAGCTTTTTATGTGTATATAAAGAGCAAGAGAGTAGCCAGGGAAAGGGTTGGCCCACTCAAGGACAGAGAAGGGAATCTGTGTGTGGAGCCAGAGGAAATGGGCGAGGTACTAAATGAGTACTTTGCATCAGTATTCACCAAAGAGAAGGACTTGGTGGATGATGAGTCCAGGGAAGGGAGTGTAGATAGTCTGGGTCATGTCGTTATCAAAAAGGAGGAGGTGTTGGGAGTCTTGAAAAGCATTAAGGTAGATAAGTCCCCAGGGCCTGATGGGATCTACCCCAGAATATTGAGGGAGACAAGGGAAGAAATTGCTGGGGCCTTGACAGAAATCTTTGCATCCTCATTGGCTACAGGTGAGGTCCCAGAGGACTGGAGAATAGCCAATGTTGTTCTTTTGTTTAAGAAGGATAGCCAGGATAATCCAGGAAATTACAGGCCGGAGAGCCTTACGTCAGTGGTAGGGAAATTATTGGAGAGGATTCTTCGGGACAGGACTTCCTCTCATTTGGAAACAAATGAACTTATTAGCGAGAGGCAGCATGGTTTTGTGAAGGGGAGGTCGTGTCTTACTAATTTGATTGAGTTTTTTGAGGAAGTGACGAAGATGATTGATGAAGGAAGGGCAGTGGATGTTGTCTACATAGACTTCAGTAAAGCCTTTGACAAGGTCCCTCATGCCAGACTGGTACAAAAGGTGAAGTCACACAGGATCAGAGGTGAGCTGGCAAGATGGATACAGAACTGGCTTGGTCATAGAAGACAGAGGGTAGCAGTGGAAGGATGCTTTTCTGAATGGAGGGATGTGACGAGTGGTGTTCTGCAGGGATCAGTGCTGGGACCTTTGCTGTTGGTAATAAATATAAATGATTTGGAGGAAAATGTAGCTGGTCTGATTAGTATGTTTGCGGACGACACAAAGGTTGGTGGAGTTGCGGATAGTGATGAGGATTGTCAGAGGGTACAGCAGGATATAGATCGGTTGGTGACTTGGGCGGAGAAATGGCAGATGGAGTTTAATCCGGACAAATGTGAGGTAATGCATTTTGGAAGATCTAATACAGGTGGGAAGTATACAGTAAATGGCAGAACCCTTAGGAGTATTGACAGGCAGCGAGATCTGGGTGTCCAGGTCCAAAGGTCACTGAAAGTGGCAACGCAGGTGGATAAGGTAGTCAAGAAGGCATACGGCATGCTTGCCTTCATCGGTCAGGGCATAGAGTATAAAAATTGGCAAGTCATGCTGCAGCTGTACAGAACCTTAGTTAGGCCACACTTGCAATATTGCGTGCAATTCTGGTCACCACACTACCAGAAGGATGTAGACGCTTTGGAGAGGGTACAGAAGAGGTTTACTAGGATGTTGCCTGGTCTGGAGGGTATTAGCTATAAGGAGAAGTTGGATAAATTCGGATTGTTTTCACTGGAAAGACGGAGGTGAAGGGGCGACATGATAGAGGTTTACAAAGTTATGATTGGCATGGACAGAGTGGATAGTCAGAAGCTTTTTCCCAGGGTGGAAGAGTCAGTTATTAGGGGACATAGGTTTAAGGTGCGAGGGGCAAAGTTTAGAGGGGATGTGCGAGGCAAGTTTTTTACACAGAGGGTGGTGAGTGCCTGGAACATGCTGCCGGGGGAAGTGGTGGAAGCAGGTACGATAATGACGTTTAAGAGACATATTGACAAATATATGAATAGGATGGGAAAATAGGGATATGGGCCCTGGAAGTGCAGAAGGTGTTCGTTTCGGCAGGCATCAAGATCGGCGCAGGCTTGGAGGGCCGAATGGCCTGTTCCTGTGCTGTACTGTTCTTTGTTCTTTGTTCGTTCTTTGATAGCGACGTTTAAGAGGCATCTTGACAAATACATGAATAGGATGGGATACAGACCCCGGAAGTGCAGAAGGTTTTAGTTTAGACGGGCATCAAGATCGGTGCAGGCTTGGCGGGCCGAATGGCCTGTTCCTGTGCTGTACTGTTCTTTGTTCTTTGAGTGGGGATAGGGAATGACATAGAGGTGGAGAGAGAAAGCAAGAGAGGGGAGAAAGAGATGAAGATCACTCCTGAGAGATGGACATCTGTCTAGATTCTCCGCATCGCTACATCAAGTGTGCGGGCAGACATTGACTACTTGTGTAAGCAAAAACAATACCAGGTATTCACTGAATAGGGAGAAATGCATTTTAAATCGGACTGTGTTTTGATGGCATTAAGTTGGCTATACACTTTATATACAGATTAATTGCCCCCAGATCCGTGGCTGAGTCAATAATTTTGTCGAATGTCCGTGGTGCAACCTGTTGCTGCCTATCCCTGGGGTAGACACTGAGAGGCTGTTTGCCCTGACTGGAAGGTCTATGTCTCAGGATAAGGAGTTGGCCATTTGTATCTGAGATGAGGAGGAGGGTTGTGAATCTTTTGAATTCTCTACCCCAGAGAGCTGTGGATGCTCCATCAAGACAGAGATTAATAGATTTTTGGGTTCTAAGGGAATCAGGGGATAGGGGAATAGAGCAGGAAGATGGAGTTGAGATAGATCAGCCATGATCTTATTGAATGATGGCGTATGCTGAAGGGGTGAAATGCCGACTTCTCTTATTGCCTAATATATATTAATATATTTCTTAAGTATATCATTGGCTGTAAAGAACTTTGGGACGCTGTGAAAGGCGCTATAGAAATGCAAGTTCTTTCCCTTTTTTCTTCTTTGACAAACTGCGGTTTCCTGATTTGTCAAGCTTTTGATAAACTACTCTCTTGCCCTGTTCATTGATGTTATCAAACGCACTTTTATATTTTTGTCATTCCTTACCCAGGGAAAAGTGGAAATGACTCTGGAGATCGTGTCAGAAGAGGAGAAGGAGGAACGGCCTGCCGCACAGGGTCGTGATGAGCCCAACATGAACCCCAAACTTGAGGAACCAAAGTAAGGTTTTCCCCTGCAGAAACGGCTGGCACTGTGGAATTGCAACTCACGCACTTTTAGCTCTTAGTACTTAGAATCAGGTTAAGTTCAAAATAACTGTTGGCTGGAACTTATTTTTCATAATCAATCTTGAGATGTGGGCATCGTTAGCAAGGCTGTCATTTATTGCCCATTGCTAGTTTCCCCTTCAGGAGGTAGTGATGGGCTGTCTCCTTGAACCACTGCTGTCCATGTGGGGTAGGTACACCCACAGTGCTGTTAGGGAGGGGATTCCGGGATTTTGACCCAGCGACAATGAAGGAACAGTCGATAGTTGCCGAGTCAGGATGGTGTGTGACTTAAATGGACTTCCTGTTGGCAATATTGACATATGAACACTTAATGTGTTCCTATTTTTCGGGTCTGATTGGAACATTTCTATGGACTTCATTGTACGAAGAATATGGAGAAGATGCGGTGTAAATGCACTAGCACGATACCAGGGATGAAGGGATATAGTTCTTGTGAGGGACTTAAGTACAAGGGCTGTATTCATGAAGCAGTGAAGGTTATGGAGAGTTCTAATAAAGCTAATAGAGTAAGATTATTTCAACTAGTTAGTGAGTCAATAACAAGATGGCATGAACTCAGGATCTGTGCTTGAAGCGTAAAGAGGGAGGTTAGAGTGAATGCTTTACACACAAAGGGTTATTTGTCACTCACTCTCATCCATTGCTAGCTGGCATTTATTGCCTATTCCTAGTTGCTAATAGTGGTACAACAGTTTTGATGCTTCGGAGTAACTTGCTAGGCCACATAAGAGGGCAGTTAAGATTGAACCATGTTCGGTGTGGGGTCTGGAGTCACAATTAGGCCAGACTGGGTAAGGACAAGAGTTGAACCAGCTGGGTTTTAACAATCCAACAGCTTCAAGGTCACTTTTATGAATACCAGCTTTTTATTTCCTGATTTATTTAATTGAACTCAAACTCTCAAACAGCCAGGGTGGAATTTGATCTCCCTTTCTCTGGATAATTAGTCCAGGCTTCGGGATTACTAGCCTGTTAACATAACCACTACCCAACTATACTGATTTATTTTACAGATATGGAATCCATTACCACAAGAGTCTTTGATGGAGAGTTAGTCAACATCTTGGAGGGAGGTAGACAAACATGGGGGAGTGGAGGTGAATTTCCTTGGAGGTCCTGTTTCATCACCAAACCCTTTTATGCTAGAACCTGGGTATTTTCCAAATTAACCAACTGAAGCAGGAAAACTCTGGGGAAATTCACACTCTTTGTCAACATTCAAGGTTAGACCAGATAGTCAGATGAACTAAAAGGGGATGAAGTGGATAGGCGGATAAAGGAATGGGACTTAAAGTGGATTGGTGGCTGAAGAAAAGGAGATAAAGTGGATTGCTGGAAGAAGGAAGAGAGACGAAGTTGATTGGCAGATAAAGGAATAAGAGATATAGTGAGTAGGTGGATGGAGATAAAGGAGATAAAGAGGATAGGCAGGTAAAGTTATAGGAGATAAATGTGGTTGAAGGGATATGGGAAGATGGTGGGTAAATGTGATTCAAATTGTTTGCTCATGTGAAGGGTAAACACCGACACCGACTGGTTGAGCCAAATGTCCTGTTTCCATGATGTAACTTCAGTATATCTCTATGTGCCTCCAGTCCTAGACTATGTTATTGACTGAGGGCAATAAATACTGCACTTGTCAGTGTTGCACACATCCTGAGAACTAAATAAAAATCTTTTTAAAAAAATACATTCCATCATCTGAAATTTTGCACTGAGCATCATAAATCGTAGAATCTACCCCAGTGTTCCAAGTGTGCTCCAACAGATGGGTAATTTGAGACATAATGTATGGTGAGTGTCACATGCTTGGGTGGAACAGATGACTTTGGACCCATATTTCTCAAAGTTCATTACCACTGGGGTTTTCCTCACCTCATGTCTGTTGGAGACTAATTGATAGCGACTGATTGCTGATTAGTTAACAACTCCATTATTGTTGTATCATGTGACTATCATGATGGTGAAAGGTGAACTAGATGGGCATTGGTCTCTTTTTCATCTATGTTCCTATGTTCTACAGTGGACAGACAATCAACTCTGATGAGTTCTGATGAAAGGTCACTGACCTGAAGCGTTAACTCTGCTTCTCTCTCCACAGATGCCTCCAGACCTGCTGAGTATTTCCAGCACTTTCTGTTTTTATTACAGGCAATCCACTCTACCAGTTTACTGACTGATGTGAAGGAGACAATTACCCAATTGTTCTTCCTGATCAAGTCCAGATATAGCTTGTGTGTTGGTTTGCCTTTTTAATGTTTCTATAAATTACCCACACATCCTTCCATCCACTGCCTTGCCTGACCCCAGTCCTGCCCTTTGACCCCAATCCTGCCTGACCCCAGTCCCGCCCTTTGACCCCAATCCTGCCTGACCCCAGTCCTGCCTTTTGACCGATTGTGCAGGTGGTGGAATCATGTAACTTGGTCAGGCTCCAACAAGCTCCATTTCAACCAGTTGCCTCTAGTCAAGAGAGACAATCGATTAAACTATTCGTTATGTCCCTTTTGCACTTCCTCCGTTTTGGAGGGTGGATAAGGGTTAAGAATGGCAGTTGAACTCTGTAGCGCTGGCGGTCTGACATACTGGGATGGAAGGAGGTGAACTAGATGGACCAAGATTATTTGTTGGTCTAGCAATTCCTATAATCCTGTGACCTATTGAGCAAATATGTCAGGGAGGTCACTGCAGGTGAGACAACCTACACTTAATTTGAATAGAAACCCCAATGCATTGATGGTCGTTCCATAGATATTAAGACAGCTTCCTCGCATCTCCGTGGGTAGTGTCACCTCAGGGTCAGTTTCCCTGATGATGTCCTTGACCCTTTAAATGGGATTCTTCTTTTCAGAGCAGACTAGAGCTGGGCTGAGATTTAGAGCTGCCACTTCAACTCCACTCTGACCCTGACCCATTTCCCTGGATTGGGGAGGGGGCGGGATGGTATAATTGATTATGCAGAGCCGAATTCCTGAAGGGATTCCTTTTGCCGAGTTATGAAACAGAGAAAGAAAAGCAAGAACTTGCATCTATTCAACACCTTTCGCAATCTCAGTATGTCCTAAAGTGCTTTACAGCCAATGAGGTACTTTTGAAGTGTGGTCGCTATCTTACCTTACGTGGTTTATTGTGCGTTAACACATCCTGCTGTGATAACTTCATTAAGTCCTCACTGATCTTTCTATCCTTGTATGACAGGCGGCCGGACACTTCTTTCCTGTGGTTCACCTCCCCCTTCAAGACCCTGAAGTATATTGTCTGGAGAAGGTTCCGCTGGGTGATTCTCGGGCTGCTCCTGTTCCTTCTCTTGGTGCTGTTTATCGTCATATTCCTGTACTCCTTCCCGGTAAGTTGTGAGATGCCTGGCACAGCTTGCCCGTGTTTGCACAGTGCACACGGTTGAAAGGGTATTCACACTGAATATTATGCAGCTGCCTTAGAACTTAGAATCATAGATTGATAGAGTGATACTGCATAGCAGGAGACTATTCAGCCCATTGTGACTGTGCTGGCTTTAAGATCTTGGAGAATTATTAATGTCAGAATTCCACAGCCCTTCTGGCACTTACAGGGAAATGATTTCCTCTGGTCTTAGAGTCCAAAATAAGGAGCCACAATCTTAAAATTAGAACTAGGCTATTGAGGAATGTAAGCAAGCACTTTATCACACAAAGCGTAGTGAAAATCGGCAGCTTGCTTTCCCCAAAGGCTGTGGATTCTGGGAGCCAGTTGGAACTTCTAAGACTGAATTTGATTTTTGTTGGGTAAGGTCATTAAAGGTTACAGAACCAAGGTGGAGATGGTGATGGAGGAGAGTTGGTTGGTTAGAAGAATAGGGTCATAGTCAATTAATATCTCATTGAATGGTAGAACAGGCTTCAGGTGCTGAATGGCCTCCTCCTGTTCACATCTGACAGACTCGAGGGACTGAATGGCCTCCTGCTGTTGCTGTGTAATAGGCTCAAGGGGCTGAATAGTGTTACAACCAAGGCAGGAGGAATGCACTATCTTTTCTAGTTCCACTTCTCCACAGGTCACAACATATATTTAAATGTTTATCCGTTTACTGATGCAGTCAATCATATGCTCTACTCTTTATCCCAGAATAAACTCCATAAAGCAGGTTTCTTTAATAAACAACAAAATCATCAGTTTGTTATAAAACCAGACTTATCTAAGACTTATGAAGCAAAGCATTAATACACAGATTGAAATACGAAAGTTCCCTTACAGACACAGACTCACACACAGACTGAAAAAAAATGCAGAAATTCTCTCTGCAGAGGTCTTTTGTAAGAAAAAGACCAAACATGAATACTTTGGCCAAATACCTGCTAATTATTGAAAAAAAGAAGATATGTAAGGATGTCAGTTGTCCCTTTTGGTCTGGCGTCCAAGTATACGGTTACGGGTCACTGGGATCTTTTCTGGAGCAGTTCTTTTCAGGTGGCATCGAGAATTAATCTGGCAGGTTTTTCCAGGAGAAATGAGGCATCAGGGGTTTTAGCCTGATTGGTACTTGTGGGACATCATTGGGACTATAAATTTTGCATCATGGCTTGGATCCCCATAGAGGAGGAAGCCACAAACATTTTAATGTCTTTAGAGGTGCCTGCCTTGGCAAGAGGGATCGATAGATGGAGAGAGGAGTCAGGTGTATGTAGAGGGGTGGAGGAGAGGTGGATGGATAAAGGATTGGAGAGATGGATGGATGGAGTGGAGAAGAGCAATGGATGGATAAAGTAATGAAGGTGGGATGAATGGAGTGGCGAAGAAAGATTAATAGATAGTGTAGATGGATGGGTAGCGGAATGGGAGAGAGATGGATTGAGGAATGGAGGACATACGAACATAAGAATTAGGAGCAGGAGTAAGCCACTCAGCCCTTCGAGCCTGCTCCGCCATTCAATAAGTTCATGGTTGAACTGATTACTCCACATTTCCACCTACCCCCGATAACCTTCCACCCCCCAGGCGAGATGGATGGAGGAGTGGAGGGGAGATGGTTGGAGGAGTGGAGGAGAGATGAACGGAGAAATGAAGGAGAGACAGATGGAGAAATGGAGGAGTGATGGATGGAGCAGTGGGCGGGGGGGGGGAGGTTGTGGCGGGGGCACGGGGGAGACGGTGATGGAGGAGAGTTGGTTGGTTAGAAGAATAGGGTCATAGTCAATTAATATGGGTGAAGGAGAGCTGACTGGAGACATAGTTATATAAAGAGGTAAGGGAGAGATGATTAGTTTAAGGAGTAGAGAAGATGGAGATTGCTGGATAAGAGAATAGAGTAGAAATGTATGGATAAAGGAATCAAAGATGGACAGTGGAGAGATGGTTTGATAAAGAGATGGTTGGTTAAAGGAATAGAGGGGAAATGGATGGCTATGGGTGGATGCAAGCTCCTGTAGAAACTCCTGGGAATACTTGTAGGGATATATAAATGGATAAAATGGTAGATAGTCAGAATCAAGCAGGGCCTCATTAATACTGTTCCAAACTGTGTGCGATAACAGATGAGACTGTTTAACTCTTACTTCTTCATTTTCACAGGAATACGCTGCTATGAAGTTGGTGAAACCTTTTAACTGAGACCTTCCCTGTAGAAAATGGCTGTATGAGAAGGAGGTCCCCATCACGAGTCGTGTCACCACTTCACCTGCAATGGAAACCTGACCTTACAGGAAACAGTATAGCCTTTGAATATAAAATGACCAGCATCACACAAAGTGCTTGCGACTGGCCGCAAGTACTTCCCTGGTGTCTGGCTTCCTGGCACACCATTGCTTTTACACGCTCTTGGCACCTTGCTGGAGTTTGGTGGAGGACCTCAGTTTGCACGCTGCTCCCTCTGATCTCCGTAGACTCCGTTGTCCTTTTCCTTTCTCCCTCCACTCTCTTCCTCTTTCTTTCTGTCTCATGCCGAGCTCACACTTAGCAGCTTCATCGACAGTTCCTTTATATTTCAAAAGAAGTAAAAGTGGTTGGATGCTGCAATCGGCCTTGAGGTGGCAACGTGAAATGGACAGCGGTGGAATTGGCCTCCTGTTTTGCACACGCTGCATGGATTTCTTTCCCATTGGCAACTCGCCATGCGCTAAGGCCCCTTCCCACCATCCCTCTGCCCCCAGACTGATTACAACACCATTGGTGAAAATCAGACTCCAGCCTGTGACTTAGCGAGGTGAAAGTTAGTGCCTCCAGGAGAGGAGAGGAGAAATGTGCACAGTGGGCAGAGTCATTAACCAAACCTTCCATCACCTCCTGCCCATGGAGACCCAATGCCACAAAAGGAATGAGCCATGTTAAAGATGGTGCCTTGCATATTGTCAGATGCTGCACTACTGCTGAGCTCCCTACAAATACATCTCTCTCCACTTAGACAATCAAATCAGATAAAGGGTCTATCCCCAGAATATTAACCGGCTTTAATCTTCTTCTCACTGACCGGCTGTCTATTTTCTCATATCTTCTGTTTCTTTTCCTTCAGATTTCTATAGTTTGTGATTTTCTTTTAGTCACTTTCAGTCCAACCGTAAGCCCTTAAAGAGTTAATGGCGTTACTGATTCAGCTTTAAAGAATGTGCGGCAAATGGGGATGAAGCTTACTTGTTGACCGCTACTGAATGGCGATATATTCAGCCAGGGCCTAGAGACAGGGCCTAGAGATCTTCATCCACACTGGACCTGGTGAACTCCCTTCACACTGAGCCCTGAGACCTCCCTCTACACTGGGACCTAAAGAGCTCCCTCCACACTGGGGCCTGGAGATCACACTGGACCTGGAGATCTCCCTCCCCACTGGGGCTCTGAAACCTCCCTCCACGCTGTGCCTCAAAACCTCACTCTATAGTAAAGCTCCATTGCGCCTGATCTGCTCCACTGGGTTCCTCTTTATATTAATCCCAGTGAAGCTGTGCAGAAAGGAGGTTGTGCAGGAGGCATTGTATACAGCTTCTGCTATAACAAGGGCCATATCAGATCACAGTTAGTGCAATATTAGAAAGTGTTACACAGCAAAACCTTGGGGACAACTTGTCTCTTCAGCGTAACTGTTGCTATTTGTAGTCGTTTCTCTTTTTGCTGTACATGTCATTGTATTTGTATAAATGCATTTTGTCACAGCACCTATGCAATAACACTATACCTCCTCTACACTGATCCTCATATTCCCAAGCCATTTGTGTAGAGGATGAATCCATCTAAAGGCTGCACAATCCTTGCCCCTTTCTCGAATCCTTGAACAGTCAGGAAGAATCCTTTTTGCATAGAATTACATAGAATTTACAGACAGGAACAGACCTTTCAACCCAACTGATTCATGCTGGTGTTTATGCTCCACAAGAGCCCTCACCCACCTGACTTCACCTCATCAGTATATCTATAAATTCCTTTCTCCCTCATGTGCTTATCTAGTTTCCCCTTAAATGCTACTCACCTCAACCACTCCTTGTGGTAGCTCGTTCCACATTTTAACCACTAAGTAAAGGAGTATCTCCTGAATTATATATTAGTAACTATCTTCTGTTTATGGCCCCTAGTTCTGGTCTCCCCCACAAGTGGAAACATCTTCTATATGTCGGCCCATCAAACCCCATCATAGTTTTGAAAACCTCTAACAGGTAACTTCAGTTCCAGCCCAGTCTCCCAGTTAAGGTGCCATTTCAAGAAGGGCCGGGGAGTTCTCCCAGTAAAATGTTCAACATTCATTGTTCAACCAGCATTTGAAAACAGATTATCCTGTCATTATCTCATTACTGTTTTGTGGGATCTTGCTGTGTGCAAATTAGCCTTTGCTACATTACAACAGTGATTATACTTCAAATAAAAAAGTGCTTTAGTTCAGAGATACAACACTGAAACAGGCCCTTCAGCCCACCAAGTCTGTGCCAACCATCAACCACCCATTTATACTAATCCTACACTAATTCCATCTTCCTACCACATCCCCACCTGTCCCTATATTTTCCCTACCACCTACCTATACTAGGGGCAATTGCTAATGGCCAATTTACCTATCAACCTGCAAGTCTTTTGGCTGTGGGAGGAAACCAGAGCACCTGGAGGAAACCCACACAGACACAGGGAGAACTTGCAAACTCCACACAGGCAGTACCCGGAATTGAACCCGGGTCGCTGGAGCTGTAAGGCTGCGGTGCTAACCACTGCGCCACTGTGCCGCCCTATTGTCTGTGAAGTGATTTGGGGCATTCTGAGGTTGTGAAACACAATGTCTTGCTGGTGTATACAGAGAATCTATTTCATCCAGTAGGGGAATCCAGAACAAGGCGGGCACAATCTTAAAATTAGAGTCAGGCCATTCAGAAGTGAAATCAGGAAGCACTTTTTCCTCACAAATGGTAGAGATGAATCTGAAAATCTCCCCCAAAAGGCTATGGGTTCTGAGGGTCAATCAGAGCTTTGAAGATTGAGATTGATGGAATTTTGTTAGATAGGGTTATTAAGTGATATGGAGCAAAGGTAGGTACATGGAGTTGACATGATCGAACAGAATTGGGCAGACACGAGAGGCAGAATGGCCTTTTCCTGTTCCTAATGTTCCTGCGTTCCTATATCCTGTGATTTGGAGCCACCAATTGGTTGCCGTGATTTTCAACGACTTTTCAACGGCAGCTAATCAGACATCAGAACGCAAACTTCCATCCGCCCACTCCATATCACAATAGTCCTCCTTGTAGTGAGGGGAAGCTGCCTGCTGTAGTTTGTGGTGAAACCCAGCATGAGAGGGGAATGTTCTGAGTGTTGGTTGATGTGAAGGAATAACTGCTTTTTCTATTATTGGTTTTGCTAGAATATGAATCTTGGTCTGTTTGAATTTAAAAAAATAAAATAAAAATATATTTTAAAAGCATTTGAGATCTCTATGACTTCAAATTTCTTCAGAAACACACTGCAGTGCTGCTTCTGGTCTCTGCTTCAGGTATTCTTTGTCTGTCCCTTACAGTCAGGAGTGCACCCTTACCACCCAATAACCCATCGTGCAATGGCATGACCTGGGGTCGTAACAATGTGAATTGGATATTGTAATCTTACATGTCCCCACTTGTTACGTGAGCTCTGCCCCCCTCAGATTTATCTCCTATCATTCAAAACATGGACTGAGGAATGCTCTAGTAAAGCGAGTCCAATTGTAGATTAATTTTCTTTTATTTATTCAGTCATAGCACATGCAATGTCACTTTCATGGCCAGCATTTACTGCCCATAACTAATTACCCACAACAAGATGGTGGTGAACAGCCTTCTTCAAACACTACAGTCCATGTGACTTGTCCCCTGATTCAGCATTCTCTGACCTTATTCATTAGTCTATTATGTGGTACCTTTATCTAGATTAATTACATCTACTGCATTGCCCTTGTCTACTCTGTGTGTTACCTCTTTAAAAAATTCAATGAGGTTGGTCAAGCAAGACTTTCCCTTTTGACATCTATGATGACTATTCATTAAAATATTTTTGGTTTCTGCAAATTCAAGGAGGTTCTAGATGTCAAAAAATGGCTGGCCAGAAGACTTGCTTTAGAATGCTCCTTGTCACCTTAATAGCACTGATTTGTTGCTTAGAGATGTAAAAACAGACACAGATTATTATTTGCAAATCTATTTTCTGCTTTCTATCCTGGCATGGATTAGATGATGGATATAAAAGCCGCTTCTGCACACAACAGTCGTATCCTTCCGCCTCATCCTAAGGGCAGCTTTCCCTAACCGTGACTCGGTGGGAAACAACAATGACTTGCATTTATATCACACCTTCAATGTTGTAAAACGTGCTGAGGCACTTCACAGGAGATTTATCAAAAAAAATTTGACACCGAGCCAAATTATGAGATATTAGGACAGATGACCAGAAGCTTAAAGCCAAAATGGCCATGGAGTGATTTGAAAACAAGGATGAGAATTTGAAAATTGTGGTGTTGCTTAACCAGATGCCAGTGTAGGTCAGCAGGCACAGGAGCGATGGGTGAATGCGACTTGGTACGAGTTAGATTACAGGCAACAGAGTTTTGGATGACCTCAAGTTTATGGAAAGTGGCAGATGGGACACCAACCAGGAGTGTGTTGGAATAGTCAAGTCTAAAGGTAACAAAAGCATGGATGGGGGTTTTAACAGCAGGTGAGCTGAGGCAAAGGCAGAGTCAGGCGATGTTATGGGGGTGGAAATAGGCAGTCTTAGTGATGGTGTGGATATGAGGTCAAAAGCTCATCTTGGGGGCGTCTATAACACCAAGACTGCGAATAGTCTAGTTAAGCCTCAGACAGTAGCCAGGGAGAGGGATGCAGTTAGGGCCACGGAATAGAGTTTGTGGAGGGGTTTGAAGACAATGGTTTTGGTCTTCCCAATATTAAGTTGGAGGAAATTTCTTCTCATCCAGTACTGGAAGTAAGACAAGCAGTGTGACAATTTAGAGATAGTGGAGGAGTTGAGTGAGGACAAAGAAGGAGCGTTTACCTTTTTCACAGTCACATAGGATGTGATTTACGACTTTGATAAGAACTGCTTTGATACTGTGGCAGGGCAGAAAATGATTGGAGGGATTCAGTTCCGGGAAAAATGGGCAAGGATTAGAGAGACGACAACATGTTCAAGGACTTTGTATAGAGGGAGTGCAGTGAAGGTTTACCAGACTGATTCCTGGGATGGCGGGACTGACGTATGAGGAGAGATTGAGTCGGTTCGGATTATATTTGCTGGGGTTCAGAAGAGTGAGGGGGGGATCTCATAGAAACCTATAAAATTCTAACAAGACTTGACAGGGTAGATGCAGGAAGGATGTTCCAGATGGTGGGGGAGTCCAGAACCAAGGGTCATAGTCTAAGGATACAGGGTAAACCTTTCAGTACTGAGATGAGGAGAAATTTCTTCACCCAGAGAGTGGTAAACCTGTGGAATGCGCTACCACAGAAAGCAGTAGAGGCCAAAACATTGTATGTTTTCAAGAAAGAGTTAGATATAGCTCTTGGGTCAACAGGAATCAAAGAGTATGGGGCGAAAGCGGGAACAGGTTACTGAGTTGAATGATCAGCCATGATCATAATGAATGGCGGAGCAGGCTCGAAGGGCCGAATGGCCTACTGCTGCTCCTATTTTCTATGTTTCTACGACTTTGAAGAGGAAAGGGAGTTGGAAATGGGGCAGTAGTTTGCAAGGTGGGGACAAGGGTTTTTTTTGAGGAGAGGTGATAATGGCGAGAAACACTATCAATATCAGCTAACATGGAGATCAAGAAAGGAAGTTATGTGGTCAGCAGTTTGATGGGAATACGGTCGAGGGAACAGGAGGTGGGTCTCATGAACAAGATGAGCTCGGAGAGGGCATGAGGGGAGATAGGAGAGAAACTCGATTATGCTGTGAGTTCAGAGCCAGGACAGTGGGGAAACTAAGAAGAAGTTTGCCCAGTGGGCTAGGGAAGGGAAGGAAGTGGCAGAGGCAGTTGGGAAGCCTCTGAGTCAGATGGTTGTGTGTTCTAAATCCAGAGACTGTAGCCCAAACCTAATCTGGCATTCGAGTGCAGTACTGAGGGAGTGCCGTACTGTCAGAGGTGCCAACTTTCAGATGAGTTATTAAACAAGGCCCTGTCTGCCCTCTCAGGTGGATGTTAAAGATTCCATAGCGCTATTTCGAAGAAAGGGAGAGTTGTCCCAAATGGCCTGGCCAATATTTATCCCTCACCCAACATCACCAAAGAGATTATCTGGCCATTTCACCGAATCACAAAAATGCACAGCACAGAAGGAGCCCATTGGACCCACTGTGTCTTTGTGTGAAAGCCTCTCCCTCTCTCTCTAATCACACGCTTTCTCTTTGATCCTACTCTCTCCATTTTTTGGCCTCTGCTTGACAGAGAAACACTCCCTGGCTGCTGTCCACTCCAGCAAATTCTGCACCTTTGTTTCTGCAGCTTAGTTTTGAATTTTCCCCCTTCAAACACAGGCTGCGTCCTCTGCTTCCACTGTTCTGACTGGGTGCAAGAGCTTGTCATGGTCAACATCATCCAACCCCTTTATATTCCTAAAAACAGCAATCATATCACCTCCGGAGATGCGCTGGGAGGCGGGAGGCCTTGTAAAATGGCGGAGGAAGCTTCCGGGAAAAGATGCCAACATCTTCCTGCCAGCACGTGAATTTATCAATGTCAGCAACCTCAGCAGTGCGGCCACCCGCTGACTGGAGGCTTGAGGACAATTGAACCAATTAAGCGGCCAATTATCGGCCACCTCCCACCTCCACTTGTCTGGCCCTGGGACATTCAATAAAAAAACTTACCGGAACTGTCATAGAACTCAGCTGTAGATTTCAAAAGGGAATTGGATAAATAGTTGAAGGAAAATGTGCAGCACTGTGGGGATAGAGCAGGAGCGTGGGATTAATTGAGTAGCTCTTTCAAAGAGCTGGCACAGGAATGATGGGTTGAATGGCCTCCTTTGCTGTACAACTCCTAACACCCCAAAGCCTGTTCACCATCTACAAGGCACAAGTCAGGAGTGCGATGGAATACTCTCCACTTGCCTGGATGAGTGAGATTCCAACAACACTCAAGAAGCTCGACACCATGCAAGACAAAACAGCCCATTTGATTGGCACCCCATCTACCACCAACACACAGTGGCAGCAGTGTGTACAATTTACAATACGCACTGCAGCATCTCACCAAGTCTCATTAGGCAGCACCTTCCAACCGCCCGACCTTTACCAACTAGAAAGACAGGTGCAGCAAATACATGGGAACACCATCACCTGCAAGTTCCCCTCCTGACTTGGAACTATATCATGTTCCTTCACGGTCAAAATCCTGGAACTCCCTAACAGCACTGTGGGTGCACCTACAACCCAAGGACTACAGGAGTAGAAGAAGGCAGCTCACCACCACCTTCTCAAGGGCAATTAAGGATGGGCAATAAATGCTAGGTTAGCCAGTGATGCCCACATTCCAGAAACGAATAAAAAAAAAACAAGCTTCCACAAACAGCAATGTGATATTGATCGGATAATCTGTTGTAGCGATGCTGATTGAGAGATACGTATCGACCAAGACACTGGGAAAAATTCTCTGCTTTTATTGAAAATAGTGCTACACGATCCTTTGTACCACCTGAGAGTGCAACATTTCCATTAGTTCTGCACTGGGGTTTCAGCATTGATTTTTGTCATCAGGTTTCTGGAGTGGGACTTGAACCCACAATCTCTGACCACACAAGCAAAAGACAACCCTCTAAGCCACACCTAAACAGCCCACGATACCTTCCCAGCTATAACCATCTTCATACCAGCTAATGGGAGGGTTTGGGGGGGTGGGAGGTGGTGGAATCAGTCCTATATGGTGGGAAATTTAAATTGGATCCCACACCCCATACAATGATAGAGAGGGGACAACCATCCCTTACGTATCCCACTGGATGTCAAATCAGAACCCAGAGCTCCGGTTTCCATCCACTGGGATTGGCTGGAGTGGGATTTGAACCATGGAACTCCTTAGGTGGAAGTGTCAGACTGCTGAGAAAAAGCACTAACAACAGTCTTCAGCAATGCAATAAAGGAGTGATCCTCCTGGCTCCAGATTGACGTAAGCACTTCCCTTTTTGGCAGCAGACTGCAGCTCTCTGTTTAAGACTGCGTCTAGACAATGCTCCAACTCTAGGATGAAACGTCACTGCAGTAGCCATCCAATCCCCCGAATCAGTGAAGCCCTAAACCTCTCAAATGCAGTGTAACCCTATGAACAGAATCATAGATTCTTACAGCATCGAAGGAGCCCATTCGGCCCATTGTGTTGGCTGTTTGAGAGAGCTCCCACTTCTCTCTGCCATTCAAATTTTCTCCATTTCAATTACTTATCCAATTCCCTTTTGAAAGTCACTATTGAATCTGCTTCCACTGCCCTCTCAGGCAGCGCATTGCAGATCACAACAACTCCCTGTGTAAAATAAAACTCCATCTCCCCCCGGATTTTTTTGCCAATTACCTTAATTCTGTGCCCTCTCGTCTTTATTTATTTATATTGGGGAGTTAATTTGCTTTGTGTTGACAAGCTCTTCTCCTGACAAGTTTGTTCTTGTTGAGTCTCTGCAGTTGAGTTTGGCTGCTCCTACATTGCCAGGGGCTCAATCTGTGTTGGGATCGTTCTCTGACACTGTCAATCTTCATAGCAACGAGTATGAAATGGAAAAATAAACTTGAAAAGGATTGAATAAATGAAATACTGAAGCAGTATGCATAATTTCAACCTCCAACCTCCTCAGCGGAGCTTTAAATTTAAAACAGATTTCAAATTAAATCCATACCCGGTTATTAACCCTGTCACACTGATGATGTACAGGAGTGCCGTTACAGTCTCCAAACATGCAGTAGTCGAAGGACCTAAGCACTTTAGTTAGCAAGGGGAGGTCAGAGGGGAGAGGGATAGTGGTCACCAGGCTTGGAGAAACAAGGAGATGAAAGGAAGATGGAGAAATAAAAGAGGGCAACTGAGCAAGAGAAGGTGATGAAGAAAGCAAAGCGAAATGAATGAAAGGAGCAGCTTCAATCACACACTCTGCCCCATCTCAACAGTCCTGCCTGTTAACATAACAACAGAAGGAGGCATTCAATCCCTTGAGTCAACTCCATTTACCCATCTTTGTTCCATATTGCTCGATACCGTAACCTAATAAAAATCTATTGATCAGGATATATTGGCCTTGGAGAAGGTGCAGTGCAGATTCACCAGAGTGATACCAGGGCTAAAGGGTTAACTTACGAGGATAGGTTAAGTAGACTCGGCTTGCATTTGTATGAGTACATACGATCAAGTGATGATCTCATTGAGGTGTTTCAGATGATTAAAAGATTCGATAGAGTAGATAGAAACGATTTCCTCGGGTGAGGAAAACCCAAGACAATGGGCATAACCTAAAATTAGAGCAGGGTCAATTAGGGGTGATGTCAAGAAGCACTTCTTCACAGAAAGCAAAGTGGAAACTCTCTCCCCCCAAAAAAGTTTTTTGAGGCTGGGAGTTAATTGAAAAATTCAAAACTGAAAGTGAAAGATTTTTGTTAGGAAAGGTTATTAAGGGTTATGGAAACAAGGCAGCCAGATGGATTTAAGACACAGAACTAGTCATGATCTAATTGATAGACTGAATGGCCTCCTCCTGTTCTTATGTTGCTATCTCAATTGAGAAAGTTTCAATTGACCCCGAGCTTCCACAGCCTTTTGGGGGAAACAATTTCAGATTTCCATGACTCTATGCGAACAATTCTGGTCTCCTTATAAAAAAGATATAGAGGCACTGAAGAGGGTGATATTAGAATGGAGGATATATCATCAAGACAGATTGAACAGGCTGGGGCTCTCCAGAAAAGAGAAGGCTGAGGTGTGACCTGTTAGGGGTCTTTAAGACTAGCAACATTCATACCAGTAAAGTCCAGGCAATGACCATCTCCAACAGGAGAGAATCGAAACACGTTCCCCTGTCTTCGCAGCTGAGCACGGAAATGGAGGCGATCATGATTTGAAGATTACGTTCACAGAGATCCAGCACTGGGACCCCCTGCCTCCGGAACGTGACGCCATTTTTAACGGGATGCGGGCAGCAAAGGAAACAGACCGGGCGCACGCCTCCAATTAGTTGCCTGTTGAGCTCATTAAAGAGCTCATTAACAGGCTTGTCAGTGTCAGTTCACAATTTTTAAAGGCTGGGGACAGAGAAGATGCCCTGTGGGGAATACAACAGGGTTATGAAAATGTGAACAGTGTGGAGGGCCATGAGGGCTATGGGAAGGACTGATTGAAATAAAGCAGAGGCAGCAAATAAACTCAGCTGCTTCGGATATGCCTCAGTGTATCTACTGCTGCAGCTGCAAGAGTTGAATTTCTCATTGGTAAGTGGCAAGAATCCAGAGAGGGACGTGAGCCAACTGGCATCACAGGGGCAGCTGGGGTTGGCAGGGGAAGGCCTGGTGAATGCACAAAGCCCAGCTGAGGGAGGTCAGATGGGAACAGGCTACTTTGACATTGGACAGAGCAGCCAGGATGAGCTGCAGCAGATGCAACCTCCTAGAAAGCAGGAAGTCAGAGGAGCACAGCGTGGGGCTGCAAGGAGAAGAAGGCGCTAGCCAAGACATCAAGGGCATAGCCCAAGAGTCAGCTATGTGCAAATGACAGAGTTCCAGCACCGTATGAACCTGTGTGTACCCAGGCAGATGGTCTTGGTTCTGTGTGCTCTGATTCACAATGACCTGAGGCCGCACTGCCCCCATGGCAGTCGCCTACCTGCAGCCGTCAAGGGCCCCGCCACCCCTGAATTTCTATGCAACTGAGTCATTCCAGGGATCAGCTGAGGAATTAGGTGGTATCTCGGAGTCAGCATCTCATTAGACCGTCACACTGGTCACAAACGCCCTTTTCAGGAGGGCAGGTGTCCACACCCACTTTGACACAGATGGGCCTGTGCAGGCACAGAGGACATTGGATTCAGCCTCTATCGCTGGATTCCACCAGGTGCGCCCATGTGGCCATCAAGGCACCCAGCGACCGGCCAGTGAGATACATCAACAGGAAGGGCTTCCACTCCCTCAACGTTCAACTGGTCTGTGACCACAACAAGAGCTTCCTCTGTGTGTGCGCTCGCTTTCCTGACAGCTGCCATGACTCCTTCATCCTAGCCAATCCCACTGGCTCTAAGAGGACAGGAAACCCATCGCCAAACCAGTTAAAGGCTTTCCCCTTGAATATTGCAACCTGAGTCAGCTTCCCAGAGGATGCAGGTTTCAGACCCAAAACCCAGATCCGGTTCCTGTTTTCCACCTGCATAATGAAAATCCAGCCCCTATCTCTGACTCCCCCACCATCAACATTGACCAGAAACCAGCGCATTAAATACTGTGTCTGCAAAGTCCAGAGGCGACCTGTGGTGATTCACTCACCTCCTGACTCCCCAAAGCTTGCTGACCATCTACAAGGCCCAAATCAGGAGCGTGATGGAATACTCTCCACTTGCCTGAATGGGTGCAACTCCAACAACAGTCAGGAAGCTCGACACCATCCAGGACAAAGCAGCCCGCTTGATTGGCACCCCATCTACAAACAATCACTCCCTCCACCACCGACGCACAGTGGCAGCAGTGTGTACCATCTTCAAAATGCACTGCAGCAACTCACTAAACCTGCTTCAATAACTCCTTCCAAGCTCACGACCTCTACCACCTGGAATGACAAGAGCAGCAGATGCATGGGAACACCACCACCTGCAAGTTCCCCTCCAAGTCACACACCATCCTGACTTGGAACTATATCGCCGTTCCTTCACTGTCGCTGGGTCAAAATCCTGGAACTCCCTTCCTGACAGCACTGTTTGTGTGTACCTACCCCACATGGACTGCAGCGGTTCAAGAAGGCAGCTCACCACCACCTTCTCAAGGGCAATTAGGGATGGGCAATAAATGTTGGCCTTTCCAGTGACATTCACATCCCATGAATAAAAACAAAGATTATTGAAAGGGTTTGATAGCATAGATATAAATATCGGCAAGGTGGGGTAGAAATATATCTTGGGAGTTGGTGTAAAAAAGTGGGTAATGAATCAGCTGCCTGCTTTACACAACACCTGCAATTCAGTTCCATTATAGTCAATGGAATTAAATAGTTTCACTTGCAGTTGAGACCAGAACTAGGGGCCATAAATATAAGATAGTCATCAATAAATCCAATAGGGAATTCAGGAGAAACGTCTTACCCAGACAATGGTGAGAATGTGGAACTCGCTAACACAGGGAATAGCTGAGGTGAATAGTACAGATGCGGTTAAGGGGAAGCTAGATAAACACATGAGGGAGAAAGGAATAGATAGATGTGGTGATGGGGTGAGATGAAGTGAGGTGACAGGAGGCTTGTGTGGAGCATAAACACCGGCACAGACCTGTGCCTCCTGCTTTGACTCTAAACGTTAGAGCCAGGCATTTCAAGACCGTGTCCCCTTCAGTGTGCAGTGAAGATATAAGACCTTAGTATCGTCAGCTGCTTTGTGCTCCATGCTATAGGATATTGAGGCAATTGAAAAGGTACATCATAGATTCACGAGGCTGATGTCTGGTCTGACAAAATACAAAGACTGGAAAAACTGGGCTTGTTTTTATTAGTACAACAATGATTGTGGCATGGTTTGATGGAGGTGTTTAAAATGATGAAGAAATGGGACAGAGTTTCCACTGATTGACGGGTTGACAATGAAGGACACGGATATAAGATTAAATATAAGAGATTAAGGGCAGAAGATAGGAGAAACCTCTGCATATAGGTTTGTGCAGTTGTGGAATTCGCTTCCAGATTTATTCTCCTTTACAGACTACGTCAACACTATTGGAAGGATGATAAGGTGTTAGAGAGAATGCGGAGAAGATTTACTAGAATGTTATCAGGAATGTAGTATGTCAGTTACGTGGAGAGACTAAAGGAGCTGGGATTGTTCTCCTTAGGGCAGGGAATTTTAAGGGGAGATTTAATCGGGGTGTTCAAAATCATGAAGGGTTTTGGTAGAGTAAATAAGGAAAAACTGTCCTACTAGTAGAAGGGTCAGTAACGAGATTTAAGCAATAGATTTAAGATAATTATCAGGAGGAAGATGACAAGAAATATTTCTATGCAATGAGTTGTTGTGATCTGGAATGCACTGCCTGTAAGGATGGTGGAAGCAGATTCAAAAGTAACTTTCAAAAGGATATATACTTAAAAAGGAAAATTTTGCAGGGCCATGGGGAAAGAGCAAGAGAGCGGGACAAATTGGATTGCTCTTTCAAAGAGCCAGCACAGGTGCGATGGGCCGAATGGCCTTCTTCTGTGATGCACAATTCTGTGATTATTAGAAATAAAGGACCTTCAGTCAGGCAGTGAAGAGGCATAAAAAGGACATTAAAATGTGAAAATAGTGAAGAGTAAAAACACATACAGGGTAGCAGGTCATTTGAGACCTTCAGGGATGATCATCTCTGCCCTTTTGTGAGTCGCCCCAGGCCCAGGTAAGGGTCCCATGCTCAGGGCTACGAGCCATGGCTAATGGTGACAGAACCAGCGGATTTTCAGTGCTGATCTTAGAATGTTTACAGCACAGAAAGAGGCCATTAGGCCCATTGTGTCTGTGCCAGCTCTCTGGAAGAGCAATTCACCTACTTTCACTTCCCCGCCTTTTCCTCACAGCCCTAAAAGTTTTTTTGCTTCAGATAATTATCCAATTCTTTTTTCAAAGCCTCGATTGAATCTGCCTCCACCACGATCTCAGGCAGTGCATTCCACATCTTACTCACTCGCTGCGTGAAAAAGTTTTCCCCATGTTGCCGTTGCATCTTTTGCCAATCACCTTAAATCAGTGTCTTCTGGTTTTTAATCCCTCTGCCAACAGGAACAGTTTCACCCTATCTACTCTGTCCAGACTCTTTGTGATTTTGAACACCTCTATCAAATCTCTTAATCTTCTCTTCTCCAAGGAGAATAGCCCCAGCTTCTACAACCTATCCACATAACTGAAGTTCTTCAACTCTGGAAACATTCTCGTGAATCTTTTCTGCACCTTCTCTGATGCCTTCACATCCTTCCTAAAGTCTGGCGTCCAGAACTGGACACAATACCCCAGTTGAGGCCAAATCAGTGTTTTTTTACAGATTCATCATACCTTCCTTGCTTTTGCACTTTATGCCCTGATTTATAAAGTCCAGGATCCCATATGCTTTATTAACAGCTTTCTCAACCTGCCCTGCAACCTTCAGTGTTTTGTGCACATATACCACCAGGTTCTTCTGCTCCTGCGCAGCTTTAGAATGTTTATTTTATATTGCCTCTCCTCATACTTCCTACTTCACACTTCTCTGCATTATATTTCACCTGCCATTTGTCCACCCATTCCACCAGCCTGTCTTAGTCCTGTTGAAGTCTATCACTATCCTGCTCACAGTTCACAGTTCACAATGTGCTGTAAGGACTCTGACCCCTGTACAATACAAAACATTTTACTATAAGGACGCAGACCTCGGTACAAGAGCGATGGAAAAGTGAGAACCTTGAGGAACAATGGCTACTAACAGGCGGAGGAGGATCCTTTGGGAAGAGGACCTGTGTTTGCTTTATAGCATACATGAGGAAGGCAGCAGGAAACCACCTCATGTACGTTTTCCTTAGTCATATTGCTCATTTCTCATGGAATTAAAAAAATGGGAGGCTCTTATGAGCAACTAAAGGGGAAGGTGCAGGACTGTGAAGTGTGCAGAAAGAGCAGAGAACCTGTCCTTGGGCAGATCAGCATTACAAAAACACATTGAAGAGGCCCATAGAAACAGCAGGACTGGAATAGTAACAGATCAAAAATTTAAAAAGAAAATTGAAGAAAAACATACTTTTTTTAATATTCTGCCATATCCACATTTAGGGGGAGGCAGTGGCAGAGTGGTAATGCCACTAGACAGTGGGAGGAAACTGGAGCACCTGGCAGAAACCCACATGGTCACAGGGAGAACTTGCAAACTCCACACAGGTAGCACCCAGAACTGAACCCAGGTTGCTGGAGCTATGAGGCTGTGGTGCTAACCGCTGTGCCACAGTGCTGCCGCTGTACCTTACAGGTAATGTCCCAGACACCACCATTACCATCCCTGGGTATTTTCTGTCCCACCGGCAGGGCAGACCCAGCAGAGGTGGCGGCACAGTGGTAGACAGTTGGGAGGGAGTTGCCCTGGGAGTCCTCAATGTTGACTCTGGACCCCATGAAGTCTCATGGCATCCAGTCAAACATGGGCAAGGAAACTTCCTGCTGATTACCACCTACCGCCCTCAGCTGATGAGTCAGTACTCCTCCATGTTGAACACCACTTGGAGGAAGCACTAAGGGTGACAAGGGCACAGAACATACTCTGGGTGGGGGACTTCAATGTCCAACACTAAGAGTGGCTCGGTAGCACCACTACTGACATAGTTGCTAGACTGGATCTCCGGCAGGTAGTCAGGGAACTAACAAGCGGGAAAAATATACTTGGCCTCGTCCTCACTAATCTGCCTGCTGCAGATGCATCTGTCCATGACAATATTGGTAGGAGTGACCACCACACAGTCCTTGTGGAGCCAAAGTCCCGTCTTCACGTTGAGGATACGCTCCATCATGTTGTGTGGCACTAACACCGTGATAAATGGGATAGATTTCGAACAGATCTAGCAACTCAGAACTGGGCATCTATGAGGCACTGTGGGTTATTAGCAACAGCAGAATTGTATTCAACCACAATCTGTAACCTCATGGCCCAGCATATCCCCCACTCTATGATTACCATCAAGCAGGGGGACCAACCCTGGTTTAATGAAGAGTGCAGGAGGACATGCCAGAAGCAGCACCAGGCATACCTCAAAATGAGGTGTCAACCTGATGAAGCTACAACACAGGACTACTTGCATGCCAAACAGTGGAAGCAGCATGTGATTGACAGAGCTTAGCGATTCCATAACCAAATTATCAGATCTAAACTCTGCAGTCCGGCCACATCCAGTCGTGAATGGTGGTGGACAATTAAACAACTAACAGGAGGAGGAGGCTCCACAAACATCCCCATCCTCAATGATGGGGGAGCCCAGCACATCAGTGCAAAAGACAAGGCTGAAGCATCTGCATCCATCTTCAACCAGAGGTGCTGAGTGAATGATGCATCTCGGCGTCTTCCTGAGGTCCCCCCAGCATCACAGATGCCAGTCTTCAGCTAATCTTATTCAGTCCACGTGATGTCAAGAAACGGCCGAAGGCACTGGATGCTGCAAAGGCTGTGGGCCCCGACAACATTCCGGCAATAGTACTGAAGACTTGTGCTCCAGAATTTGCCACACCCCTAGCCAAGCTATTCCAGTACAGCTACACAATACATAGGCATCTGCACGACAGTGTGGAAAATTGAACAGGTATGTCCTGTACACAAGAAGCAGGACAAATCCAACCCAGCCAATCACTGCCTTATCAGTCTACTCCCAAACATCAGCAAAGTGATAGAAGGAGTCATCGACAGTGCTATCAAATGGCACTTGCTCAACAATATCCTGCTCACTGATGCTCAGTTTGGGTTCTGCCAGGATATCATGCTAGGCCCCTACCTACCAAGAACAAGGCACATTAATTTTGTCATGAACATTGATTTTAAACTTCTACTGGAGCGAAGAAAGGACTTGTTAAACAGATCAGCCGTGGCTGGAATGACATTTTCATATTAACAGACAGTGTTTGGAAGAACAAAGCAGCCATTCCCTGATATTCAACCTACAATGGACTTTTGATCACCAGATGATGAAGGTGGGGGAGTTTGCATCCCAGGTTGACTGCTAAGATGGCCAAATACACAAGCGGACATGGTCAAAACAGCTAGTCACATGACTAACATGCTGGGCAACCTGAGTTTTTAAAATTTGTACAAACAGTTTGGGCAGAAAGCTGTTTGCTCTGGACTGAGAAGATCTCTCCTGTCTGCCTGCTCCCGTCTCTTTCACACAAGCCTCTGAATCCACTGAAGACACATGAACCCCAAGGGAGAAAAGTCTCCTACAGCAAACAAGGTTTAAGAAGAATACCAGGCCCCAACGAAAAGCAAGATCTACCTACAATCAAGGACTCTACAGTGAGCTCGAAGAACCATAACAATAACTCTTCAGATATTGCCTCAAACCTCTCCACTTTACTTTTCTTCTGCTCTTTTCTGTCTCTATTTGCACGTGTGTATCACGTATGCATGCTGGCATGGGTCGTAGCACGTATCTGTAGGCATTAACTGAATTAGAGTTCAAGTTTAAGTTTAATAAATTTCAACTTTTCTGCTTTAAACCTAAGAAAGACTGTTTGTGCTGGTTTTATTTGCCTTATAATTGGAAAGCAGTGAACAAGAATTCACCAAGGGGGAGCTAAAAAAACAGTGTGTTTAAAATTAAACCCTGTTACAGTAAGACCAGGTGGAGGCTGAAAGGGAACCCTAGACCTCTTTCTCACCTGGACGAACACAGGGCCATTCAGCTCCTGACCTCATTATAGCCTTGGTCCAAACATCGACAAAATAGCTGAACTCCAGACGTGAGGTGAGAGTGACTGCCCTTGACATCAAGGCAGCATTTGACCGAGTATGGCATCAAAGAGCCCGAGCAAAACTGGAGTCAATGGGAATCAGGGGCAAAACTCTTTGCTGGTTGGAGTCATACTTAGCACAAGGTTAGATGGTTGTGGTTGTTGGAGGTCAATCATCTCAATCCTATTACATCACTGCAGGAGTTCCTCAGGGTAGTGTCCTAGGCCCAACCATCTACAGCTGCTTGCATCATCAGGTCAGACGTGTGGATGTTCACTGATGATTGCACAATGTTCAGCACCATTCACGACTCAGCCCATGTCAATATGCAGCAAGACCTGGACAACATCCAAGCTTGGGCTGATAAGTGGCAAATAACATCTGTGCCAAACAAGTGCCAGGCAATGACCATCTCAAACAAGAGAGAATCCAGCCACCTCCCCTTGACATTCAATGGCATTACCATTGCTGAATCCCCCACTATCAACATCCTGGTGGTCATCATTGACCAGAAGCTGAACTGGAGCAGCCACATAAATACTGTGGCTACAAGAGCAGGTCAGAGGCTGGGAATTCTGTGGCGAGTAACTCTCCTCCTGTCTCCCCAATGCATGTACAAGGCACAGTCAGGAGTGTGATGGAATACCCTTCACTTGCCTGGATGAGTGCAGCTCCAATAATACGCAAGAAGCTCGAAACAATCGAGGACATAGCAGCCCGCTTGATTGGTACCCCATCCACTACCTTAAATATTCACTCCCTCCACCACCAACGTACAGTGGCAGCAGTGTGTACCATTTCCAAGATGCACTGCAGCAACTCACCAAGGCTCCTTCGACAGTACCTTCCAAACTCACCACCTCTACCACCTAGAAGGACAAGGGCAGCAGATACATGTGAGCACCACTACCTGCAAGTTCCCCTCCAATCCACACACCATCCTGACTTGGAACTATATCGCTGTTCCTTCAACGTCGCTGGGTCAAAATCCTGGAACTCCCTTCCTAATAGCACTGTTGGTGTTCACATTCTCCCGAACAAATTTAAAAAAAAATTTCCTGAGGCTAAACATTGGGAAGACCAAAGCTATTGTCTTCAGTCACCACCACAAGTTCCATATCCTCACCACCAAGTCCATCCTCCTCCCCAGTCACAGTCCCAGGCTGAGCCAGACTGTTTGCAACCTTGACTGAGCTTCTGACCCCAGCATCCTCACCCTCAGCAAAACTGCCTAATTCGACCTCCAGATCATTGCCCATGTCTGTCCCCTGCCTCAGCCCATCCACTGCTGAAACCCTCATCTATGTCCTTCAGTACCTCTGGATTTGACTATACTAATGTTGTCCTGACTGACATCCATCTTTCACCCTCCCTAAACATCCAGAGCTCTGCTGCCCATGTTCTAACCATCACAGAGTCCTACTCAATTATCCTGACATACATTGGCCTCAGTCTCCTAATAACTCAAATTAAAACTTCTCATCCTTATTTGTAAATCCTTCCATAGCCCTCTGAAATTCCATTCCCAAACCCCTGCGCCTTGCTCTCCTCTTTGAGCAAGATTTTTTCACCCCTTTTAACATCTCTCTTTTAGCTCTGCTTTTTTCCCTACACCTCTGTGCAGTGCGGAACATCCTGAGGATGTGCAAGGTGCTATATAAATGCAGGATCTTTCTTTCTTCACTGCATCCCCTGCATGTGCTTTCCCTTATTTTCTGAGACAGCTACTTACTGTTCTAACAGGCGCAGATATTTGAATGAGTTTGTGGAGACAGGAATTGGGTAAGAAATTGTCGGGAAGTGGATCCTTGAACAGATGAAGGCTTAGAGTCTGGCAGCAGACGGAAGGTGGCCGGATGTATTGGAGGGGGAGCGAAATGGGTAGGGGTAGAAGAGGAAGTGGAGTGGGAGTGAGCGGGGGTCAGAGATGTTGGAAGGCAGTGAAGTCGAGGTGGGGTAGGAGATATTTCTGAGGGAGTGAGGTACAAGAGGAGGTGAATGTCCTGAAGATGTGAAAGGTGTAATACAACTGGTGTTTCTTTTTTCTGATTCTGAGCTAAAAGAGGATTAGCTCTAGTATCAGAGCACCAGACCCCAATTATATAGAAAGGAATATTTGGGATTTTGAGAAGTTCTTTCAGAATTTTAGAGAGTCAGCTGGATCTTATATTCAAATAGAATTTACAGCACTTCACCAGCTGATACTCCACAAGAGACTCCTGCTAACCCCTCTTCATTTAACCCCATCAACATAACCCTCTGTTCCTTTCTCCCTCATGTGCTTATCTAACTTCCCCTTAAATGCATCTGTACTATCTGCCTCAACCGCTCCTTGTGGTGGTGAGACCCACATTCTAACCATTTTCTGGGTAAAGAATTTTCTCTTGAACTCCCTATTGAATTTATTAGCGACTGTCTTATATTTATGGTCCCTAGTTTTGATCTCCCCCACAAGTGGAATCATCTTCTCTACGTCTACCCTTTCAAGCCATTTCATAATCTTAAAGACCTCTAGCAGATCATCTCAGTTTTCTCTTTTCTTGTTCAGTCATTCCTGATATCAGTACCCTTTCAATTCCGGCATTATCTTTGCAAATCAGTTCTGCAGTTTCTCCAGCGCCTCTATATCTTTTGTTGTAATTTGAGCTTTGCTTTCCCATTCAGGGATCTAACAACAAGACACTCGAATCCCATTCTCTGTTTGCGGTGGATATGAACATATGAAATTTGATAAAAGAAAGAAAATAAAGACTTGCATTTAATGTAGCTCCTTTCACAATCACCGGACTCTCAAAATGCTTTACAACAATGCAATACTTTTGAAGTGTAGTTTCTGTTGAAATGTAGGAAATGCATCAGCTAATATGCACACAGCAAGCTCCCACAAACAGCAATATGATAATAACCAGATAATCTTGTGATGTTGATTGAGGGATAAACATTGGCCAGGACACCGGGGAGAACTCCCTTGCTCTTCTTTGAAATACTGCCATGGGATTTTTTACATCCGCCCAAGCAGGCCGTGCTTCGGTTTAAACCTCTCATCCAAAAGACAGTACTTCCAACAGTGCAGCACTCCCTCAGTACTGCTGATGGACAGAAAAAGACCATCTGGCCCATCAAGCCTGCTCCACCCTCATGATGCTTGGAGTATCCTAATTAGATGCTTCTTCCTGTCCCGCTATTTCCTGTCCTTTCCCCCTTCCTTCACCCCTCCACAGCCACCCCCCACACCGTAGCCATATGGATCCACCTCTCCCTCTAAAGGCTTCGACACAGCGAAGAGGGGATTAAAGCACAAGGTTAAATTACAACCACATGCACTGATTAAAAGAGGAAAATCAGGAACATAGGAGAACTGCCTGATTGTATCCTCTCACGGTGTCTGACTTGTACCCAGTGCTGAGTTTTACCGCAAAGATTCACTGGGAATATTCATTGCATGTTTTAGAATTAGTGAACAGAACATACAGAAGATCAGCAGAGTACGAATGGAATCCCTGTTTTAACAAGGAAACATCCTTGTTGTAAGCAATACCAGATGGATGTGAGTGAGTCTGAGTGGGTAATCCAATCTCAGGGTTACATTGACCGCAACAGCCTTGCCTCTGTGGTTTATGGCCCCTACGATTAGTGTATTGGCTTGAGCTCCACTGAGAGACATCTAATATCCACTGAGCAATGCACACGGCACATTAGACCTCCTGGTAATCAACTGCAGGCTCAGTCTGTATGAGCTTACAGTAAAGATGTGATCGTTCTTCTTACATGTTTATTATCTCACATCAAGGACCAAGCCCTCCCCACCCCTATTCGATTGCTTGGTTATTCAACATAGGAACAGGAGGAGGTCACTTAGCTCCTCCAGGCTGTTCCACCAGTCAACTGGATCAGGGCTGACATGTGTCTGAGCTCCATTTACCTGCCTTGGTTTCGGAACCCTTAATACTCATCACTCATCATTAATCAAACTCAGTTTTGAAATTTTCAATTGATCCCAGCCTCAACATCTTTTTGGGGGAAGAGAGTTCCAGATTACCACTACCTTTCTGATATGACCTCTGAACAGCCCAGCTCTAATTCTAAGGTTTTTCCCCCTTGTTCTGGACTCCCTCACCAGAGGAAATAGTTTCTCTCTAACCACCCTATCAACTCCTGTAATCATCTTAAATGCCTTAATTATATTATCCCTTAATCTTCTATACTCAAAGGAATATGTGTCTCGTTTATGCAACCTGATCTCGTAATTTAACCCTTTACGCTGAGTGTTATTCTGATGAATCTGCCGCTCCCCTGCCCCCACCTCCTCCAATACCTCCAGTACCTCAAGACAGTTTGTAACCCAACCATTCAGTCCCAGGTTAAATCCCAGGTCGTTAGGTAAATTGGCCATTATAAATTGCCCCTAGTATAGGTAGGTGGTAGGGGAATATAGGGACAGGTGGGGATGTGCTAGGAATATGGGATTAGTGTGGGATTAGTATAAATGGGTGGTTGATGGTCGGCACAGACTCGGTGGGCCGAAGGGCCTGGTTCAGTGCTGTATCTCTAAAATAAAATAAAAATAAAAATAAAAAAAAATAAAATTCCCCAGTGTAAGCTGAGCTAGTTTGCTCTGACCTAGGCTGAAAGTAAAAGGGTGTTGTTTGGGGGGGGGAGGGAAATGGGGAGGTGGTGGGGGTGGTCGATTGGAGAATCAGGCCATTCAGCCCAACTGGTCTGTACTGGTGTTTATACTCCACAGGAGCTGCCTCCTACTCCAATTACCTCTTCCCACCCTGCCCATCCTGTATCCCTCTATTCCTTCCTCCACCACAACATTATGCTGCTCCTTAAATACGTCAATCTCTGTTTCAGCTGCTCCATGTGGCAGCCAGTTCCACATGCTTACCAGTCTCAGTGTAGAAAAGATCCCCCAAACTTGATCTCTACTAGTATCTATCTTATGTAAATGGGCCTTTATTCTGGACTCCCCCACAAATGGAAACAGTTTCTCCAAGTTTACCCTATAAAACCCCTTCATAAATTTAGAGTCCTTTAATCAGGTCTCCTGTTACTCTTTCGAGAGTAATGGAAGGAATGAATTGGATTTGTTATGACCAGGTGAGAAGGGGTCTGGGGTTCCCTCTCAGCCTTTGCCTGGCTTAACTGTAACAGGGTTCAATTTTAGAAATACTGTGTTTTTAGCTCCCCCTCAGCGAATCCTTGTTCACTGCTCCAATTATAAGGCAAATAAATCAGACAGGTTTCCTTAGGTTTAAACAAGAACAATCCGATTAGTGACTATGAATATGCGACGCGACCACACTAGCATGCATACTTGATAAACACACGCGCAGATAGAGACAGAAAAGGTAGAAAAGAATAAAGGGGAGAAGTCTGAGGCAATATCGGGGTTATAATTACAGTCCTTTAAGTTCAATGTGAAGTCTTTGGTTTCCGGTAAATCCTGCTGTTCATTGGGCCAAGTTCACACTTCAACTTCTTTCGATGTCGGCGTCTTTTCTCTCTTGAGGTTTATGTCTTCCGTGGGTCTGGTGGCTTGGGAGAAAGTGAGAGAGAGGTAGCCAGGAGAGAGGCGTCCTTGTTCCAGCTTCAGTTGCAAAACTGCCTTCTGTTCAAACTATCCTGTGGCTAGTTCAAAAAATCTGGACCCGCTAGTTAGTCATGTGACCAGCTGGTTTAACCAGTTCTGGCTTTGTGGATTGAATCATCTCAGCAGTTCCTGGAATGCTCTTCCTTAGACCTTCAATGTCTGGTGATTAAAATCCATTTGGATTAATTGGATCAGGAAGTAGTGCTTTGTCTCCACAAGCATCGTCTCTTAGTGTGCAAATATCCTCCAATCAAAGGTCTGGTGATCTCTGTCATTTCTTCACTCCAGCAACAGTTTAAAATCAATGTTCATATGACGAAATTAATATGCCTCATTCTTGGCAGGTGGGGGTCTGCATGATAGATTCAAATACCATCTTTCACGACCGCAAGACATTTATTAAAGCGTAGTCATGGTTGTAATTTAGGAAACACATCACCTAATTTATGCACAGCAGGAGTCCACGACAGCAATGTGTGATGACCAGTTAACTATTGCTTCTTGCGGGAGAGAATTCCATACTTCTACCACCCTTCATGTGAAGTATTTACTAATGTCACTCCTGAATGACTTGTCTCTGATTTTGAGGTTATGTTCCATTGTCCTAGACTCCCCCAGCAGCAAAGAATATTTCACGATCGGCCCTATCAATTCCTTTCAAATCCTAAAAACCTCGATCAAATCACCTCCTACCCTTCTATGTTCCTGGGAATACAAATCTTTCCTCATAATCAAACCATTTGAGCCCTGGTAACATTTTGGTGAATCTGTGCCTCACATCTTTCTAGGTCAATAAATCCTTTCCAAATTCATACCTTTCATCCCTCAGAGTAGCTGCTTACATGCAGCAATGCCAGGGGATTCGGAGGAGGTCAGCTCTTGCTTTCCCAGCCCCCAGTGCACGCAGGGACCCGGGGAGTCAGGGCAGGATAAAGCAAGCATCAAGAAAGCTGTTCAGACTACAGATAGCTGGCGTCAACATTGAAAACCATTGCCAGTGCAACAAAGCCAATTGTAAACATACACTCACTTCTGGCTCCCCCTTAATTGCAACAGTTTAATCCATAAACAGGAACAGATTCTGGGAATAATCAGTTAAAGTTTTGTGCTGTTGCAGACTCTGTTGTCGTCCTAACCACCAATGCTTCCTCTTCAAGCTGCTTTTAAACAAAATAAAGAAAAGAACTTGAATTTCTATAGCACCCTTCACAATTCCAAAGCACATCACAGTGAACTAAATACCTTTAGAAGTGTCATCATCCTTGTACTGTTGGAAATGTGGTAACCAATTTAAACACAGCAAACTCCCACCAACAGCAATGTGATAATGACCAGATAATCTGTCTTTTAGTGATGTTGATTGAGGGATAAATATCAGCCAGGACGCCAGGGAGAACTCAACAACAGTAAATTTCATTTATATAGCACCTTTAATGAAGTAAAACTTCCCAAGGTGATTCATATAAGCGAATTTCAAGTAAAATGTGACAGCGAACCACCAAAGGGGATGTTGGATGGAATTTTCAGGCACTGGGAGTATTTCCTGGTCCTGACCCCGCATGGGTTAGAGGTGTGCTGCTAACAGGGCGAACTTGTCAAAAGGCCACCTCCGCGTTCGCCATCCAATGAAGAAAGGTGGGCAGGTTCCCAAGGTGGGAGCGAAGGACATTGAGGCCTACTGCAATGGAAGTCTGCAGCCCCTGTGAGGCCAGTGGGGGTGCTGCTGAGAACCAGACTGATGGAGCGTCAAAGAGGTAATGCATCCGCCAGTAGCGTCTGTGCAGCACATGCAAGGTTCAGTGCATATAGTTATTGGAGTCATCCGCCTCCACGATTCCTTCACTCATTGGCAAGCACATTATGGGAAGACATCAGCCTTGCCATTTACTGCTGGTGAGCTCTTGAACAGCCTCAAAAGTAACAAGGCTTCAACTTCTCACAGTGAGGCTGCCTCCTCTCACTCGCAAGGGGAGCCAACACAGTGTGGGGTCCATAAGCCACTTGCAAGATTCCAGCTGAATCCAAAATTAGGGGCTAATTGCCCTTTTAAGTGCCTTGAACAGAAGCCACTATCTGGTAAGTAACCACTGCTGCAGGGAGCCCGCCTCTGGGAAGATCTCCTGGAGTCGGGAACACATCGGTGAGTCAACCTGGGAGCGCTAAGAGATAGAAAGGCAGAGAAATTTACACACGAATGGGGAGCAGGAGTAGACCACTCGGCCCCTCGAGCCTGCTCCGCCATTCAACAAGATCATGGCTGATCTGATTGTAACTTCAACTCTGCATTCCTGCCTACCCCCCAATAACCTTTCACCCCCTTGCTTATCAAGAATCTATCTACCGCTGCCTTAAAAATATTCAAAGACTCTGCTTCCACCGACCTTTGAGGAAGAGAATTCCAAAGACTCAAGACCCTCTGAGAGAAAAATGTCTCCTTATCTCTGTCTTGAATGGGCAACCCCTTATTTTTAAACAGTGATTCTCCCACAAGAGGAAACATCCTTTCCACATCCACCCTGCCAAGACCGCTCAGGATAGAGTCATAGAGTTATACAGCACAGAAACAGGCTCTTCGGCCCATCATGTCTGTGTCAGCTATCAAGCACCTAACTACCCAATCCCATTTTCCAGCACTTGGCCCATAGCCTTGTATGCTATGGCGTTTCAAGTGCTCATCTAAATACTTCTTAAATATTGTGAGGGTTCCTGCCTCTACCACCTCTTCAGGCAGTGTGTTCCAGATTCCAGCCACCCTCAGGGTGAAACAATATTCCTCAAATCCTCTCGAAACCTCCTGCCCCTTTCCTTAAATCTATGCCCCCTGGTTATTGACCCCTCTGCCAGGGGAAAAAGTTTCTTCCTATCAATCCTATCAATGCACCTCATAATTTTGTATCCCTCAATCATGTCCCCCTCAGTCTTCTCCGCTCTAAGGAAAACAAGCTTAATCTGTCTAGTCTCTCTTCATAGCTGAAATGCTCCAGCCCAGACAACATCCTGGTGAATCTCCTCTGCGCCCTCTCCAGTGCAATCACATCCTTCCTTTAGTGTGGTGCCCAGAACTGTACACAGTACTCCAGCTGTGGCCTAACTAGCGTTTTATAAAGCTCCATCAGAACCTCCCTGCTCTTATATTCTATGCCTCGGCTAATAAAGGCAAGTATTCCATATGTCTTCCTAACCACCTTATCTATCTGTGCTGCTGCCTTCAGTGATCTATGGACAAGTACACCAAGATCCCTCTGACCCTCTGTACTTCCTAGGGTCCTACCATCCATTGTATATTCCCTTGCCTTGTTAGTCCTCCCAAAATGCATCACCTCACACTTCTCAGGGTTAAATTCCATTTGCCACTGCTCTGCCCATCTTACCAGCCCATCTATATCGTCCTGGAAACTAAGGATTTCCTCCTCACTATTTACGACACCACCAATTTTTGTGTTATCTGCAAACTTACTTTTCATATCTCCTACATTCGTGTCTAAATCATTAATGTACATTAGAAACAGCAAGGGTTCACCACTGGTCACAGGCTTCCACTCGCAAAAACAACCCTCAACCATCATCCTCTGCTTCCTGCAATCCAATTTTGGATCCACCTTGCCAAATTACCCTGGGTCCCATGCTCGTACCTTCTTAACCAATCTCTTCACCTTATCAAAAGCCTTACTGAAGTCCATGTAGACTACATCAATTGCTTTACCTTCATCTACACATCTAGTCACCACCTCGAAAAATTCAATCAAGTTAGTTAAACACAATCTCCCCCTGACAAAGCCATGCTGACTATCCCTGATTAATCCCTGCCTCTCCAAGTGGAGATTAATCCTGTCCCTCAGAATTTTTTCCAATATTTTCCCAACCACTGATGTTAGACTCACTGGTCTGTAATTACCTGGTTTATACCTTCTACCCTTCTTGAATAATGGTACCACATTCGCTGTCCTCCAGTCCTCTGGTACCTCTCCTGTGGCCAGAGAGGATTTGAAAATTTGTGTCAGAGCTCCTGCAATCTCCTCCCTTGCCTCACATAACAGCCTGGGATACATCTCATCTGGGCCTGGGGATTTATCCACTTTTAAGCTCACTAAAACAGCTAATACTTCCTCCCTTTCAATGCTAATTTGTTCAAGTATATGACAATCCCCCTCCCCGATCTCTACACCTACATCGTCCTTCTCCATAGTGAACACAGATGAAAAGCAATCATTTAAAACCTCATCTACATACTCTGGCTCCACACACAGATTGCCACTTTGGTCCCTAATGGGCCCTACTCTTTCCCTGGTTATCCTCTTGCCCTTAATATACTTATAAAATGCCTTAGTATTTTCCTTTATCTTGCCCGCCAGTGTTTTTTCATGTCCCCTCTTCACTCTCCTAATTACCTTTTTTAGTACCCCTGTACACTTTCTATTCTCCTCTAGTGCCTCCGTTGTTTTCAGCACTCTGGATCTGCCATGAGCCTCCTTTTTTTCTCTGATCCAATCCTCTATATCCCTTGACATCCAGGGTTCCCTGGACTTGTTGGTCCTACCCTTCACCTTAACGGGTACATGTTGGCTCTGAACCCTCACTATTTCCTCTTTGAATGACTCCCACTGGTCTGATGTAGACTTTCCTACAAGTAGCTGCTCCCAGTCCACTCTGGCCAGATCCTGTTTTATCATATTGAAATCGGCCTTCCCCCAATTCAGTACCTTTATTTCCGGCCTGTCTTTGTCCTTTTCCATAACTACCTTAAATCTTACAGAGTTATGGTCACTATCCCCGAAATGCACCCCCACTGACACTTCGACCACTTGTCCAGCTTCATTTCCTAGGATTAGGTCCAGTACTGCCCCTTCTCTTGTCGGACTTTCTCCATGCTGGCTCAAAAAGCTCTCCTGTATGCATTTTAAGAATTCCTCCCCCTTTAAGCCTTTTACACTAAGACTATCCCAGTTAATATTGGGGAAGTTGAAATCCCCTACTATTATTACCCTATTATTTTTACACCTCTGAGATATGCCTACATATCCGCTCCTCTATCTCTTCCTGACTGTTTAGAGGCCTGTAGTACACTTCCAGCCAAGTGATTGCCCCCTTTTTGTTTTTATGTTCTACCCATATGGCCTCATTTGAGGAACCTTCTCCGATATCATCCCTCCTTACCGCAGTAATTGACTCCTTGATCAACAGTGCAATGCCACCTCCTCTTTTATCCCCTCCTCTGGCACACCTGAAGATTCTGTACCCTGGGATATTGAGCTGCCAGGATCTTATATGTTTCAGTCAAGTCGCCTCTTACTCTTCTGAACTCCAGCGGATACAAGCCTAGCCTGTCCACCCTTTCCTCATTAGACAACCTGGCCATTCAGGTATCAGTCTAGTAAACCTTCTCTGAACTGCTTCCAATGCATTTACATCCTTCCTTAAATAAGGAGACCAATACTGTACACAGTATACCAGATATGGTCTCACCAATGCCTAACCAATGTATAACTGAAGTATAACCTCCCTACTTTTGTATTCAATTCCCCTCACAATAAATGATAACATTCTAATAGCTTTCCTAATTACTTGCTGTATCTGCATACTAACCTTTTGCAATTCATGCATAGAAACATAGGACATCAGAACATAAGAGCAAGAGTAGGCTTTTCAGCCCTTGAGCCTGCTCCGCCATTCAATATGATCATGGCTGATCATCCACTTCAATGCCTTTTTCCCGCACTATCCCCATATCCCTTTATATCATTAGTATTTAGAAATCTGTCAATCTCTATTTAAAACATTCCCAATGACTGAGCTTCCACAGCCCTCTAGGGTAGAGAATTCCAAAGATTCACAACCCTCTGGGTAAAGAAAATTCTCCTCATCTCTGTCCTAAGTGACTTCCCCCTTATTTTGAAATTGTGTCCCCTGGTTCGAGACTCCCCAACCAGGGGAAACATCTTAGCTGCATCTACCCTGTCTATCCCTTTCAGTATTTTGTAGGTTTCAATGAGATCACCTCTCATTCTTCAAAACTCTCGAGAATACAGGCCCACTTTCCCCAATCTCTCTTCATAGGTCAGTCCCACCATCCCAGGAACAAGTCTGGTGAACCTTCGTTGCACTCCCTCTATGGCAATAATATCATTCCTAAGGTAAGGAGACCAAAACTGCACACAGTACTCCAGGTGCGGTCTAACCAAGATTCTATACAATCAAAGCACTACTCCTGTACTCAAATCCTCTTGCGATAAAGGCTAACATACCATTAGCCTTCCTAATTGCTTGTTGCACTTGCATGTTAGCTATCAGTGACTTATTGACAAGGACACCCAGGTCCCTTTGTACATCTACACTTTCTAATCTCTTACCATTTAAGAAATACTCTGCACATCTATTCCTCCTACCAAAATGGATAACGTCGCGTTTTTCACATTATATTCCATCTGCTACATTCTTGCCCACTCACTAACTCTGTCCAAATCCCCTTGAAGCGGCTTTGCATCTTCCTCACAACACACATTCTCCACCTAGTTTTGTGTCATCTGCAAACTTGGAGTTATTACATTTTGTCCCCACATCCAAATCATTGATATATTGTTAACAGCCGGGACCCACGTATTGATCCCTGCAGTACCTGAGAATGACCCGTTTATTCCTACTCTCTGCGTTCTGCCTGTTAACCAATCTTTAATCCATGCCAGTATATTACCTTCTAGCCCATGTGCTTTAATTTTGCTAACCAACCTCCTGTGGGGGACTTTATCAAAAGTCTTCTGCAAATCAAAGTATACCACGTCCACCAACTCCCCTTTATCAATTGTGTTAGTAACATCCTCAAAAAACCCCAACAGTTTCGTCAAACATGATTTCCCATTCAGAAATTCATGTTGACTATGCCCAATCAGATCATTATTATCCACTATCATTCTGCACTAGGATACCCAGATCCCTCTGCATTTCAGAGCTCTGCAATCTCTCACCATTTAAGCACTATGTTCCTTTTTATTCTTTCTGCAAAAATGGACAATTTCACATTTTCTCACATTATACTCCATTTGCCAGATCTTTGCCAACTCACTTAACCTATCTATATACCTTTGTAGCTTCCTTATGTCCTCTTCACAATATACTTTCCTATATATCTTTGGGTCATCAGCAAATTTAGCAACCTTACCTTCGGTTCCTTCATCCAAATCATTTATATAAATCGTACAAAGTTGAGGCCCCAGCACAGATCCCTGTGGCACACCACTTGCCAACCAGAAAATGACCCATTTATGCCTACTCTCTGTTTGATGTTAGCTAGCCAATCTCCTATCCATGCCAATATGTTACCCCCGATACCATGAGCTGTTATTTTCTGCAATAACCTTTGATGTGGAACCTTATAAAATGCCTTCTAAAATGAAATGACCATTTATTTTGCTTCTGTCTTCACTAGTCCCCGGGTCCTGATGGACTTCATCCTAAGGCCTTAAAAGAGGTGGCTAATGAGGTAGTAGATGCGTTTGGGTTAATTTTTCAAAATTCGCTAGATTCTGGAAAGGTTCCATCAGACTGGAAAGTAGCAAATTCAAGAAGGTGGAGAGGCAGAAAAAAGTAACTATAGGCCAGTTAGCTTGACGTCTGTCGTGGGGAAGGTGTTAGAATCGATCATTAAGGAGGATATAGCTGGGTACTTAGAAAAACTCAAGGTAATAGGGAATAGTCAGCATGGTTTTGTGAAAAGGAAATCATGTTTAACCAATTTATTGGAGTTCTTTGAAGGAGTAACATGTGTCTTCGATAAAGGGGAGCCTGTTGACGTACTGTACTTGGATTTCCAGAAGGCATTTGACAAGGTGCCACATAAAAGATTATTGCGCAAAGCACGAGCTCATGGTGTAGTGAATAAAATATATCAGCATGGAAAGAAGATTGGTTGGCTGGCAGAAAACAGAGAGTATGCATAAATGGGTCCTTTTCTGATTGGCAGAATGTGTCGAGTAGAGTCCCGCAGGGGTCTGTGTTTGGGCCTCAACTTTTTTATATAAATAATTTATATCAATGACTTAGATGATGGGAGCGATGGCATGGTAGTTAAATTTGCTGATGACACAAAGATAGGTCGGAAAGTATGTTGTGAAGAGGACATAAGGAGCTTGCAGACCGATATAGATTGGTTGAGTGAGTGGGCAAAAATCTGTCAGATGGAGTATAATGTGGTAAAATGTGAAGTTGTTCACTTTGGCAGGAAGAATAGTGATGATGAAAAGACACCGACAGCTTTTGACTTTGTAAGAGGCAAAACTCCACCCCCCACCGAGTACGTCTGGGAGGCTTAGAAATCCAAACACCCTCCAAGAAGTTGCTGTTTCAAAAAGAGATGGTCACATGATCTATCTTCTGGTAAGACTGGGGCTTTTTGAATTGTGCCTCATAGAAAGGGACAGACTACAATTTGAACACCAAGGAGAAGATCTCTCTCTGTCTCTCTCTCTACAGCAAAGTCCGAGGGAACCCACAGTGGCAGCTTAGACTTCAAGACTACAGACAAAGCCCCTCTTCGGCCTTCTGGTACCAGGGAAGCAAGTCTGGAATTGTGCATGTGGCCCCAGCCAGGACTCCCAGAACTGAACTTCAATCAAGGACATTACATCAAAGATACAAAAGACACTACCCGCAGTCCATTTATTGCCAACTGTACTTCACTCGCTCCCCACCGCCCCCCCCCCCCCCGCCAACTCTTTTTTCCCCTTTGTATCTATTTGTGTGGGGTGGTGATCAAATGGTCTGCTTTGTCCTTGATGATGTTGAGCTTCCTGAGTGTTGTTGGAGCCGCATTCATCCAGGAAAATGGAGAGTATTCCATCATACTCCTGACTTGTGCCTTGTAAATGGTGGACAGGCTTTGGGGAGTCAGGAGGTGAGTTACTTGCCACAGAATTCCCAGCCTCTGACCTGCTCTTGTAGTCACAGCATTTATATGGCTGGTTGGGTTCAGTTTCTGCTCAATGGTAACCCCCAGGATGTAATGCCATTGAAGGTCAAGGAGAGATGGTTAGATTCTCTCTTATTGGAGATGGTCATTGCCTGGCACTTATGTGGGGCAAATGTTACTTGCCACTTATCAGCCCAAGCCTCAATGTTATCCAGGTCTTGCTGAATATGGACACAAACTGCTTTCGTATCTGAGGTGGTATGGTACTGAACATCATACAATCATCAGCAAACATGGTAACATGAAGGCTCGTGTGGAGCATAAACACTGGAATGGGCTAATTGGCCTGGTTCTGTGATGTTAATTCTACCCAAGCAATTCTTAAACTTCCATGGTGGGATTTGATCTCCTATTCTTGTTGTATTATTAGTCCAAGCCTCTGGATTACTAGTCCAGTAACATAACTAACAAACCATCAAACTCAGGTTGTAGTCAACGATTTGGTGACTCTTCTGAACCAAATTGGAAGATAATAGCATAAGAAATCGGAACAAGAGTAGGCCAAATAGAGCCTTGAGCCTGCTCTGGTATTCAATAAAATCATGGCTGATCTTCTACGTCAAATCTATTTTCTGCCTGATCCCCATATCCCTTGATCCTCTGAGAATCCAAAAATCTATTGCCATGCAGGCCCCAACATGCCAAGAATGAGGCATATTACTTTTTCCATAATGACATTAAATTTCAAATCGTTGCTGGGAAGAAGAGAAGGCCTCTTACAAGGGGTTGCCAAGACCCTGGTTGGAAAGCCATTTTTGCATCTTAACAGACAGTGGACCATTCCCTAACACACACAGTACACAGAGCCAAGACATGGTCAGATCAGTTAGACACATGACTAACCTGCTTGGCAACCTGGGATTTTCTAAATTGAATAGTTTGATCTGAGAGCTTGCAAAAAGCAGAATGCTTCTGGACTGAAAAAGACCTCCTGCCTGTCTGCCTGCTCCCATCTCCTTCTCACGGAACTCCAAAGCTCAGGAACCCCAAGAGAGAAAAGTCTCTGACAGTGAACAAGGTTTAAGAAGAATATTGGGCCCCAATGAATAGCAAGATCTATCTATAATCAAGAACTCTACAGTGAGCTCGAAGAAGCATAACAACAACTCTTCAGATATTGCCTCAAACGCTTCCACTTTATTTTTCTTCTGCTCTTTCTGTCCCTATCTGCATGAGTGTATCACGTATGCGTGCTAGTGTGGGTGCATCATGTATCTGTAGGCGTTAACCAAATTACAGTTTAAGTTTAAGTTTAATAAATTTCACTTTTCTTCTTTAATCCTGAGAAAACCTATTTGTGCTGGTTTCTTTGCCTTATAATTGGAAAGCGGTGAACAAGGATTCACCAAGGGGGAGCTAAAAACACAGGGTGTTTAAAATTAAACCCTGTTACAGTAAGACCAGGGGAACGCTGAGAGGGACCCCTAGACACCTTTCTCACCTGGTCATAACACTATTGATTTCAGCTTTGAATTTACTCAAAAACTTAGCATCCAAGCTCTCTGGGGTAGAGAATTTCAAAGATTCTCATCCCTCTGGTTGAAGAAACTTTTCCTCATCTCAGTCTTAAATGGCCAAGCTGAGACTACGCATCTTAGGTCTAGACTCTCCAGCCAAGGGAAACCGTCTCTCAGCATCTACCCCATCAAGCTCTGTCAGAATCCGATCTGTTTCTATGAGATCATCACTCATTCTTCTAAGCTCCAGAGAATATAGACCCATTCTACTCAATCAGTCATCATAGGACAACCCTCTCATTCCAGGAATCAATCTAATGAATCTTTGTTGTATCCGATCTAAGCCAAGTATATCCTTCCTTAGGTACGGAGACCAAAACTGCACACAGTACTCCAGGTGTGTCCTCACCAAAGCCCTGGAAAATTTTAGCAAGCCTTCCTTACTCATGTACTTGAACCCCATTGCAATAAAGGTTAAAAGGAAATTGGATGGGCACTTGAGGGAAATAAACTTGCAGTGCTATGGGAACAAAATGGGGGAGTGGTGTATTCAGGAGAACTTTTTTGGCCAGTATGTTGCAAGTCCAACAAGAGAAGGTGTAGTGTTTTAGTTTTAGGAAATGAAGATGGGCAGGTCGAAAAAGTGGCAGTGGGAGAGCATTTTGGTAGTAGTGATCATAATTCAGTCAGTTTTAACATAATTATGGAAAAGGACAGAGATAGAACAGGAGTTAGAGTTCTCAATTGGGGCAAGACCAATTTTACTAAACTGAGATGTGATTTAGTGAAAGCAGACTGGAAACAGCTACTTGAAGATAAATCAGTGTCAGAGCAGTGCAAGGCATTTAAAGGGGAGATTCAAGGGGTTCAGAGTAAATATGTTCCCACAAAGAAAAAGGGTGAAACGGCCAAATCTAGAGCCGCATGGATGTCAAAGAGCTTACAGGGTAAGATAAGGCAGGAAAGGAAAGCTCATGTCCAACACTGAGAACTTAACACTGCAGAAAGTCGAGAGGAGTATAGAAAGTGAAGGGGTGAAATCAAAAAGGAAATTAGGGAAGCAAAGGGAGGGAGAATATTGGCAAGTAAAATCAAGGTGAACCCAAAGATGTTTTATCAATACATTAAGAGTAAGAGGATAACTAAAGAGAGAGCAGGGCCCATAAAAGACCAAAAAGGTAACCTATGTGTAAGGACGGAAGATGTTGGTATGGTTCTTAATGAATACTTTGTGTGTGTCTTCACAAAAGAGGGGGACAATGCAGATATTGTAGTTAAGAAGGAGGAGTGTGATGTATTGGATGTGATAAAAATAAGGAGAGAGGAAGTATTACTGGGATTAGCATCCTTGAAAGGTGATAAATCACCAGGGCCGGATGAAATGTACACTAGGCTGTTAAAAGAAGCAAGAGAGGAAATAGCAGAAGGCCTGACCATCATTTTTCAGTCCTCACTGAATACAGGTGTGGTGCTGGAGGATTGGAGAACTGCTAAGGCTGTACCTCTATTTACAAAGGTAGCGCGGGATAGACAGAATAATTACAGGCCAGTAAGTCTAACCTCAGTAGTGGGCAAATTATTGGAATCTATTCTGAGAGACAGGATAAACTGTCACTTAGAAAGGCACAGGTTAATCAAGGATAGTCAGCATGGATTTGTTAAGGGAAGATCTTGTTTGACCAACTTGATTGAATTTTTTGAAGAAGTAACAAAGAGGATAGACGAGGGTTGTGCAGTTGATGCGGTCTAGATGGATTTTAGCAAGGCTTTTGAGAAGGTCCCACATAGCTGACTGGTTAAAAAAATAAAATTCTATGGGATGCAGGGAAACGCAGCAAGGTGGATACAAAATTAGCTCAGTGGCAGGAATCAAAGGGTAATTGTTGATGGGTGTTTTAGTAACTGGAGGGCTGTTTCCAGTGACATTCTGCAGGACTCAGTACTGGGTCCCCTTCTTTTTGTGGTATATATTAACGATTTGGACGTAAATATAGGGACATGAAGTTTGAAGACGACACAAAGATTGGCCGTGTGGTAGATAGCGAGGAGGATTGCTGTAAGCTGCAGGAAGATATTGATGGTCTGGTCAGATGGGCAGAAAAGTGGCAAATGGAATTCAACCTGGAGAAGTGTGAGGTGATGCATTTGAGGAGGTCAAACAAGGCAAAGGAATACACGATTAATGGGAAAATACTGAGAAGTGGAGAGAAAGTGGGAGACCTTGGAGTGAACGTCCACAGATTCCTGAAGGTAGCAGGACAGGTCGATAAGGTGGTTAAGAATGCATATGGAATCCTTTCCTTTATTAGCCGAGGTATAGAATACAAGAATAAAAGCAAAATACTGCGGATGCTGGAAATCTGAAACAAAAACAAGAAATGCTGGATTCACTCAGCAGGTCTGGCAGCATCTGTGGAAAGAGAAGCAGAGTTAACGTTTCGGGTCAGTGACCCTTCTTCGGAACTCCGAAGAAGTTCCGAAGAAGGGTCACTGACCCGAAACGTTAACTCTGCTTCTCTTTCCACAGATGCTGCCAGACCTGCTGAGTGAATCCAGCATTTCTTGTTTTTGTTATAGAATACAAGAGCAGGGAGGTTATGTTGGAACTGTATAACTCATTGGTTAGGCCACAACTTCAGTACTGTGTGCAGTTCTGGTCACCTCATTACAGAAAGGATGTAATTTCACCAGAGAGGGTACAGAGGAGATTTACGAGGATGTTGCCAGGACTGGAACAATACAGCTAAGAAGAAAGATTGGATAGGCTGGGGTTGTTCTCCTTGGAACAGAGAAGGCTGAGGGGAGATCTGTTTGAAATGTATAACATTTTGAGGGGCCTGGATAGAGTGGAGGTGAAGGGTCCATTTATCTTAGCAGAAAGGTCAGTGACGAGGGGTATAGATTTAAAGTGATTGGTAGAAAAATTAAAGGGGAGATGAGGAAAAACATTTTAACCCAGAGGTTGTTATTGGGGATCTGGAACTCACTTCTGAAAGGAGTCTGGATATGCACCTCAAGTGCTGTAATCTGCAGGGCTACGGACCAAACGCTAGAAAGTGGGATTAGAATAGGTGGATCGTTTTTTGGCCGGCACAGACACGATGGGGCAAGTGGCTTCTTTCTGTGCCTTAAACCTTCTATGATTCTATGACTGACTGGATTGCTCTCCAGAGAGCTGGCATGAACTCGATGAGCCAAATGGACTCCATCTGTGCCATAATGACTCTACAATACTATGACGTGCCATTTGCCTTCTTAATTGCTTGCTGTACCTGCACGTTAACTTCCTGTGTTTCATGTACAAGGACACCCAATTCCCTCTGAACACCAGCATTTAATAGTTTCCCACCGTTTAAAAAATACTTCAATTCTTCCTACCAAAGTGAACGATCTCACTTTTCCCTGTGTTATACTCCACCTTCATGCCGACTCACTTAACTGACCTATATCCCTTTGCAGAATCTTTGGCTGAATATTCCGAACTTATAAAATTCACGGGCATCGGGACCATTTCCAGATCTCGATCCCTCCTATATCAGTAGACATGGGAGAGCCAATCGGAGGGCTGGCTGGCAGCACTACTTGGAAAGGTGGTCAGCAAAGGGAGACCCGGGAGGGGGTTGGAGGTGGGGGGGGGGGGGGGGGTGGTGGGGTGCGCCTCAAAACGAAGGTACTCACGAATGGATGTTGACAGCATGTTAAAAAGAAGGCCGAGAATTGTCAGGGCCATCAATGTAGAGGTGAAAACGCGCATCTATTGTTTTCAGCCTTTGGGATAATTGATAGCGGCCTGCACATTAGCCTTGAATTGAAAAGTAGGGATGTTATGCTAAACTTCTATCCGTCCTTGGTTAGCCCATACTTAGAGCATTGCATACAGTTCTGGTTGCCATATTATAAAAAGGATATAGAGGGTGCGGAGTAGATTTACAAAGATGATCACAGAAATGCAAAAGTATACACAACAGGAAAGGATGAACAGACTAGGTCTCTTTTCCCTTGAATAAAGGGGTGACCGAATAGAGGTCTTTAAAATTATGAAAGATTTTGATCGAGTGGATACAGAGGCAACGGCTGGAATTTTTTGTTGGGCGGGCGGCCCCATCCACCAGCCGAAAAGTCAGTGGTGAGCCTGCCTCCGCCGGACCAGGGGAACCAGACCGGGACTTTTCGCTCCCCAGGCCTTTAATTGGTCTTGGGCGGGACTCCCCCCTCCTTGAGGCAGGAAGTCTAGTCTAATGGAGTTGCCGGCCAATCAGTGGGCCGGCAACTCTTAGTCGCAGCAACGCCATCGGAAGCGATGGCCACTGCTGGGCCTACATCCAGCCATCGGCGGCAACAGGAAGGACGGCCCCGGAGCTAAGGTAAGTTCTTCGAGCCTGCCTGGGGACAATCTGCCAGGCCCCTGTGAGGCAAAGGGGGTCGGTTAGGACAGGGGGAGTGTTGTGTATTTGGGGCATTTGGGGCTTCAGGGGGTGGCCCTCCATGGGATACAGGGTGCACGATCAGGAGGGCCCACAACCAGCACATATGAAGGCCACCTGGTTTCCCCAGGTAGGGTTTTTGAGGCCTCAGCCTAAAGGCCTGCACGGGTCTGCAAAAAAAAACCTGACCCAAGCCCGACAGAACCACATCCGACCCGAGCTCAACCCGGCCTGAGTCCTTCCATTTTCCCCTGTGCCCGACCCGACCCGACCCGACCCGACCCGACCATCAGTTAACTTACCTTCCGTTTTTCAATTTGTTGCTGATCTGCACAAGCTTAAAATAACTGCAACAAAACCACCTTTCTAGTCCAAAAATTAAATTAACATTGGAGCCACTTACCTGTAATAGAGTGTGTCCGACCCGGCCCGACCCAACCCAAGCCCAAATGCTGGGCCCGGAAGTAGCGAGGGTGGGAGAGGTTGAGAATCGCCTGCCCTACCCCCAACCTTCCACTCCCCTCCCCCGAGCCCCCCGCCACCAGACTGCTCGTTTGGGTGGTGTAAAATGTTTCCTCTTGTGGGGAAGGGCATAACTAGAGGCCGTCACTATAAGATAGTCACCAATAAATCCAACAGGGAATTCAGAAGAAACTTTACCCAGAGAGTGGTGAGAATGTGGAGCTCGCTACCATAGAGAGTGGTTGAAACGAATAGTATGGATGTATTTAAGGGGAAGCAGACAAGCATATGAGGGGGAAGGGAATAGAGGGTTACGATGATAGATTTAGATGAGGAAAGATGTGAGGAGGCTCGAGTGGAGCATAAGCGCTGGCATGGTCTGGTTGGGCCGAATGGCCTTTTTCTTTGTCATATCTCCTATATAAGGCTCTGTAAATATATGATTGTCCTCCAATCTTCCACCGTGAAGCCACCTCTGAAGCATTGCCAGGTTCCGGACACAGTGAAGGCTGTTACGCTGCCGGCAAACTTGCTTTCCTTTCCGAAAATGGCCACTAATTGACGCCTTAAGCATCTGGCGAGGTGTTTCTGATTCCACTGACAGTCCACGCAGAGAAACTCTCCCAAAGGCCGGACTACAGCGGGGAGCTGTCTCGCTGAGGTTTTCCATGACTTTTCTGGCCTACTGCCTTCAAACCTGCCTCCAAGAAATTCCTCCCTTGATGTCCTCCTCATAGCCAAGTTTCCCACGTGTCCAGGGCCAACCATCTTCAGCTGCTTCATCAATGACCTTCCCTCCATCATAAGGTCACAATTGGGGATGTTTGCTGATGATTGCACAATGTTCAGCGCAATTTGCAACTCCTCAGATACTGAAGCAGTCTGTGCCCATATGCAGCAAGACCTGGACAACGTTCAGGCTTGGGCTGATGAGTGGCAAGTAACATTGGTGCCAGGCAATGACCTTCTCCAAGAAGAGAGAATCCAATCCCCTTACATTCAATGGCATTACATTGCCGAATACTCCACCATCAACATCCTGGGGGTTACCATTGACCAGAAACTGAACTGGACCAACACATAAATACTGTGGCTACAAGAGCAGGTTCTTTTTTTATTCGTTCATGGGATGTGGGCGTCGTTAGCTAGGCCAGCATTTATTGCCTATCCCTAACTGTACTTGAGAAGGTGGTGGTGAGCCGTCTTCTTGAACCGCTGCAGTCCATGTGGGGTAGGTAAACCCGCAGTGCTGTTAGGAAGGGAGTTCCAGGATTTTGACCCATCGACAGTGAAGGAACGGCGATATAGTTCCAAGTCAGGATGGTGTGTGGCTTGGAGGGGAACTTGCGGGTGGTGGTGTTCCCATGCATCTGCTTCCCTTGTTTTTTCTGGGTGGTAGAGGATTGATATGGGCGAGGTACTAAATGAGTACTTTGCATCAGTATTCACCAAAGAGAAGGACTTGTTTGACGATGAGTCTAGGGAAGGGTGTGTAGATAGTCTGGGTCATGTCGATATCAAAAAAGAGGAGGTGTTGGGCGTCTTGAAAAAGAATGAGGGAGATAAGTCCCCAGGGCCTGATGGGATCTACCCCAGAATACTGTGGCAGGCAAGGGAGGAAATTGCTGGGGCCTTTACAGAAATCTTTGTATCCTCATTGGCTACAGGTGAGATCCCAGAGGACTGGAGAATAGCCAATGTTCTTTTGTTTAAGAAGGATAGCCAGGATAATCCAGGAAATTACAGGCCGGTGAGCCTTACATCAATGGTGGGGAAATTATTGGAGAGGATTCTTCGGGACAGGATTTACTCCCATTTGGAAACAAATGGACTTATTAGCGAGAGGCAACATGGTTTTGTGAAGAGGAGGTCGTGTCTCACTAACTTGATCGAGTTCTTTGAGGAAGTGACGAAGATGATTGATGAAGGAAGGGCAGTGGATGTTGTCTACATGGACTTCAGTAAAGCCTTTGACAAGGTCCCTCATGGCAGACTGGTACAAAGGTGAAGTCACACGGCATCAGAGGTGAGCTGTCAAGATGGATACAGAACTGGCTCTGTCATAGAAGACAGAGGGTAGCAGTGGAAGGGTGCTTTTCTGAATGGAGGGATGTGACTAGTGGTGTTCCGCAGGGATCAGTGCTGGGACCTTTACTGTTTGTAGTATATATAAATGATTTGGAGGAAAATGTAGCTGGTCTGATTAGTAAGTTTGCGGACGACACAAAGGTTGGAGGAGTTGAGGATAATGATGAGGATTGTCAGAGGATACAGCAGGATATAGATCGGTTGGAGACTTGGGCGGAGAAATGGCAGATGGAGTTTAATCAGGACAAATGTGAGGTAATACATTTTGGAAGGTCTAATACAGGTGGGAAGTATACAGTAAATGGCAGAACCCTTAGGAGTATTGACAGGCAGAGAGATCTGGGCGTACAGGTCCACAGGTCACTGAAAGTGGCAACGCAGGTGGGTAAGGTAGTCAAGAAGTCATACGGCATGCTTACCTTCATCGGTCGGGGCATAGAGTATAAAAATTGGCAAGTCATGTTGCAGCTGTACAGAACTTTAGTTAGGCCACACTTAGAATATTGCGTGCAATTCTGGTCGCCACACTACCAGAAGGACGTGGAGGCTTTGGAGAGGGTACAGAAGAGGTTTACCAGGATGTTGCCTGGTCTGGAGGGCAATAGCTATGAGGAGAGGTTGTATAAACTCTGATTGTTTTCACTGGAACGACGGAGGTGGAGGGGCGACATGATAGAGGTTTACAAAGTTATGAGCGGCATGGACAGAGTGGATAGTCAGAAGCTTTTTCCCAGGGTGGAAGAGTCAGTTACTAGGGGACATTGGTTTAAGGTGAGAGGGGCAAAGTTTAGAGGGGATATGCGAGGCAAGTTCTTTACACAGAGGGTGGTGAGTGCCTGGAACTTGCTGCCGGGGGAGGTGGTGGAAGCAGGTACGATAGCAATGTTTAAGACATCTTGACAAATACATGAATAGGAAGGGAATAGAGGGATACGGTCCCCGGAAGTGCAGAAGGTTTTAGTTTAGGCAGGCATCAAGATCAGCGCAGGCTTGGAGGGCCGAATGGCCTGTTCCTGTGTTGTACTGTTCTTTGTTCTTTGTTCTTTGATATCAGGATAACTGGTCTGTAATTCCCTGTTTTCTCTTATCCTCCTTTCTTGAATAACAAGGTTACATTTTCTGCCTTTCATTCCACCGGGACCATTCCAGAATAGGGAATTTTGGAAAATCTCAACCATAGCATCCGTTATCTATTGATGTACCAGCAACAATTGAATGAGATTAGAAACGCAGCACTTTGGAAAATCCTAAACCTTCCATCTGACTCCAATGGAAGAACATTGTGTGGGTTAGGGCTAGGTGGGCTGAACTGCATGTTGGGTGGCAATTCCCATGTCAGAGACCTGAAACGTTAACTTTGTTTCTTTCCCCACCGATGCTTCCAGAACTATTGAGTATTTCCAGCATTTTGTGTTTTTATTTCTGGGTTTCTGTGGTTGGACTTCAGGGAATCCTAGAATGGCTGCACTACAGAAGGAGACCATTCTGCCTGTTGTGTCTGTCCCACTCCCCTGCTTTATCTCTGTAACCTTGCAATTTATTTCTCCTCAGGTCATTATCCAATTCCCTTTTGAAAGCCACGATTGAATCTGCCTCCACCACACTCTCAGGCAGTGCATCCCAGATCCTAACCACTCACTGCATAAAAGTGTTTTTCCTCATGTTGCCTTTGGTTCTTTTGCCAATCACCTTAAATTGGTGTCTTCTGGTTCTAGACCCTTCTGTCAATGGGAAAAATTTTCCCTCTCCATTACGTCCAGACCCCTCATGATTTTGCAAACCACTTTCAAATCTCCTCTCAACCTTCTCTTCTCCAAACAGAACAGCCCCAGCTTCTCCAATCTATCCACGTAGCTGAATTTCTTCATCCCTGGAACCATTCTCGTGAATCTTTTCTGCACCCTGTCTGATGCCTTCACGTCCTTCCTAAGTGTGCTGTCCAGAACTGGGCACAATACTCCAGTTGAGGCTGAACCAGTGTTTTATAAGAGTTGACCATAACTTCCTTGCTTTTGTACTGTATGCTTCTATTTATAAAGACCTGGATCCTGGATGCTTTGTTAACCATTTTCTCAACCTGCACTGCCACCTACAACAATTTCTGCTCATATACCCCCAGGGTCCTCTGCTCCTACACCCCTTTTAGAATTGTATCCTTTATTTTAAATTTCTTCCTACCAAAATGTATCACTTCACATTTCTCTGTATTAAATTTCATCTTCCATCTATCCGCCCAATCAGTCTGTCTCTCTCCTCTTGAAGTTTATCACCACCCTCCTCACAGTTCACAATACTTCCAAGTTTTGTGTCATGCGCAGATTTTGAAATTGTGCCCTGTACACCCATGTCTAGGTCATTAATATATATCAAGAAAAGTAGGGGTCCCAACACTGACTCCCGGGGAACCCCACTATATATCTTCCTCCAGTCCAATAAACAACTGTTCACCACTACACTGTTTCCTGTCACTCAGTCATATTTGTATCCATGCTGCCACTGTCCTTTTTATTCCATGGGCTTCAACTTTTCTGACCAGTCTGTTACGTGGCACTTTATCAAATGCCTTTTGGAAGTGCACGTGAACCACATCAACCGCATTACCCTCATCAACTTTCTGTTACCTCATCGAAAAACTCAATTAAAATAAGTTAAACACGATTTACCCTGAACAAATCCATGCTGGCTTTCCTTAATTAATCCACATTTGTCCAAGCGATTGTTAATTTTGTCCCGAATTATCATTTTTAAAAGCTTTCGCACCACTAAGGTTAAAGTGACTGACCTGTAGTTTGTAGATTGTAATGAACAAAGGCCATTAAAGTTCACAAGATATGGGTCCCATAACTAGGTTGTGGGTCTATATGTGACTCCAGTCCAACACCAACATGGTTCAGACTAAGTAAGGTAGAAAATTTCCTTCCCTAAAGGACATTAGTGAACTAATTGGGTTTTTACAACAATCTTCCTTGATAGTCAAGTGTCAGGCTTGGCTCAGTAGGTAGCATTTTGGCTCCTAAATCAGAAAGATTATGGATTGACGTCATACTCCAAAGACATGAACGCATAATCGAGGCTGACATTCCCAATGCAGTACTGAGGGGGGTACTGCACTGTCAGATGTACCATCTTTCAGATGAGATGTTAAACTGAGGCCGCATCTGCCACCTCATGTAAAAGATCCGATGGCACTATTTTAAGAAGAGCAGAGGAGTTCACCCAGTAACCTGGGCAGTATTTATTTATCAACCAAAATTGGAAAACAGATTATCTGGTCAGCTATTTCATTGCTGTTTGTGGGAGCTTGCTGTGTGCAAATTGGCTGCTGCATGTTTTCCATTACATATTTAATAACACTTCAAAAGTACCTCATTGGCTGTAAAGTGCTTTGGGGCATCGCCAAATCATTAAAGGTTCTATGTAAATACAATGATGTCTTTCTTTGTGGATTAGCTGTTTAGATACCTATAGGTCACAACAGATTTTTTTTTATTCATTCATGGGATGTGGGCGTCGCTGACTAGACAAACATTTATTGCCCATCCCTAATTACCCTTGAAATGAGTGGCCATTTCAGAGGGCATTTTAAGAGTCAACCACATTGCTGTGGGTCTGGAGTCACATGTAGGCCAGACCAGATAAGGACGGCAGATTTCCATCCCTAAAGGACATTAGAGAACCAGATGGGTTTTTACAACAATCGACAATGGTTTCCTGGTCACACTAGACTAGCTTTTTAATTCCAGATTTATTAATTGAATTCAAATTTCACCATCTGCCGTGGTGGGATTCGAACCCATATCCCCAGAGCATTAGTCTGGACCTCTGGGCTACCAGTCCAGTGACATTACCACTAGGCCACCCCCTCCCCTGTATATTCCGAATGAGATTCAATTAATGATGGAACTCAGCATCTGAAAAAGTGACCATGAAGCTGTCAGATTGTCATAAAACCCCAACTGGGTTCACTGATGTCCTTTAGGGAAGGAAACCTGCTATCCTTACCCAGTCTGGGTCTGCATGTGACTCCAGTCCCACAACAATGTGGTTGACTCTTAACTGCCCTCTGAAGTGACCGAGAAAGCTACTCAGTTGTATCAAATGGCTCTCAGTGGTTCAACAAGGAGCTCCACCATCATTTTCTTGGAGCTATCACAGGTCACCGTGGTTCACAAATATACCTTTAGGGAAGGAAACTTGCTGCCCTTATCCAGTCTAGTCCTATATGTGACTCCAGTCCCACACTGATGCTTAATTGTCCTCAGGACAAGAAGAATGTGCAACAAATATCTTCTTGCCAATGACCCCTACATCGTGAGGACATATTGAAAATAAACAGCATCAGAAAGAAAGAATTTGGCATTTCTACTCAGTGCCTTTTATGACTTCAGGACATCCCAAAACCAATGAAGTATTTTCAAAGTTGTAATGTAAGAAATATGATTGAGCTTCTGGAAGAAGGGATTAAGGAGTATAATAGAGATGATGTCAAGGTTCTATCAAACAGGAAATGGCCTTTTTGGAACAAATAGCAATTTGCTTGTCTTCAAATTTCGTATGTTCTCAGTTGTCCGGGAGGATTAAGACTCACTTCTACTCTACCATTTTCCTAGTGCTTCTAGGCAGCCCACAATCCAGGCTGACACTCCAGTGTAGTACTGAGGGAACACTGCACTATAGGAGGTGCAGTCTTTCAAATGACACATTAAAACCTGCCTGGCCACTCAGGTAGATGTAAAACATCATGCACTATTTCAAAGAAGAGCAGGAAAGTCCTCCATGATGTCTTGACCACTATTTATCACCTAGCCAACACCATTAATATAGATCATTATCTCATTGCTATGTGAAAATCAGCAGTAGTGTTTCCCTACATTAACAGAGTGACGACTTCTAAAGCACATAACCGACTGTGAAAATCTATTGAGAAATCTTGAGGTTGTGAAAGGCACTATATAAATGCAGTTCTTTCTTTCCTTCTGAGCTCCTGGCCTCCCCAACTTAATGCCACAGCAATGCTGTTTGAAGGAAATTGGGAAAACTGTGGAGGTCAATCTGTACCCAGGCTGGCCATCTGCACGTTCTGCTTTTGGACAGTCGGTTGCAGCACTGAAAGCTGAGATCTGGCTGCCTGCCATAATGGACAAGGGGAGGTGAGCACGGTGGGCAGGGTAAGGGGATTCTGTTTACTGTGGTATGTATCAATGATTTGGACCTTTATGTACTGGATATGATTTAGAAGTTTGCAGACAATACAACAATTGGCTGTGCAGATGATAACGAAGAAGAAAGCTGTAGACGGCAGGAAGATATCAATGGACTGGTCAGGTAGACGGAACAGTGGCAAATGGAGTTCGATCCAGAGATGTGTGAGGTAATGCATTTGGAGATGTCAAACATTGTAAGGGAATACACAATAAATGGTAGGATACTGAGAAGTGTAGAGGAACAGAGGAACCTTGGAGTGCATGTCCACAGATCCCCGAAGGTGGCTGGACAAGTAGATAAGGCAAAATACTGCGGATGCTGGAAATCTGAAATAAAAACAGGAAATGCTGGAACCACTCAGCAGGTCTGGCGGCATCTGTGGGAAGAGAAGCAGAGTTAACGTTTTGGGTCAGTGACCCTTCTTCGGAACCCTGAAGAAGCCTTAGGCCACAGCTACACGCAGTTCTGGTCACAGTCCTATGGGAAAGATAGGATTGCACTAGAGAAGGTACAAAGGAGATTTATGAGGATGTTGACTGGTCTGGCAAATTTTAATTGTGAGGAAAAGATTGGATAGTTTGGGGTTGTTTTCTCTTCTGTTGAGGGGAGGGGAGACCTTATCGAAGTATATAAAATTATGAGGGGTCTAGATAGAGCGGATAGGAAGGTTCTATTCCCTTGTTTGAAGGGTCCATAACCAGGGGACATAGATTTAGGGTAAGAGGTAGGAGGTTTAGAGGGCATTCAAGGAGAAATATTTTCACCCAGGGAGTGGTGGGAATCTGGAACTCAGTGGTGGTAGAGTCAGAAACTCTCAAAGCATTTAAAAAGTACTTGGCTATGCACTTGAAGTGTCATAACCCACAAGACTATGGACCAAGGCCCCGAATGTGGGATTAGGCAGGATGACGACTTGTCGGCTGGCATGGACATGATGGGCTGAATGGCCACCTCCTGTGCTGTAAATTTCTTCTATGATTCTACGAAATGTTGGATGCCAGTGGCGAGAGGAAGAAGTAAGATTTTGAAACTCACCTGATTGCTTATTGGTAAACGCCCAGCTCGGCGTAGTGCAGGGAACTTGAAATTGCTGCACAGAAACAAAAGCTGCATTTTCAGACATTCATTAAAAATAAGAGGCAGGAATTTGTTCTGCAAATTCAACATTCATGCAAAAAAACATCACTGCCAGTCATTTCTGCTCTGCCATCTAGCCACATCCATGAAGAATAGCCTGGTGGGTGAGGGGCCAGGATTGGAGGGCATGAGCACCTATGACCAGATGGGTAAGGTAGCAGGGAGTCAACCAAAGTTCAATGGGTAAGGTAGCAGGGCAGCACTAGTTCCCATGGAGGGTGAGCAGGCCAGGTGGGTACCATAAAAGCAAAATACTGCAGATGCTGGAAATCTGAAATAAAAACTGAAAGTGCTGGAAACACTCAGCAGTGCTGGCAGTTTCTGTGGAGAGAGAAACAGAGTTAACGTTTTGAGTTGGCAACACACGCTCCTTTACCTCCTCTCTCTTCACCATCCAAGGCCGCAAATACTCCTTCCAGGTGAAACGGCGATTTGCTTGTATTTCTCTCAGTTTAGTATATTGTATTCGTTGCTCACAATGTGGTCTCCTCTACACTGGGGAGACCAAACGCAGATTGGGTGACCGCTTTGTGGAACACCTCCGCTCAGTTCGCAAGCATGACCCCGAGCTTCCAGTTTTAATTCACCCCCTTGTTTCCACGCCCATATTTTTGTCCTCGGCCTGCTACAGTGTTCCAGTGAAGCTCAATGCAAGCTCGAGGAACATCACCTCATCTTTCAATTAGGCACTCTACAGCCCTCTGGACTCAACATTGAGTTCAACAATTTCAGAGTATGACTGCCATTTTGTTATTTTTTAAACCATGTACCAGTCTTAAACTTGTTTTTCATGTTTTTGCTTTTGGACAGAGCTGTTTATTATTCTGCCATTAACACTCTTTCTGGACAAATGCTTTGACTTTTACTACAACTATTACCACTCCCTTTTGCCCTTTATTCCATGTAATCTTTGTCATTTACTTTCTCCCGCCCGTTACCCTGTCAAAGATATTCCCCTTTGTTCTTCTCCCGCCCCCTTTCAACAGCATAAAACCCATCAAACTTCTACCTTCCCTTGGTTCTAAAGATGTCATATCTGACTCGAAATGTTAACTCTGTTTCTGTCTCCGCAGATTCAGTCAGACCTGCTGAGTATTTCCAGCACTTTCTGTTTTTAGTTCAGGTGAGTACCGTAACTGCTTCAGAGGAGAGGAGCTGAAACTGGAGGGTTAACGCTCTTCGGGATTGGGGGAACGGACAACATAGCTGGAAGAGATCAACTCCTCAGAGTTTAATGGAATCAAACTGTTTTATTGCTAAGCTTCAAACCTTTGTTGGGGGAAAGAGGCTTGGGAGGGGAGGGTGGGGGCAGTGGGGGAGAATCAGTGGGTTGGCGGTAGGAACTCAAAAACCATTACAGATGCAAGTGGAGGAAACATAAATGCCAGCTGCTGACAGAAACCATTCCAAGAGATGCCCACTGGGCCTTTAGTCTGACACAAAAAGCAATTAGCCCCAAACAGCATTCCTTCTGAAGAATGACAATTGCTAGCAGATTGATAAAACTGCACTTTCTGAACCTTAAACTAGCCAAATCCACATACCTGGGACTGCTCACTAACTTGTATTGAAAACACATTCCTGACTCGGCGTGTTTGGTGAAAAAACACTTACACAGTCCCTTCTGGTTAGAGGTGAGAAGGTATGTGTGAAACTACTCCCTCCGGAGGTAATAGCTTTGTCCAAGTATCAGAACATTGTTACTCTAATCATTTAGTTCTGGCAGAGGTTCAAGAATTAGACTTTGTTGCTGAGTTTCTCCTTCTCTCTCCTTTTTCTCATGCTTTCTTTCTCCATACACTTCCTCAAGCTCTCCTACAATCTCTCAGCCTCTGTTTCCAGCCAAGCTCTGTCTGAAACATAGTCTTTGCCATTCTCTTCCTCGCACACTCTCTCATTGTCTCTCCCAGTCTCTTTACTCTTCTCTCCAACTTTTTCTCTCACTCTCTCTACTACTATCTGGTTTATACTACTCTTTACTACTCTCCCCATCTCCCTCTCACTCTGTTGACGTCACCATGTCTGGGAGAGAAATAGGTCTTTTCAGTTTTTCTGGTCCTCTTTCGGTCTATCTCAGCTTCCAAGGCTCTCAGCCCCTCTCACTGTGTCTCTCTTTCTCTATCTGTCTTAATGTCACTCTCTCTCAGTCTATCTCTCAGTCTCCCTATCTTTGCCACTTATTCGAAAAATTAGAGTCAGACTTTTCAGGAGTGAAATCAGGAAACACGTCTACACACAAAGGGTGGTAGAAGTTTGGAATTCACTTCCTCAAATGCTAGATCAATTGTTAATTTTAAACCCGAGGTTGGTAGATTTTTGTTTGCCATAGATATTAAGGGATATGGGGGCAAAGATGGGTATATGGAGTTAGGTCAGAAATCATCCATGATTTCATTGAATGGTGGAAAAGGCTCCAGGGGCTAAATGCTTTACCCCCGTTCCTTTTTAAAAATTCTTTCATGGGAATTGGGCATCACTGGCAAGGCCAGCATTTGTTGCCCATCCCTAATTGCCCTTGATACCTGAGTGTCTTGCTGGGCCATTTCAGAGGGCAGTTAAGAGTCAACCACATCGCTGTGGATCTGGAGTCACATGTAGGCCAGACCAGGTAAGCACGGCAGATTTCCTTCCCTAAAGGACATGGTTGAACCCAGATGGTTTTTTACTAAAATTGGTGATAGTTTCATGGCACCACTACTGAGACTAGCTTTCAATTCCAGATTTTTATTAATTAATTAATTTTAATTCAAGCTGCTGTCCCTAAGGCATTAGTATGGGCCTCTGGATTACTAGTTCAGTGACATTACCACTACGCCACTGTATCCTATGTTCCTAGCTGTTGAGACTGGGGTCAGTTGGAAATTTCAAAACTGAAAGTGGTGGATTTTTGTTGAGGAAGGTATTAAGGGTTCCAGAACCAAGGCAGGAAGATGGAGTTAAGATATAAATCAGTCATGTACTAACCAAATGACGAAACAGGCCCGAAGGGCTGAATGGCTTCCTGCTCCTGTTCAGTGCCTCACCAATCCCTTCCGTAGTCCCTCCCAGTACTGTGAGGTAAGCACAATTTGATTCAAATTCCTTCGTCTGCCTAGACCTTCCCTCTCATTCAGATTGACGCGTTGGCTTGAAGATTGGGAGTGATCCCAGTCCACTGCATGCTGTTGGTGACAGGACCACAGGAAATTGGTGCTGCTGGCCTCATTTGCATATTACTGGCAAGATGCAAACGCCAGAGGTTTCAGCACATAATCCAAGCAGATGCTCTCAGGGCCAGTACTGAGGAAGCGCTGCACTGAGGTGCTATCATTTGGATGAGACATTAAGTTGGGGCCCTGTCTGCTCTTTCAGGTGAGTGTAAAAGATCCCATGGCACTATTTCAAAGAATGGTGGAATTCTCCCTTCTGCTCTAAGCCAATATTGTCCCTCAAAAAACATCACTAAAACAGATTATCTGTTCAATATCACATTGCTGTTTGTGGGAGCTTGCTGTGTGCCGATTGGTTGCTGCATTTCTGACATTACAACATGACTCCACTTCAAAAGTATTTCATTGGCCGTAATGTGGCTGTGAAAGGTGCTACACAAATGCAAGCCTTTCGTTCTCCCTTTCTTTCTGATTGATGGCTGCACCCGAGCATTAAGTCTCAGTAGTTTGATCAAGCTGCAGCCATTCCTACACAACCACTCAAAGCTTGAAAGCAAGACCCCCACAACCCCCTGACGTTCCACTCCCCCCACTCCTCGTCCCCCAACCCCCCCACTCGCCCCACCCCTCTTCTCCCCAGTCCCTGTGCTCCCCTCACCCCTCGTCCCCCAACCCCCCACTTGCCCCACCCCTCTGCTCCCCCCACCCCTCTTCCCCCAACCCTCCAACTCCCTCCACCCCTCCACTCTCCAGCCCCTCCGCTCCCCCCACCCCACTTCCCCCAAACCTCCACTCCCCCCACCCCTCAGGGGTCCCCCCCCACCCAGTCGCGACGCCCCCATCCCTCTGTCCCCAACCCTCTGCTCCCCAACACTCCATACCCCCAACCCATTCACTGCCTGCACTCCTCCACTGCCTCCATCGCTCTGATGCCCAACACCTCGACTCCCCCATCCCTGCACTCCCTCCACCCTCACCCCCGTCATTCCACATCCCCCCCCCACACCACTGCCCCTCACCCCCCCCATGCCCCCCACCACCGCTCCCCCATATCATCTGCTCCATGTGTCCTCCACCCCTCCAGGCCCCCCCTTCCTCTCTCTGTCTCCATCCTTTCTTCACTGTGTGACTTGAACGTTACTCTGTGCTGGTGATGTGTTGTAATCTTTTCTTATGCTGTTTCTTTTTTAAATATGCCCCATAAAATGCCACATGCCTCATTAAAAGAGTCATTCCCTCAGGAGCTGCTCGCTGTAAAAGAATTTTTGCCCACTGGTTTATAGGATTCATTGAAACAGTTTGACACCTTTGTTGGGTCAGCTGGCACAAGGGGGAGTGGGGGAGGGGGAGGAGGAAATGGGTTCCCACACTCGTAGGTAGAGAGAGACCAATAAATTATAATGAATTGTAACACTAGTTCATTTCTTCGTTAGTAATTTAATGGCATTTCCAATCTCCTGCTCTGCTCTCACTAAATTGTGGGCTTCCTTTCGATGTTTTGAATGTGTTTAGATTTGTTTGTATTTCCAAAGGTTTGCTTTTCATGGGCGGAACCTTTCCAGTCCCACAGAGGTGGATTTGGAGGTGGTTCTTCAGGGAAAGCCAAGAGTTGTGCATCAGGACAGCTCCCTGATGCCGTCCCATCTCCGTGCAAGTTTCCCAGGGATGGGCTGCCTTGGGAATTGGCAACCCGCTCCATGAGGGCAGCTTTACGGCCCCACTTAGGGGCCATTGTCTGAACTCGCTGGCACTTTCTCAGTGTCGGACTGGCCCCATGCTGAGTCCGGAGGCTGGCAGCAACTCGGAGGCAGCCTCCCAGTGGCAGGACAAGGGGGGGTCATCGCCACGTACTCTCAATGCCCCAGTGAGAGAGCTACATTTCCGACAAGGCCATAACTGCGGCCACAATTAATCCCCCTCCATGCTGATGGCCCTAACAGTTGTTGGCCTTCTTTGTTTCGAAATTCTCCACAGGCATCCGAGAGCACACCCACATCGTGATGGCCTGGCACTCCCCTTTCAGCCTCAGCACCCCACCTGGTGGGGCTACCGGCTGTCCCGTGCTACGGGCCCTCTGATTGGGCCTCACATGGTGCCGTTCCGCCTGCTGTCCCCAATTGCATGACGAGCATGGAGACGGCCTCTTAATTGCCCATAAGATTGTGCTGGAGGCCACACTGCAGAATCGAGCTGGGTCAGGTCCTGGAAATGCTCCTGACCTGCACTTATATTCTTTGTTGGGATGATTCTGCCCATAACCCTGGCTAGAGTAGTGTGCCACAGGGTGTGTCCACTCTCTGGTGCTATGTCCACATGCCTGCTGTCTCTCTATCTGCTGTGGCTTGGTGGGTATCACTCACACTTCTGAGACCAGCTGCTCAGGTGTTTAAATCCTGCCCCAGGAACTTCAGTGCATGATCCAGGCTAACATCCCTCCTGTGCCGTACTGAGGGTGTACTGCATTATAGGAAGGTGCAACCTTTTGAAGGAAACATTCAAGTCCTGTCTATCTCTTTCCGGTGACTATAAATGATCCCATGGCAAGATTTTGAAAAAGGGCGGAGGAGTTCTCCCCGGTGAGTTGCTGCAGTGCAACTTGTCGATGAAATGTACTGTTGCCACTGTGCACCAATGGTGGAGGGAGTGAATTGGCTGCTGATCAAGTGAGCTAGTTTGTCACAATAGCAAAAGATGTTACATAAGTACAAGTAGTATTGGTATTATTATTTTGGTGTGACAAGAGTCTTGTACTTCACCCACTGGGTCATTCTCCAGGTTTGTTTTATTCACAGGATGTGGGTGTCACTGACAGAACAGCATTTATTCCCCTTTTCTGTTCTTAACTGAATGGTTTGCTAGGTCATTTCCAAAGGCAGTTAAGAGTCAACCACATTGCTGTCTGCAGTTACATATGGGCCAGACCAGGAAAGGATGGCAGATTTCCTTCTGTAAAGGACATAAGCAAAGGAGCTGAGTCTTTGTGATACTCCGGCAGCTTTATGGTCGCCATTGCTGGCATTTTATTCCAGATTTATTTAATTAAATTCCCTAACTGCTGTAATGGGATTTGAACTGACGTGTCCAGATCATTATTCCAGGCCTCTGGATTACAAGGCCAGTAATATCACCATGAAGCTGCCGGTCCCATGAGCCTAGCCATTCAGTATTGGTCGACTACTTGATCAAGGAACCTTTATGGCCACTCCTAATGTCATCACCCATTGACAGTTATGTGAAGCAGGATTAACTTGACAGTGATGAGGAGAAAGAAGCTAGATGGTCCTTCCACCACAACACACACCCAGAACCACCCACCCCTCCCACCCACTCCCCGCTCCAGGAGCCAAGGTCAATTATCAAAATTCATTGGAGAGGAACTAGCTCAGTGCAGGTTAAGGGTCGAAGCTGAGAACTTCTTGAACTGGACTTTCCTCTTTCATGTTGCATATGAGCTAATATTCCCTTTCCTTTCCTCATCTATCATCCCTCTTAGCCTCCTATCTCAGACTTTTAAATTGGCCAGGTGGTTGAATCTCAAATACCACTATTTAGTACCAATATTGGCTGAATCAGGATAACTTATTGAGCTCACAACTATTCAGTTCAAATCAGCATTGAGGGTTAGAAGGATCAGTACAAATAAAGACAATTGAATTCCATGTGGAAGGTGGAAGGGAGAGTCCATAGTACAATAAAGTGTACATGGGCTGTGGGAGGGGATTAAGTGGGTGGGTAGAGTCTATGATACGGGAGAGTGTACATGGGCTGTGGGAGGGGATTAAATGGGCGGGTAGAGTCTATGTGGCTTGGTGACATATTGGTTCATTTCTTGGAATACATATGTAAATCTAACCGAGCATTCTACCTCAGCCTCAACCTACCTGTGGCATATCTGTGATACCAGCAGCCATTGTGTTCTACAAGGCATTCTGGATCTCTACTGATCCTCTTTGGCTTCGATCCTGATTCTAACCCGATATTTATTTCGGTTGAATTGAGGAACAGTAGCTCATCTTTCCATAGGGCACTTTACAACATTCCGGCCTCAAGAACGTTAGGTCATAACCACCACTTCAATTTTCTCTGGTGTTGGTAACATAACAATTCACACCTCCTCTAGACCAATCTTTTGTTTCTTTCCTTGTCCCATTACCATCTCCTTTTGCTTTGCACCATCATCCCTTTTGTCATTTAATCTTTCCTGCTTTCACCCCATCACGGAACTTCCCTTTTCTTCTTTCCTGCCCTACCTCCCGCCAAAACTCTTTTTCCTCTATTTGCTTAAAAGCTGTTCAATCTAATTTCTTCCAGTTCTGATGAGGGGTCATCGACCTGAAACATTAAACTCTGTTTCTTTCCCCGCACGTGCTTCCTGACCTGATGAGCGGCTCCAGCATTTTGTGTTTTTATTTCACCCGGGCGTGTTAACGGATGCAGCCTTTAGCTGGGATGAAAGTTTCCCTTCTCCTGTACCTGTAAGCATTCTCTGAGATGTCTTTGGAGAAGGCCCAAAATCCAGCACCTTCTGGATGTTTAGACACTAAAGTCTCTCCAATTTGGCAGTAAATGCTCACCCTCACTCAGGAAAGGAGAAATACGAAGCGTGTGAAAGAAAAGAGTGTCACACAGGTGCAGGAGGATTTACTCAGCTTTAATGATGGCAACACAAGTCGACAAGGCTGTTCAAAAAACCTGGGCTTTATTAATAAGAGGCATAGAGTACAAAAGCATGAAGTTATGATAAACCGTTATAAATTACTGGTTAGGCCCCAGATGGAATATTATGTTTAATGAAATTTAATGCAGTGAAGTGTGAAGTGATACATTTTGGAAGGAAGAATGAGGAGAGACAATATAAACTAAAGCAAATGATGCAAAGAGAGTGCAGGAACAGACCTGGGAGTTTATGGACAGAACTCTTTGAAGGTGGCAGGGCAAGTTCATAAGGCTATTAAAAAAAACTTATGGGATCCTTAGCTTTCTGAAAAAAATGGTAGAAACACAAAAGTAAAGAAGTATTGATTAACATTTATAAATCACTTGCTCTGCCTCAGCTGGGGAAAATGGTGGCTGTACCATTGGGACGGTCTACACCTGAACCGTGCTGGGGCCGGTGTTCTAGCGAGCCCCATAACTAGGGAAGTGGAGAGGGATTTAAACTGAATAGTGGGGGCAAGGGATCAAATTTGGGAAGATATGGTAAATCAAGGAGTAGAGACAAGGCAAGAGAGAAAGGTATTAATATGGGAAATGATAAACAGACTATGACAGGAAGGGACAGAGCGTACAAATCTCAGAATAAATCAACAGATAAGGCTAGAGGTTACAAAAATAATAAAAGGACAAAACTAAAGACTCTGTATCTGAATGCATGTAGCATTCGAAACAAAACAGAGGAACTGAGAGCGCAAATAGAAATAAGTAAGTACGATCTGATAGCCATTACAGAGACATGGCTGCAGGATGACATAGATTGGGACCTGAATATTGAAGGGTACATGCCATTCAGGAAGGGCAGGAAGCTAGGAAAATGTGGAGGGGTAGCTCTGTTAATTAACTATGATATTAGCGCAATAGAGAAGGATGACCTAAGTTCAGGAGATCAGGACGTAGAAGCAGTTTGGGTAGAGATGAGAAATCATAAAAGCAAGAAGTCACTTGTGGGAGTGGTGTACAGGCCACCTAACATTAACCACATGTAGGATGGGGTATAAAGGAAGAAATAATGGCAGCTTGTCAGAAAGGTACAGTGATAATTATGGGGGATTTTAACCTACATATAGACTGGAAAAATCAGATGGGCAGAGGCAGCCTAGATGAGGAGTACTTAGAATGTTTTTGGGATAATTTCTTGCAACCAGAGAGCAGGCTATACTAGACCTGGTATTGTGCAACGAGATAGGATTAATTAATGACCTCACAGTTAAGGTTCCCCTAGGTAGCAGCGATCATAATATGATGAATTTCACATTCAGTTTGAAGGAGAGAAAAGTGGGTCTAAGACTAGCATTTTAAACTTAAATAAGAGCAATTATGAGGGCGTGAAAGCAAAGCTAGCTAAAGTGAACTGGCAAACCAGGTTAAGGGATAGGTCAATAGAGATGCAGTGGCAGACATTTAAGGGGATATTTCAAAGTACACAGAATAGATACATTTCAACGAGAAAGAAAAATTCCAAGGGTGAGACCCACCATCCATAGTTAAAGATAGTATCAAACTTAAAGAAAAAACATATCATTGTGTAGAGATGGGAGGCAGGTCAGAAGATTGGACAGAATATAAAAAATAGCAAAGAATGACTAAAAGATTGATAAGGAAGGTAAAATTAGAGTATGAGAGAAAGCTATCTCGAAATATAAAGATAGATAGTAAGAGTTTCTATAGATACTTAAAAAAGAAAAGAGTTAACAAAGTGAGTCTGGGGAATTGATAATGGATAATAAGAAGGTGGCAGGTGAATTGAACAGATATTTTGCATCGATCTTCACTATTGAAGATACAAGTAACATCCCAGTATTAGCTGTAAGTCAGGAAATGGAAGGGAGGGAGGAACTCAAGAAAATTACAGTCACCAGGGAAGTGGTATTGAACAAATTGTTGGAGCTGTGGGCTGACAAGTCCTCGGGTCCTGATGGACTTCATCCTAGGATATTAAAAGAATTGGCCAGTGAAATAATTGATGCATTAGTTTTAATTTTTCAAAATTCCCTAGATTCGGGAAAGGTTCCATTGGATTGGAAAATAACGAATGTAACTCCTTTATTCAAAAAGGAAGGGAGACAGAAAGCAGGAAACTACAGGCTAGTTAGCTTAACATCTGTCTTAGGAAAAATATTAGAAGCTATTATTAAAGACGTTATGGCAGGGCATTTAGAAAAATTGAAGGTAATCAGGCAGAGTCAACATGGTTTCGTGAAAGGGAAATCGTGCTTAACCAATTTATTGGAGTCCTTTGAGGGAGTTACATGTGCTGTGGATAAAGGTGAATTGATGGATGTATTGTACTTAGATTTCCAGAAGGCATTTGATAAGGTGCCACATCAAAGGTTATTGCAGAAAATAAAAGCTCATGGTGTAGGGGGTTTGCATGGGTAGATTGATTAGCTAACAGGAAACAGAGATTAGGCATAAATGGGTCATTTTCTGGTTGGCAAGATGTAACAAGTGGTGTGCCACAGACATCTGTGCTGGGGCCTCAACTTTTTACAATTTATATAAATGACTTAGATGAAGGGACCGAAGGTATGGTTGCTAAACTTGCTGATGACACAAAGATAGGTATGAAAGTAACTTGTGAAGAGGCCATAAGGGCGCTACAAAGGTATATAGATAGGTTAAGTGAGTGGACAAAGACCTGGCAAATGGAGTATAATGTGGGAAAGTGGGAAATTGTCCACTTTGGCAGAAAGAATAAAAAAGAACCGTATTATCTAAATGGTGAGAAGATACAGAGGGATCTGGGTGTCCAAGTGCATGAATTGCAAAAGGTTAGTATGCAGGTACAGCATGTAATTAGGAAAGGTAATAGAATGTTATCGTTTATCGCGAGGAGAATTGAATACAAAAGTAGGGAGGTTATGCTTCAGCTGTACAGGGCATTGGTGAGATCACATCTAGAGTACTTTGTCCAGTACTGGTCTCCTTATTTCAGGAAGGATGTAAATGCGTTGGAGGCAGTACAGAGAAGGTTTACTAGACTAATACCTGGAATGGGCAGGCTGTCTTATGAGGAAAGGTTGGACAGGCTAGGCTTGTATCTGCCTGAATTCAGAAGAGTAAGAGGCGACTTAATTGAAATATATAAGATCCTGAGAGGTCTTGACAGGGTGGATGTGGAAAGGATGTTTCCCCTTGTGGGACAATCTTGAACTAGGGGTCACTGTTGAAAAATAAGGGGTCACCCATTTAAGACAGAGATGAGGAGAAATCTTTTCTCTCTGAGGTTCGTGAGTCTTTGGAATTCTCTTCCTCAAAAGGTGGTGGAAGCAGAATCTTTGAATATTTTTAAAGGCAGAGGTAGATAGATTCTTGATAAGCAAGGGGGTGGAAGGTTATCGGGGGTAGGTGGAAATGTGGAGTAATCAGTTCAGCCATGAACTTATTGAATGCCGGAGCAGGCTCGAAGAGCCGAGTAGCCTACTCCTGCTCCTAATTCGTATGTTCGTATGGAATATTGCGTCCAATTTTGGGCACTACACTTTAGGAAGGATAGAGGCAAAGCCTTGGAAAGAGTTCAGAGGAGATTTACTAGAATGCTACCAGGGGTGAGTGACTTCAGTTACATGGAGAAAAAGTGATTCTCCGTCTTTGAGCAGAGTAGATTAGGGGGAGATTTGATCGAGGCGTTCAAAATCATGTGGGGTTTTGATGGAGTAAATCAGGAGAAACTGTTTCTGCTGGCAGGAGGGTCAGTAACCAGAGGACACATATTTAAAATAATTGGCAAAAGAGCCAGAAGGAAGATAAGGAGAATTTTTTTACGCAGCGATCAGGAATGTGCTGCCTGAAAGAGCAGTGGAAGCAGATTCAATCACAACTTTCAAAAGGGAATTGGATAAATATTTGAAAAGGAGAATATTTGCATGGCTATGGGGAAACAGCAGGGTGAGTGGGACTAATTGGATAGCTCATTCAAAGAGCCAGCACAGGCAGGATGGGCTGAATGGTCTCCTTCTGTGCTGTGTGATTCCATGATACATTTTGTTTGGAAGAATAAGGAGGCCAATACACTCCTTGGAAAATAAGTGCTTACATTGGTTACAGGAGGAGAGGGTCCTGGGGGTGCCAATACACAAATCTGCAATACAATTTAACAAGGCCATAATAAAACAAGCAAAGCACTTGGGTTCATTTCTTCAGGGATGGAATTGAAAAAGCAGAGAAGTTTTGTCAAACCTAGACAGAACCTTGGTTAGACCACACAGGGAGGACTGTGAACAGTTCTGCTCTCCATATTATAAAAAGGATATAGAGCCACTGCAGAAAGTGCAAATAAAGATTTACTAGAATTATACCGATCAGGAAAGATTGAACAAGCTAGAGCTCTTTTCATTGGAAAAAGACTGAGAGAGGATTTGATAGGGTCGACAGAGAAGATGTTTCCACTGGTGGCGGAACCCAGAACTAGGAGTCATAAATATAAATGTAAAATCGTCACTAATAAATCCAATAAGGAATTCAGGAGAAACTTTTTTACCCAGAGAGTGGTGAGAATGTGGAACTCGCTACCACAGGGAGTAGTTGAGGTGAATAGTATAGATACTCACTGCCTGAAAGGGTAGTTGAGGCAGAGATCCTCAACTCATTCAAAAGGAGTCTGGATATGCACCTCAAGTGCTGTAATCTGTGGCGCGATAGACCAAATGCTGGAAGGTGGAATTAGAATAGACGGATCGTTTTTCTGCCATCACAGACTCGATGGGCCAAGTGGCCTCTTTCTGTGCCTTAAACGTTCTATGATTTCTATGAGATACATTTAAGGGGAAGCTAGATAAACACATGAGAGAGAAAGGAACAGAAGGGTGATTGGGTGAGTTGAAGAGGGTTGGGAGAAGGAGCCTGTGGAACATAAACACCGGGGCTGAATGGCCTGTTTCCATGCTTTAAATAATATGTACTACGTTGTGATGATTCTGTGATTGGGACTGACGCACATTGTTGGGATCGAGTAGAGGGAGCTCTCTATTATTCCTGGCTCAGGCCTTTGTGGATGCTGAACCTGGCCGTCTCAAACAGGAAAAGAGTTTGACTCACCGGGGTTAACATCACTCATTCTTGATGAGTGCAAAATTCACAAAGGAAGGAAAAAGAAAAACAGTAAGAATAATGTCCGCATTCGCAACAAGTCATATATTTACTGGGCTTCCTGCAACTAATTTTGGAGAAGGTCGAAAAACAATACCTTCAACAGCACATAAATCTCAGGGTCCATTAGGAAAGGTGTTCCATTAAAACCGAGTGGTGTTTGAGGTAAGCATCTTTTCAAGGGGAATTTCAAACACCAGATCGAAAAACAAAATGTAACTTTTATTTTATGTTATTGGATTTTCTAGGTGTAAGTTAATCACCCAAAGTGATCAATGTTAGATCTGATTTCCAAAAAGCACAAGAATTCTGGCTCCGTCCCAGATGCGAAGAGGTTAATGGTTTCCTTTGGTTTTGCATCAGGTAACCCATCCACTATTTGGTGAAGCATTGAACTGAGGCCCCATCAGCCACTTTAGCTGAATGTCGATGAATATCATGATTAGTCAATTCCAGTAACATATATCATGTGATTACCAGGATGGTAGAAGGCAAACTAGATGCACCCTAGTCTGTAGCAATTCCTATGTTTCGATGTAAAAGATCTCATGGCATTAACCAACCATCAGAAAAAACAGAAAAACTAGCCATTCATTGCACTGTTGTATATATGTGATCCTGCTGTGCAGAAAATGGCCGTCACATTTGTCTACGCAATTCCCTTGACTTGTAGGGCAGGTTCTCCAATCGTGCAAGGGAGCATGGGTGGCAAATAAGGTGCAACACTGCGGGGCCAATTTTTTTTCAATTCATTCATGGAATGTGGGCATCACTGGCTAGGCCAGCATTTATTGCCCATCCCTAATTGCCCTTGAGAAGGTGGTGGTGAGCTGCCTTCTTGAACCGCTGCAGTCCATGTGGGGTAGGTCGACCCACAGTGCTGTAAGGAAGGGAATTCCAGGATTTTGACCCAGCGACAGTGAAGGAACAGCAAAATAGTTCCAAGTCAGGATGGTGTGTGACTTGGAGGGGAACTTGCAGGTGGTGGTGTTCCCATGTATTTGCTGCCCTTGTCCTTCTAGTTGGTAGAGGTCGCGGGTTTGGAAGGTGCTGTCTAAGGAGCCTTGGTGCATTGCTGCAGTGCATCTTGTAGATGGTACACACTGCTGCCACTGTGCATCAGTGGTGGAGGGAGTGAATGTTTGTAGATGGGGTGCCAATCAAGTGGGCTGCTTTGTCCTGGATGGTGTCGAGCTTCTTGAGTGTTGTTGGAGCTGCACCCATCCAGGCAAGTGGAGAGTATTCCATCACACTCCTGACTTGTAGATGGTGGACAGGCTTTGGGGAGTCAGGAGGTGAGTTACTCGCCACAGGGTTCCTAGCCTCTGACCTGCTCTTGTAGTCACCGTATTTATATGGCTACTCCAGTTTAGTTTCTGGTCAATGGTAGCTCCCAGGATGTTAATAGTGAGGGATTCAGCGATGGTAATGCCGTTGAATGTCAAGGGGAGATGGTTAGATTCTCCCTTGTTGGAGATGGTCTTGCCTGGCACTTATGTGGCGCAAATGTTACTTGCCACTTATCAGCCCAAGCCTGGATATTGTCCAGGTCTTGCTGCATTTCTAATCGCTTTAGTATCTGAGGAGTCACGAATGGTGCTGAATATTGTGCAATCATCAGCGAACATCCCCACTTCTGACCTAATGATTGAATGAAGGTCATTGATGAAACAGCTGAAGATGGTTGGGCCTAGGACACTACCCTGAGGAACTCCTGCAGTGATGTCCTGGAGCTCAGATGATTGACCTCCAACAACCACAACCATCTTCCTTTGTGTTAGGTATGACTCCAGCCAGTGGAGGGTTTTCCCCCTGATTCCCATTGACCTCAGTTTTGCTGGGGCTCCTTGATGCCATACTCAGTCAAATGCTGCCTTGAGATCAAGGGCAGTCACTCTCACCTCACCTCTTGAGTTCAGCTCTTTTGTCCATATTTGAACCAAGGCTGTAATGAGGTCAGGAGCTAAGTGGCCCTGGCAGAACCCAAACTGAGCATCACTGAGCAGGTTATTGCTAAGCAAGTGCCACTTGATGGCACTGTTGATGACACCTTCCATCACTTTACTGATGATTGAGAGTAGGCTGATGGGGCGGTAATTGGCCGGGTTGGACCTGTCCTGCTTTTAGTGTACAGGACATACCTGGGCAATTTTCCACATTGCAGGGTAGATGCCAGTGTTGTAGCTGTACTGGAACAGCTTGGCTAGGGGCATGGCAAGTTCTGGAGCACAGGCCTTCAGTACTTTTGCCAGAATATTGTCAGGGCCCATAGCTTTTGCAGTATCCATTGCCTTCAGTCGTTTCTTGATATCACGCGGAGTGAATCGAATTGGCTGAAGCCTGCCATCTGTGATGTTGGGGACTTCAGGAGGAGGCCGAGATGGATCATCAACTCGGCACTTCTGGCTGAAGATTGTTGCAAATGCTTCAGCCTTATCTTTCGCACTGATGTGCTGGGCTCTCCCATCATTGAGGATGGGGATATTTGTGGAGCCGCCTCCTCCAGTTAGTTGTTTAATTGTCCACCACCATTCATGGCTGGATGTGGCAGGACTGCAGAACTTAGATCTGATCCGTTGGTTATGGGATCGCTTAGATCTGTCTATCGCATGCTGCTTACGCAGTTTGGCATGCAAGTAGTCCTGGGTTGTAGCTTCACCAGGTTGACACCTCATTTTGAGGTATGCCTGGTGCTGCTCCTGGCATGCCCTCCTGCACTCTTCATTGAACCAGGGTTGGTCTCCTGGCTTGATGGTAATGGTAGAGTGGGGGATATGCCGGGCCATGAGGTTACAGATTGTGGTTGAGTACAATTCTGCTGCTGCTGATGGCCCACAGCGCCTCATGGATGCCCAGTTTTGCATTGTTAGATCTGTTCGAAATCTATCCCATCTAGCACGGTGATAGTGCCACACAACACGATGGATGGTATCCTCAATGTGAAGGCGGGACTTCGTCTCCACAAGAACTGTGTGGTGGTCACTCCTACCTAAAGTGTCATGGACAGAAGCATCTGCGGCAGGCAGATTGGTGAGGACGAGGTCAAGTATGTTTTTCCCTCGTGTTGGTTCCCCCACCACCTGCCGCAGACCCAATCTAGCAGCTATGTCCTTTAGGACTCGGCCAGCTCGGTCAGTAGTGGTGCTACTGAGCCACTCTTGCTGATGGACAATTTCATGTGACCCGTTCACGTGGGACTGTATTACCTGGTATGACCCCAGGACAAGTAAAACCCTGAAACATTTGGCTCTCCTATTCTTTAATAACAGAGGACTGTGGATCGTATCAAACAACATGTCCCATCCACTGTTCACAACAGGCAAGGTACAGGTCGTACCCAACCAGCCCGTGCTTGCAAAATTCAAGACACAGTGTCCAACATGAGATGCGATTCCACAATTGGACACATTTGCTAAGTAATCCTCAGTGTGCTAAGAATTACACTGAAAACTAATTTAAGATTGTCAATCAGATTCGCAGTGTGGCACATTTGTGTGAACTGGAAACTACATATATTAATACACGGGCCCTGTTCTTTGCAGACAGAAAGAACATGTACAAACATTGCGCCTGTTTCAGCAAAACAAATAAGTGACAGCCATTGCCTGGTTCATTCCTCAGGGCAATGCCTTGACCAATCAGAGTCAAGTTTCCTGATTTAAATTTCAAACAAAGCTTGTCAGTTGACTGTCAGTCACCATAAACTGGTGCATTCTCCATGGCAACGCCTCTACCAATTAGAGTCCACTTGCCAAACAATCAGCACTCTCTTCTCATACAGTATAAATTTGTTGCTTCCCTTACATTGGTATTCTTGCAAATTGTCCTGATGAGTGCAAGACGAAAATCTTTGACAAAATGCCTCTACTTTCAGCAATATGCAAGTTCTGTACTGCCAAACAACTATTAATCACAGCCTTTTATGCTATGACGTTTCAAGTGCACATCTAAATGCTTCTTAAATATTGTGAGGGTTCCTGCCTCTACCACCTCTTCAGGAAGTGTGTTCCAGATTCCAACCACCCTCTGGGTGAAAATTGTTTCCCTCAAATCCCCTCTAAACTTCCTGCCCCTTACCTTAAATCTATGCCCCCTGGTTACTGATCCCTCCGCTAAGGGAAAATGTTTCTTCCTATCTATCCTATCACTACTCCTCATAATTTTGTATACCTCAATCAGGTGTCCCCTCAGCCTTCTCTGCTCTAAGAAACATAGAAACATAGAAAATAGTAGCAGGAGTAGGCCCTTCAGCCCTTCGAGACTGCTCCGCCATTCATTATGATCATGGCTGATCATCCAACTCAGTAACCTGTTCCCGCTTTCCCCCGATATCATTTAATCCCTTTAAACCCAAGAGCTATATCTAACTCCTTCTTGAAAACATACAATGTTTTGGCCTCAACTGCTTTCTGTGGTAGTGAATTCCACAGGCTCACCACTCTCTGGGTGAAGAAATTTCTCCTCATCTCAGTCCTGAAAGGTTTACCCCATATCCTTAGACTATGACCCCTGGTTCTGGACTCCCCCACCATCGGGAACATCCTTCCTGCATCTACCCTGTCAAGTCCTGTTAGAACTTTATAGATTTCTATGAGATCCCCCCTCACTCTTCTGAACTCCAGCGAATATCATCCTAACCGACTCAATCTCTCCTCGTACGTCAGTCCAGCCGTCCCAGGAATCAGTCTGGTAAACCTTCGCTGCACTTCCTCGATAGCAAGAACATCCTTCCTCAGATAAGGAGACCAAAACTGCACACAATATTCCAGGTGTGGCCTCACCTTCTTCTTCTTTGGCCTCCTTGTCTCGAGAGACAATGGGTAAGCGCCTGGAGGTGGTCAGTGGTTTGTGGAGCAGCACCTGGAGTGGCTATAAAGGCCAATTCTAGAGTGACAGGCTCTTCCGCTGGTGCTGCAGATAAAATTGGTTGTCGGGGATGTTACACAGTTGGCTCTCCCTTTGCGCTTCTGTCTTTTTTCCTGCCAACTGCTAAATCTCTTCAACTTGCCACACTTTAGCCCCGCCTTTATGGCTGTCCGCCAGCTCTGGCGATTGCTGGCAACTGACTCCCACGACTTGTGATCAATGTCACAGGACTTCATGTCGCCTTTGCAGACGTCTTTAAAGCGGAGACATGGACGGTCGATGTGTCTGATACCAGTGACGAGTTCGCTGTACAATGTGTCCTTGGGGATCCTGCCACCTTCCATGCGGCTCACGTGGCCAAGCCATCTCAAGCGCCGCTGGCTTAGTAGGGTGTATATTCTGGGGATGTTGGCTGCCTCGAGGACTTCTGTGTTGGAGATACGGTCCTGCCACCTGATGCCAAGGATTCTCCGGAGGCAGCGAAGCTGGAATGAATTGAGACGTCGCTCTTGGCTGACATACGTTGTCCAGGCCTTGCTGCCGTAGAGCAAGGTACTGAGGACCCAGCTTTGATACACTCGCACTTTTGTGTTCCGTATCAGTGTGCCATTTTCCCACACCCTCTTGGCCAGTCTGGACATAGCAGCGCATACCTTTCCCATGCGCTTGTTGATTTCTGCATCGAGAGACAGGTTACTGGTGATAGTTGATCCTAGGTGAACTCTTGAACCACTTCCAGAGCGTGGTCGCCGATATTGATGGATGGAGAATTTCTGACGTCCTGTCCCATGATGTTCGTTTTCTTGAGGCTGATGGTTAGGCTAAATTCGTTGCAAGCAGCCGCAATCCTGTCAATGAGTCTCTGCAGACACTCTTCAGTGTGAGATGTTAATGCAGCATCGTCAGCAAAGAGGAGTTCCCTGATGAGGACTTTCCATACTTTGGTCTTCGCTCTTAGACAGGCAAGGTTGAACAACCTGCCATCTGATCTTTTGTGGTGGAAAATTCCTTCTTCTGAAGACTTGAACGCATGTGAGAGCAGCAGGGAGAAGAAGATCCCAAACAGTGCAGGTGCGAGAACACAGCCCTGTTTCACGCCACTCAGGATAGGAAAGGGGTCTGATGAGGAGCCACCATGTTGAATTGTGCCTTTCATATTGTCATGGAATGAGGTGATGATACTTAGGAGCTTTGGTGGACATCCGATCTTTTCTAGTAGTCTGAAGAGACCACGTCTGCTGACGTGGTGAGATCAATGAAAGCAACGTAGAGGGGCATCTGTTGTTCTCGGCATTTCCCCTGTAGCTGGTGAAGGGAGAACAGCAGGTCAGTGGTGGATCTCTCTGCTCGAAAGCCACACCGTGCCTCAGGGTAGACATGCTCAGCCAGCTTCTGGAGCCTGTTTAAAGCGACTCGAGCAAAGACTTTCCCCATTATGCTGAGCAGGGAGAATCCACGGTAGTTGTTGCAGTCACCGCGGTCACCCTTATTCTTATAGAGGGTGATGATATTGGCATCGCGCATGTCCTGTGGTACTGCTCCCTCATCCCAGCACAGGCAAAGCAGTTCATGGAGTGCTGAGAGTATAGCAGGCTTGGCACTCTTAATTATTTCAGGGGTAATGCCGTCCTTCCCAGGGCTTTTCCGCTGGCTGGAGAATCAATGGCATCACTGAGTTCCGATTTTGTTGGCTGTTCATCCAGCTCAACCATGACTGGCAGAGACTGGGCTGCATTGAGGGCGGTCTCAGTGACAACATTTTCCCTGGGGTACAGTTCTGGGTAGTGCTCCACTCAGCAGTCCATTTGCCTCACCAAAGCCCTGTATATTTGCATTAAGACATCCCTGCTCCTGTACTCGCATCCTCTCACTATGAAGGCCAACATACCATTTGCTTTTTTTACCGCCTGTTGGACCTGCATGCTTACCTTCAGCGACTGGTGTATGAGAACACCCAGATCTCGTTGCATATTCCCCTCTCTCAGTTTATAGCTGTTCAGATAATAATCTGACTTCCTGTTTTTGCTACCAAAGTGAATAACTTCACATTTATCCACATTATATGCATCTGCCATGCATTTGCCCACTCACTCAACTTATCCAAGTCACCCAGAAGCCTCTCTGCATCCTCCTCACAACTCACCGTCCCACCTAATTTTGTATCATCTGCAAATTTGGAGATATTACATTTAATTTCTTCATCTAAATCATTAATATATGCTGGGGTCCTAGCACCGATCCCTGCGGTACCCCACTAGTCACTGCCTGCCATTCGGAAAAAGACCATGTATCCCTACTCTCTGTTTCCTGCCTGCCAATCAATTTTCTATCCATTGCAATACACTACCTCCAATCCCATGTGCTTTAATTTTACATGCTAATCTCTTATATCGAAAGCCTTCTGAAAGTCCAAATAAACCACATCCTCTGGCTCCCCCTCACCAACTCTACTAGTTACATCCTCAAAGAATTCTAGTAGATTTGTCAAGCATGATTTCCCTTTCGTAAATCCATGCTGACTCTGTCCAATTCTCCAAGTGCTCTGCTATAAAATCTTTGATAGTGGACTCTAGAATTTTCCCCACTACCGACGTCAGGCTGACTGGTCTATAATTCCCTGCTTTCTCTCCACCTTCCCTTTTAAATAGTGGGGTTACATTAGCTACCCTCCAATCTGTAGGAACTGTTCCAGAGTCTATAGAATCTTGGAAGATGACCACCAATGCATCCACTATTTCTCGGGCCACTTCCTTAAGTACTCTGGGATACATACCATCAGGCCCTGGGGATTTATCGGCCTTCAATCCTATCAATTTCCCCAACACCATTTCTCTACTCATGCTGATATCCTTCAGTTCCTCTCTCTCGCTGAACCCTGTGTTACCCAACATTTCTGGTATGATATTTGTGTCCTCCTTTGTGAAGACAGAACCAAAGTATGCATTTAGTTGGTCAGCCATTTCATTGATCCCCATAATAAATTCCCCTGATTCTGACTGTAAGGGACCTACATTTGTCTTCACTACTTTTTTTCTCTTCACATACCTATAGAAACTTTTACAGTCAGTTTTTATGTTCCCCGCAAACTTGCTCTTGTACTCTATTTTCTCCTTCTTAATCAATCCTTTGGTCCTCCTTTGCTGAATTCTAAACTGCTCCCAATCCTCAAGTCTGTTGTTTTTTCTGGCGAATTTATATACATCTTCCTTGGATCTAATGCTATCTCTAATTTCCCTTGTAAGCCATGGTTTGGCTACCTTTCCTGTTTTACTTTTGTGCCAGACAGGGATAAACAATTGTTGCAGTTCATCCATGCGCTCTTTAAATGTTTGCCATTGCCTATCCACCGTCATCCCTTTAAGTAACGTTTCCCAATCCATCATAGCCAACTTGCGCCTCACACCTTCGTAGTTTCCTTTGCTAAGATTCAGGACCCTAGTCTCAGAAGCAAATACGTCACTTTCCATCTTGATGAAGAATTCCATCATATTATGGTCGCTCATCCCCAAGGGGTCTCACACCACTAGATTGTCAATTATTCCTCTCTCATTACACAATACCCAGTCTAGGATGGCCTGTTCTCCTGTTGGTTCCTCAATGTATTGGTCCAGAAAACCATCCCGTATACACTCCAAGAATTCCTCCTTTACGGTATTGTGACTAATTTGATTTGCCCAATCTATATGCAGATTAAAGTCACCCATAATTACAGGTGTTCCTTTGTCACATGCATCTCTAATTTTCTGTTTAATGCCATTCCCAAAATCACCACTATAGGTTGGGGGTCTATATACAACCCCTCACTAACGTTTTTTGGCCCTTAGTGTTTCTCAGCTCTACCTATACAGATTCCACATCGTCAGAGCTAATATCTTTCCTCACTATTGCATTAATTTCCTCTTTAACCAGCAATGCAACTCCACCGTATTTTGATTTTTTTAATGTCCTTCCTAAATGCTGAATACGTCTGGATGTTCATTTCCCATCCCTGGTCACCTTGCAGCCATGTCTCCGTAATCCCGACTATATCATACCCGTTTACATCTATTTGCGTGATTAATTCATCCACTTTATTGCGAATGCTCTGCATGTTAAGGCACAAAGCCTTAAGGCTTGTCTTTTTAACATTACCTGTCCCCTTCCCACTATTTTTGACTGTGGCCTGTTTGATTCTGGCCCTTGATTTCTCTGCCTATCACTTTTCTTATTCCCCTTACTGTCTTTTGTTCTTGCCTTTGATTCCCCCCTCCTTGCAAAAGTTCCCATCCCCCTGCCATTTTAGTTTAAATCCTCCCCAACCACTCCAGAAAATACTGCCCCTAGGACATCAGTCCCAGTCCTGCCCAGGAAAACAACCCCAGCCTATCCAGTCTCTCTTCATAGCTGAATTGCTCCAGCACAGGCAATGTCCTGGTGAATCTCCTCTGCATCCTCTCCAGTGCAATCACATCCTTCCTATATTGTGGTGACCAGAACTGTACACAGTACTCCAGCTGTGGCCTAACCAGCGTTTTATACAGCTCCATCATAACCTCCCTGCTCTTATATTCTATGCCTCGGCTAATAAAGGCAAGTATCCCATATGCCTTCCTAACCACCTTATCTACCTGTGCTGCTGCCTTCAGTGATCTATGGACAAGTACACCAAGGTCCCTCTGACCCTCTGTACTTCCTAGGGTCCTACCATCCATTGTATATTCCCTTGCCTTGTTAGTCCTCCCAAAATGCATCACCTCACACTTCTCAGGATTAAATTCCATTTGCCACTGCTCTGCCCATCTTACCAGCCCATCTATATCGTCCTGTAATCTAAGACTATCCTCCTCACTATTCACGACACCACCAATTTTCGTGTCATCTGCGCACTTACTGATCATACCTCCTATATTTACGTCTAAATCATTAATGTACACTACAAACAGCAAAGACCAAGCGCCGATCCCTGCGGTAACCCACTGGTCACAGGCTTCCACTCGCAGAAACAACCCTTGACCATCACCCTCTGCCTCCTGCCACTAAGCCAATTTTGGATCCAATTTGCCAAATTGCCCTGGATGCCATGGGCTCTTACCTTCTTAACCAATCTCCTATGCGAGCCCTTAAATTCCCCGTCCTTTCATCATTTTAAATATATTGCCCATAATATGCATTGTTTTTATCATAAGAAAGGTACAATCTCTCAAGTCTAACTTGGTGTGCAGCAGGAACTCAAAGGGGCGACAAAAGTATGCTCAAAATTTTGGTATCAGTGAGGGAAGGTACACAGTGTTGCAAAGGTGAGTTCAGGTCTTCTTGTTGATGGATGGGACATGGGGTTTGAAACTGAGATGGGGCATCTGTGTCCTCCTCAGGTATCAGCAGACCTTGACCTCACATTCCTTTTCCTGACAGCCACACACCTCACCACAGTGACTAACAACAGCTCAATGGAAAAAGTTGATGAATATTTTTCATGTCAAAGGCATACGACTAAATCCTGCCTTTGATATGATGTTCATTCCCGTGACAGCCTCAAACTGTACCTTCCCAAAGTGAGAAGTATTGCGTTTGACACACAGGTCTTTCAAGAATTGAAGGCTGAAACGTTTAACGAAAAATCACAGGATCAATCGATATTTGGTTTCTCAAGAATGTTCTTTCATGACAACGTTCTGCAGCCAAGAAAAGAAATTTATTCTTTGAGCCATTCATGGCTTTTCAGATTCGATCAAACTTCCATGCTGAAGAAGAAAGGTGGAATTTATTCAACATCTCTCAGAAACATGTCATAGTGCTTCAGAAGCAATTTAGTCCTTTCAGCCACAATGACTGCTGATAAGTAGATGAGTGCAGCAGTCATTTTGTGCACAGCAACTTCAAAGAATGAGTCTGAAGAGAAAGCAGGAACATAGGGTTAGGCAAAATCAGCTCCAAAGCCTGTCCACCATCTACAAAGCACAAGTCAGGAGTGTGATGGAATACTCCCCACTTGCCTGGATGGGTGCAGCTCCAACAACACTCAAGAAACTCGACACCATCCAGGGCAAAGCAGCCTGCTTGATTGGCACCCCATCTACAAACATTCACTCCCTCCTCCACCGAAGCACAGTGGCAGCAGTGTGTACCATCTACAAGATGCACTGCAGCAATGCACCAAGGCTCCTTAGACAACACCTTCCAAACCCGCGACCTCTACCAACTAGAAGGACAAGGGCAGCACATACATGGGAACACCACCACCTGCAAGTTCCCCTCCAAGTCACACACCATCCTAACTTGGAACTATATCACCGTTCCTTCACTGTCGCTGGGTCAAAATCCTGGAATTCCCTTCCTAACAGCACTGTGGGTCTACCTACAGCCCAAGGACTGCAGTGGTTCAAGAAGGCAGCTCATCACCATCTTCTCAAGGGCAATTAGGGATGGGCAATAAATGCTGGCCTGGCCAGTGATGCCCACATCCCATGAAAGAATAAAGAAAAAAACCCCTTTCATGTCACCCTAAATTAAAGGCTCAAACCCTGGAGCAAGGTTTGAACCCACTGAGAGTCCTGCACTGCCAGAGGTGCCGTTGTTCTGATGAGAAAGTAAATTGAGGGCCCCTTCTGCCCTCTTAGGTGGATGTAAAAGAACCCATGGCACTAGTTTAAGGAAGAGCAGGGGAGTTCTCCCCGGTGTCAAAGGCCAGCATTTATTCCTCAATCAACATGACTAAAACAGATCATTTGGTAATTTATTGTTGGGTGTGGGATCTTGCTGTATGCCTTTCTTCCATTACAACACTGACTGCACTTGATTAGAAAAAGTACTCTATTGGCTGCAAAATGCTTTGGAACATCTTGAGGTTGTGAAAGGCGCTAGAAAAATGCAACTTCCTTCTTCCTCATTCCACACAGTGCTTTACATAAAACACCTTATTAGCGCAGTTAATGAATACTTTCTCTCGCTATCACCGCTCTGGAAACACAGCCCACTCCGAGGAACTTACAACCCTGAACAACTCAGTCAGTGAACGTCAGAGATTAATTTTCATGCTGAGCTCTGATTGGAGGGAGGCACGTGATTGATATCACTGGTGGCCCACACTGGGACCCCTCCCCCCCTCCTTTGGACGGTTCTCAGTTCCAGCTGGCATTATGTTGGCTGTGCTGCTATTGTTGGCTGTGACTGGCCCAGTTCAGATAAAATGTTCATTCATTCAGGGCGAGGTTTTGGTGTTTCGGTTCACGGCACATAAATCCATCCAGGTGAGAGTTTTAACTCCTCACAAAGATGGTTACGATGGCTGTTAGGTGCACTTTGCTCTCACTTAGTGCGCAGTCTCTCTCAGTACAAGGCTAAGTGCTCCTTTCGTAACGGCCCATGATTCAAACCCAACCCTTTGAAGGATGACAGCTCTAAGCTCGCTGCTGTGGGATGGAAACTGCCCTACAAATCCCACATGTACAGCTTGCTCTGTTTTACAGGGAAGTGATTTATTTCACACTCGCTGACACATTCCCAGCAAAGAGATTTAAGAGAAATACTCCAGCTGAGACCGAACTAGTGCCTTATACAAGTTCAACATAACTTCCTTGCTCTTGTACTCTATGCCTCTATTAATAAATCCCAGGATACTGGATGCTTTATTAACTGCTCTCTCAACCTGTCCTTCCAGCTTTAATGACTCATGCACATATACACCCAGGTCCCACTGCTCCTGCACCCCCTTTCAAATAGTGCCCTTTATTCTTTATTGTCTCTCCATGTTCTTCCTACCAAAATGAATCACCTCACAGTTCTCTGCATTGAACTTCATCAACCACCTGTCTGCCCATTCCACCAACTTATCTCTGTCCTTTTGAAGTTCTACACTATCCTCCTCATAGTCCACAATGCTTCCAAGTTTCGTATCATCTGCAACCTTTGAAATTGTGTCCTGTACACCAAGGTCTAGGTCATTAATATATGTCAGGAAAAGCAAGGGTCTCAACACTGATCCCTGGGGAACTCCACTACAAACCTTCCTCCACCCTGAAAAACTTCCATTAACCACTACTCTTTGTTTCCTTTCACGCAGGCAATTCCATATCCATGTTACTACCATCCCTTTTATTCCATGAGCTACAAGTTTGCTCACAAGTCTGTTGTGTGGCACTGTATCAAATGCCTTTTGAAAGCCCATGTACACCACATCAACAACATTGCCCTCATCAACCCTCTCTGTTACTTCCTCAAAGAACTCCAGCAAGTTAGTTAAACATGATTTTCCCTTAAGAAATCCATGCTGGCTTTCCTTAATTAACTCGCATTTGTCCATGTGACTATTGATTTTGTCCCAAATTGTTTTTTGCAGAAGTTTTCCCACCACCGATGTTAAACTGACTGGCCTGCAGTTGCTGGGCTTATCTTTACACCCTTTTTTAAACAAGGGTGTAACGTTTGCAATTCTCGAGTCCTCTGGCACCACCCCTGAGTCTAAGGAAGACTGAACAATTATGGCCAACACCTCTGCGATTTCCACCCTTGGATGCATCTCAACCGACCCTGGTGCTTTATCCACTTTACGTTCAGACAGCTGATCAAATACTTCCTCTTTATCAATTTTTAACCCCTCTAGTGTCTGACTTACCTCTTCTTTCAACATTGCCTGGGTAGCATCTTCTTCCATGGTGAAGACAGATGTAAAGTATTCATTTAATACCTCAGCTATGCCTCTGCCTCCATGTGTAAATCCTTTTTCTGGTTTCTAATCGGCCCCACTCCTCCTCTTGCCACCCGTTTACTATTTATATGTCTTTAGAAAACTTTGGGATTTCCTTTAATGCTAGCTGCCAGTCTCTTTTCATGTTCTCTCTTTGCTTCTCTTATTTGCTTTTTCTATATTCAGCCTGGTTCTCAATAGTATTTTCTACCTGGCACCTGTTATAAGCACACTTTTTCTTCTTTATCTTAATCCCTACCTCTTTTGTCATCCAGGGAGCTCTGGATTTGTTTGCTCTATTTTTCCCCTTCGAGGGAACATACCTCGACTGTGCCCAAACTATCTCTTCTTTGAAGGTAGCCTATTGTTCAGCTACCGGTTTTCCTGCCAGCTTTTGCCTCCAATTTATTTGCTCCAGCTCCATTCTGACCCCACCTGAAACGTTAACTCTGTTTCTCTCTCCACAGATGCTGCCAGACCTGCTGAGTATTTCCAGTACTTTCTGTTTTTATTTAAGTTGTTATTAATGATCAGTATGAGCATATAAACTTTGGTAGGAGGAATAGGAAGCCACATAGTCCTTGGAAGATAGGAGTCCAAAAGGGGTAGAGGTTCAAACAGATCTAAGGCTTACAGATTTATAAATGATTAGAAATAGCAATGCAAGCTGACAAGCTCTGAGTAATTGTAAACCAATCAGTCCAAACTGTGTAGACCCTTTGTTAGATCACACTTGGAGAATTGCGGACAATTGTCTTATTAAGCTATTAAGGCAGAAGGTTAAAAAGCAGGACCTTTATGGTTGTAATCTCAGGATTACTCCCTGTGCTATTGAGGGTAGGAATAGGAGGATATGGCAAATGAATGCGTGGCTGAAGAGCTGGTGTAGGTGGGACAACTTCAGCTACTTGGATTATTGGGATCTCTTCTGGTGCAGAGGTGACCTGTACAAGAGGGACGGGTTGCATCTGAACTGGAAGGGGACCAATATCCTTGCGGGGAGGTTAGCTAGTACTACTCGGGAGGGTTTTAACTAGTCTTGCAGGGGGATGGGACCCAAAGTAGTAGTCTCTCCGATGAGATAGTTGAGGCAAATGTAGAGGTTATAGCAAGCAATTCCAGTCGGAAGGGCAGGACAGGGAGCGTGGAAGGTCCGGTAAGCTAAACTGCATTTACTTTAATGCAAGAAGTCTTACAGGTAAGGCAGATGAACTCAGAGCATGGATCGGTACATGGGATTGTGATATTATAGCTATTACGGAAATGTGGTTGGGGGATGGGCAGGACTGGCAGCTCAATGTTCTAGGGTACCGATGCTTCCGGTGTGACAGAAGTGGAGATAAGAGAGGAGGGGAAGTTGCACTATTGATTAGGGAGGACATCACGGCAGTACTTAGAGAGGATATCCCGGGGGGAATGTCCAGTGAGGCCATATGGGTAGAACTTAGAAATAAGAAAGGGGTAATCACATTGATTGGATTATACTATAGGCCCCCCAATAGTCAGAGGGAATTGGAGGAATATATATGTAGGGAAATCACAGATAGGTGTAGGAATTATAAGGTTGTAATAATAGGTGATTTTAACTTCCCTAATATTGACTGGGACTGCCTTAGTGCTAAGGGATCAGATGAGGAAGAATTTATTAAGTGTGTCCAGGATAGTTTTCTGAAGCAGTATGTGGATATCCCTACTAGAGAAGGGGCTACACTCAACCTCCTCTTAAGAAATGAGGCTGGGCAGGTGGTTGATGTGTCAGTGGGGGAACACTTTAGGACCAGTGACTATAACTCTATTAGCTTCAAGATAGTTATGGAAAAGGATAGGACTGGTCCTCAGGTTGAAGTCTTAAATTGGGGGAAGGCTAATCTTGATGGCATCAGACAGGAACTCTCAAAAGTTGAATGGTGAAGGGACGTCTGGCAAGTGGGAGGCTTTTAAAAGTGCGATAGGAAGAGTTCAGGGCCAGCATGTTCCTGTTAGATGGAAGGGTAAGGCTGGCAAGTTTAGGGAACCTTGGTTGACGAGGGGTATTGAGGGTCTGGTCAGGACAAAGAAGGAGGCATATGTCAGGTATAGGCAGCTGGGATCAAGCGAGCCCCTCGAGGAGTATAGGGGATGTAGGAGCACACTTAAGAAGGAAATTAGGAGGGCAAAAAGGAGCCATGAGATTTCCCTGGCAGATAAGATAAAGGAGAATCCTAAAAGATTTTATAAGTATATTAAGAGTAAAAGGGTAGCTAGGGAGAGAGTAGGTCCCCTTAAGGATCAGTGTGGTAATCTATCTGTGGGGCCACGGGAAATGGGCGAGGTCTTAAATGAATACTTCTCGTCTGTATTTACCATGGAGAAGGTCATGGAAGCTAATGAGTTCAAGGGAGGGAACAGCGATATCCTGGAGCATATCAACATTACAAAGGAGTGGGTGTTGGAGGTTTTGAAGTGCCTTAAGGTGGATAAATCTCCAGGGCCTGACCAGGTGTATCCTAGGATGCTGTGGGGAACCAAGGGAGGAGATTGCAGGGGCCCTGACAGAGATTTTTGTATCATCGTTAGCCACGGGTGAGGTACCGGAAGACTGGAGGATAGCTAATGATGTGCCTTTATTTAAGAAGGGCAGCAGGAATAAGCCAGGGAACTGCAGGCCAGTGAGCCTTACATCAGTGGTGGAAAAGTTATTGGAAGGGATTCTGAGAGACAGGATTTCTATGCATTTGGAAAGGCAAGGTCTGATTAGGGATAGTCAGCATGGCTTTGTGCGTGGGGAATCATGTCTCTCGAATTTGATTGAGTTTTTTGAGGAGGTGACCAAGAGGATTGATGAGGGCAGAGTGATGGATGTTGTCTACATGGACTTTAGCAAGGCCTTTGACAAGGTCCCGCATGGTAGGCTGGTCCAGAGCCCTCTGGGGTAGAGAATTCCACAGATTCACCATCCTCTGAGTAAAGAAATTCCTCCTCACCTCAGTTTTAAATGGCCTTCCCTTTATTCTGAGACTGTATCCCCTGGTTCTCGACTCACCAACCAAAGGAAACATCTTCTCTACATCCACCCTGTCACGCTCTGTAAGAATTTTGTAAGTTTCAATGAGATCACCTCTGATTCTTCGAAACTCTAGAGAATACAGGCCCAGTTTCTGCAATCTCTCCTCATAAGACAATCCGACCATCCCAGGGATTAGTCTGTCAACCTCCATTGCATCCCTCTATGGCAAGTATATCCTTCCTTAGATAAGGAGGCCAAAACTGTACACAATACTCCAGGTACAGTCTCACCCATTGAAGCAATACATCTTTACTCCAGTACTCAAATCCCCTTACCATTTGCCTTCTTAATTTGCTTGCTGCACCTATATACTAGCTTCTAATGACTCATGAACAAGGACACCCAGGTCTCTTTGGACACCAACACTTCCCAACCTCTCACCCTTTAGGAAATACTCTGCCTTTCTGTTTTTTCTACCAAAGTGGATCACCTCACACATATTCACATTATATTCCATCTGCCATGTTCTTGTCCATTCACTTAGTCTGTTCAAATCCACTTGAAGCCTCTTTGCATCCTCCTCACAACTTACATTCCCACCTAGTTTTGAGTCATACGCAAATTTGGAAATATTACAATTGGTCCCTATATCCAAGTCATTTATATAGATTGTGAGCAGCTGGGCCCCAGCACTGATCCTTGTGGTACCCCACTAGTAACAGCCTGCCATCCTGAGAATGACCCATTCATTCCTACTCTCTGCTTTCCGTCTGTTAACCAATTCTCTATCCATACCAGTATATTATCCCCAATCCCATGTGCTCTAATTTTGTTTGCTGACCCCCTGTGTGGGACCTTATCGAAAGCTTTCTAAAATCCAAATGCACCACGTCCATTGGTTCTACTTTATCTATGCTACAAGAAACATCCTCAAAAAACACTGACAGGTTTGTCAAACATGATTTCCCTTTCACAAATCCATGTTGACTCTGCCCAATAATATAATTATTTTCTAAGTGCCCAGCTATCTGATCCCTTATAATAGGTTCCAACATTTTCCCTACTACATCAAACTAACAGGTCTGCAATTCCCCGTTTTTTCTCTCTTGCTCCCTTCTTAAATAGTGGGGTTACATTTGCTACTTTCCAGTCTGCAGGAACCCTTCCAGAATCTATAGAACTTTGAAAGATAACCACCAATGCATCCACTATCTCTACAGCCACCTCCTTCAATACTCTGGGATGTAGCTCATTTGGTCCAGGGGATTTATCAACTTTCAATCCAATTAATTTTTTGAGTATTACCTCTTTATTGATACTAATTACTTTCAGTTCCTCATTTTTACTGTCCCTTGGTTCCCTAGTATTTCTGGGAGATTTTCTGCGTCTTCCTCTGTGAAGACAGACTCAAAGTAATTGTTTAGTCTCTCTGCCATTTCCTTATTCTCCATCACAAACTCTCCTGTCACTGTCTGAAATGGACCAACTTTCGTCCTTGCTAATCATATCCTTTCCACGTACTTAAAGTCCGCCTTTATGTTTCTAGCCAGCTTAGATTCATAATCTCCTTTCCCTTTCTTTATCAGTTTCTTGGTCCTCCTTTGTTGAACTCTAAATTGCTCCCAATCCTCGAAGTTGCCACTTATTCTGCCGACCTTATAAGCCACTTCCTCTGACCTAATGCAATCCTTAACTTCTTTTGTTAGCCACAGTTGATTCACCTTTCCTGTTGGGTTTTTGTGCCTTAGAGGAATGTGTGTTTGTTGTAAACCATGTAATACTTCGTTAAATATTAGCCATTGCCTGTCTATCATCAAATCTTTTAATGTATTTTTCCAATTCACCATAGCCAACTTGCCCCTCATATCTTCATAGTTTCCTTTGTTCTGCTGATGGGGTTAGATGAAGAGAGGTGGGAGGAGGCTCTTGTGGAGCATAAACACCAGCTTGGACTGAAGAGCCTGTTTCCATGCTGTAAATTTTAGAAAATTATTAGTTAGTCAGGCAATCTCTCTCCCTTTCTTTTTCTCCTTCAAACTCTTTTCCCCTCGCTCAGCTCCCACCTGCTGCTGAGATAGATTTTGGATCAAGACTGTTACAAGAGGACACCACAATGAAAATCTTCTGGGGTTTGGGCAGACATTATCAGCTCTGAAGGATGCTGTCAGCATAGAGTGAAGCTTAACGCTCTTTATGTCAAACATATGTGTTGCTGTCATTTGGCTAGGCCTTACTGAACTCCTGGGATTTAGTTATTTATTTTTCCTTTATCCCTGTTGCATGTTCCTTAAAGTCAAATGGTCTGAGAGGGTAAATCCCTTTTGAATGGAGGTGTTGCCCTTTGTGTTGTTTCCACAGCTGCATTTTACATTGAACTCCCCCCACCAGTACTAAGTCAACATCATCCGTTCCAGACTTCGGACGATGTAATCGGGAATGAGTTATTTTCCATTTCTTCTTGAGATGTTGGTATTGCTGGCAAGTCCGGCATTTATTGTCCACCCTCTTGTTGCCCTTGGGAAGACGGACATGAGCCTTCATCTTCAACAACTGCAGTCTGTGTGGTAAACGTGCACCTACAATGCTGTTCGGCAGGGAGCTGTGGGATTTTGACCAAGCATCCATAAAGGGTGAATATATATGTAAGGCAGCATTTGATCGAGTGTGACATCAAGGAGTCCAGGTAAAATTGAAGTCAATGGGAATCAGGGGACAAACTCTCCACTGGTTGGTGTCATACCTAGTGCAAAGGAGGATGGTTGTGGTTGTTGGAGGTCAATCATCTCAGCTCCAGGACATCACTGCAGGAGTTAGTAGGCACAGCACAAAACTAACCTTAACCTTTGACTTTTTAAAAGAGCTCACATGATGCCTGATGCTGTTGTTACAACCGAGACAGGAGGAGTGCACTGTCAATTCAGTCCCACTTCTCCACAGGTCACAGCATATAAACACATTTCCCCACTTACTGAAACAGTCAATTAGATACTCTGTTTGCCCCCAGAATAAAGCACACCAACCAGGTTTCTTTAATAAACACCAAAAAATATCTGTTTATTATAAAACTACATCTTAACCAATAATGAAGTAAATATATATGCGAATCGAAACATTAAAGCCCCATATTATTATCCTAGCCCTCAACTGCAGGCACATACATCCAAAAACCTGTTAACTGAAAAATGGGATCTTTGTTTACAGCTGTTACAAAGAACTAAAAGGAATGCAAAAAACTTAGACTGCAATGGTCAGAAAGGAAGCCCTTTTGGTGATGTGTTCCAAAGTCGAATAGTTGGCTGCCACTAGGAATTTTTCCAGGCGAGGTTGATGAACAGTCTGTTTTGGGTAGGCGTTCAAAGAAATTCAACTGCAGAAGCTTCACATAGGTTTTCCGTCAGGTGTGCAGCAACAGGTGTCAGTTCTCTCAAACATTCAATGCAAAAGTATTTTTTTTTAAGATACAAGGTTTCTGCAAGCATTCAGGATTTCTTAACAATACAGGAGGCGAGAATACCACTTCATACAGACTTTTGCTTTTCACTAGCAGGGATTCTTTAAAGAGAGGTAATAGTTATCTGTTTTTCTTCTGATCTCCTGACAGGTCCATATGCAGATTCCAACTGCCTGCTTATAGTCCAAAAACCAGTTCAAAGTGAAACTAACTTTTCCAAGCAAGTCTCATACTTTGTCATAAATTCTCTCTTGTCACAACAAAGGGTAGCTCTTAGGTCAAACCCCCCCGTGGTTTAGTTGAAATCACCTGGTTTCCAGTATTTGTTTACAAGTCAAAACCAGGAACTTCTCGTTGACCCTGCATTTAAAAAAAAAATCCATAAAAAGTTCAGATATCTCCAGATGTTTCAATGTCCATGAAATTATTTTTTAATTTTTAAAAATATAGATTTCCAAGTTTTGTACAAAAAAAGGAAATTCCGTAACACTGTACCTGCCCTGGGAGTGTTTTGATGGGTCAGTGTAGAGGGAACTTTACTCTGTATCTAACCCATGCTGTATCTACACTGGGAATGTTTGATGGGACATTGCTTCAGTGTATTCCATCATATTCCTGATTTGTGCCTTGTAGATGGTGGACAGGCTTTGGGGCGTCAAGAGGTGAGTTACTCGCCACAGAATTCCCAGCCGCTGACCTGGTTTTGTAACCACAGTATTTATATGGCTGGTCCAGTTCAATTTTGTTCAATGGTAACCTGCAGGATGTTGATGGTGGGGGATTCAGTGATGGTAATGCCATTGAATGGCAAGGGAATTCTTTCTTGTTGAAGATAGTCATTGCCTGGTACTTGTGTGGCGTGAATGTTACTTGCCACTTATCAGTCCAAGCCTGAATATTGTCCAGGTCTTGCTGCATACAAGCACAAACTGCTTCAGTATCTGAGGAGTTGTGAACGGTACTAAGCATTGTTCAATCATCAGTGAACATCCCCACTTCTGACCTTATGGAGGGAAGGTCATTAATGAAGCAGCTGAATATGGTTGGACATAGGGCACTGCCCTGAGGAACTCCTGCAGTGACATTTTGGACTCCAACAATCACAACTATCTTCCTTTGTGCTAGGTATGACTCCAAGCAGTGGAGAGTTTTCCCCCAATCCCCACTGATTTCAATTTTGCTAGGGCTCCTTGATGCCACACTCATTCACTCTCACCTCATCTCTGGGATCCAGCTCTTTTGTCCATGGTTGGACCAAGGTTGTAGTGAGGTCTGGAGCCAAGCGGTTCTGGCAGAATCCAAACTAAGCATTGGTGAGCAGGTTATTACTGAGTAAGTGCCACTTGATAACACTTTCGACGACACCTTCCATCACTTTGCTTAAGATCGAGAGTAGATTGATAGGGCGTTAATTGGCCAGATTGGATTTTTCCTGCTTCTTGTGGACAAGACATATCTGAGCAATTTTCCACATTGTCGGGTAGATGCTGGTGTTGTAACTGTACTGGAACAGCTTGGCTAGGGGCCTGGATTGTTCTGGAACACAAGTCTTCAGTACTACAGCTGGGAAGTTGTCAGGGCCCATAGTTCTTGCAGTATCCAGTGCCTTCAGCTGTTTCTTGATATCACGTGGAGTGAATCTAATTGTTTGAAGACTGGCATCTGTGATGGTGGGAACCTCGGGAGGAGGCCAAGATGGATCAAATGAGCAGATGGAGCAGGTGACCAAAAGCTCAGTAGGAAATGCTGGTTTTAAGGAGTGTCTTAAAGCAGGAAAACAAAGTAGAGAGACGGAGAGACTTAGGGAGGAAAGTCTAGGGTTTCGAGCCCAGGCAGCTGAGGCACAGCCGTCAATGGTGGAGCGATTAAAATCGGGGATGCTCAAGAGGCCAGAATTAGAGGAGCGCAGATATCTCAGGGTTGTTGGTCTGGAGGAGATTGCAGAGATAGGGAGGTGTGAGGTCATGGAGAGATTTGAAAACAAAGATGAGAATTTTAAAATTGTGGTGTTGTTTAATTGGAGCCAATATCGGTCAACAAGCACAGGGTTGATGGAGAAACAGCATTTTGTATGAGTTGGGACATGGACAGCAGGAGTGGTGGAAGACCTCATGGTTATGAAGGCTGAATGTGAGCCAAGAGTGCATATTGGCCCAGACAGGGTAAGGACAGCAAGTTTTCTTCTCTAAAGGGACAGTAGTGAAGGGTTTTTAATGACAATCCAACAACCACATGGTCACTTTTACTGGCACTAGCTTTTTATTTCTAGTTTCTTAAGATGCAGTGAGTGGGATTTGAACTGTTGTTCTTCGGATGGTAAGTCCAAGATTCTGGATTAATGGTCCAGTATCATGACACCTATTTCAACTGGCAAAAGAACTAATGGTGACATGAAGAAAAACCTTTTTACAAAGCATGTGGTTTGGATCGGGAATGAACCACCTGAGAGTGCAGTGGAGGCAGATTCAATTGTGGCTTTCAAAAGGGAACTGGATAATTATCTAAAGAAACAAATATTGCAGGGCTCCAGGGAAAGGTCAGGGGAGTGGGACTAGCAGAGAGCTGGCATGGACTCAATGGTCTGGATGGCTGCATTCTGTGCTTTACCATTCTATGATTCTGTGTACTGAGAACTAGAAATTAGCTTGGTGTTAAAGGGAGTAGCAGTTGTCTGTTTTACAAGGGATGTGCTATCTAGGCTTTGCTGAACTGCAGCCTTGGTCCATAGGGGATTGTGTGCCCTTGTGTTGTAAATAATCAAATTTCCATAGAGCCTAAGAGGGTCATGTTACAGTTGTACGATATTTTATTGTTTTTGTCCTAGGATGTGCGCTTTTAAGAATTGGGATACTGTAGCTTTAAAATGTTAATTATGAGGACAGGTTGCATAGACTAGGCTTGTAGCCCTTCAATGTACAGAAGTTTAAGTAAGGATCTAATTGAGGTGTTTAAGCTGATTAGTTCACTAGACTAATTTCTGGGATGGTGGGATTGTCCTATGAGGTGAGATTGAGGAGACTGGGCCTGTATTCTCGAGAGTTTAGAAGAATGAGATGTGATTTCATTGAAGCTACAAAATTCTTACAAGGCTCAACAGGGTTGATGCAGGAAGGATGTTTCACCTGGCTGGGGGTCTGGAACCAGGAGACACAGTCTCAGAATAAGAGGTAGACCATTTCGGACTGAAATTAGGAGAAATTTCTTCATTCTTTGGAATTATCTATCCCAGAGGGCTGTGGAGGCTCAGTCATTATGTTCAAGACAGAGATCGATAGTTTTCTAGATATTAAAGATATCAAGGGATATGGGGATAGCGCGGGAAAATGGCGTTGAGGTAGAAGATGAGCAATGATCTAGTTGAATGGTGGAGCAGGCTCAAGGGGCCGAATGGCACAGTCCTGCTCCTATTTCCTATGTTCCGAAATGAGTTGATAGGGTAGATAGAGAGAAACTAATTCCCCCGGGGGGGGGAGGGAGATGGTAAATTCCAGAGCAAGGAGGCATAACCTTAAAATTACAGCGAGGCCGTTTAGGGGTATTGTCAGGATGCACTTCTTCACTCAAAGGGTAGTGGAAATCTGGAACTCTCTCTGTAGTATAAAGATGTAAAGGGTTAATACTGAAGAGAGTGAGAGAGACCCCTCCCATTGTATAGGTGATGATGTAACAGTCACATGAGATAGGCTTGAGAAGAAGAAGGTTTCGCAGCATGAAGGATGCTAACTTAGGTGGCTTGTGGAGAGTGTGTATAATAAAGAATTATTAGTTAACCTTTACCGGAGTCTAAGACTTTCTCTAGAATGCCCTACAATGCTATGAATACAAACACAACGACACAACTTGGTGACAATGGTGAAAGCGACCAGGAGAATTTGAAGATAAATACTGGCCCAGTACAGTAGGAAAATCACTTACCAGCAGAAGAGAGCATGAAGAGCTCTGCAGCCTCTCAGACCACACGACAGCGGCCCAGGGCTCTGCATCAGTATTTCCAGCACATCCAGCAGTTGGGTCTGAGTCTTCATTCCGGGTGACGATCCAGGATCAGTGAGACACTGAAACTGACCATTTATTTAGATGGTGCAGAGGGAAAAAGAAATCAGGTGCAGAACGCAACCTTAGTTGAATCATAGAACATAGAACATTAGAACATTACAGCGCAGTACAGGCCCTTCGGCCCTCGATGTTGCGCCGACCTGTGAAACCATCTGACCTACACTATTCCATTTTCATCCATATGTCTATCCAATGACCACTTAAATGCCCTTAAAGTTGGCGAGTCTACTACTGTTGCAGGCAGGGCGTTCCACGCCCCTACTACTCTCTGAGTAAAGAAACTACCTCTGACATCTGTCCTATATCTATCACCCCTCAACTTAAAGCTATGTCCCCTCGTGTTTGCCATCACCATCCGAGGAAAACGACTCTCACTATCCACCCTATCTAACCCTCTGATTATCTTATATGTCTCTATTAAGTCACCTCTCCTCCTCCTTCTCTCTAACGAAAACAACCTCAAGTCCCTCAGCCTTTCCTCGTAAGACCTTCCCTCCATACCAGGCAACATCCTAGTAAATCTCCTCTGCACCCTTTCCAAAGCTTCCACATCCTTCCTATAATGCGGTGACCAGAACTGCACGCAATACTCCAGGTGCGGTCTCACCAGAGTTTTGTACAGCTGCAGCATGACCTCGTGGCTCCGAAACCCGATCCCCCTACTAATAAAAGCTAACACACCATATGCCTTCTTAACAGCCCTATTAACCTGGGTGGCAACTTTCAGGGATTTCTGTACCTGGAAACCAAGATCTCTCTGCTCATCTACACTACCAAGGATCTTCCCATTAGCCCAGTACTCTGCATTCCTGTTACTCCTTCCAAAGTGAATCACCTCACACTTTTCCGCATTAAACGCCATTTGCCATCTCTCAGTCCAACTCTGCAGCCTATCTATGTCCCTCTGTAACCTACAACATCCTTCGGCACTATCCACAACTCCACTGACCTTCGTGTCATCAGCAAATTTACTAACCCACCCTTCTACACCCTCTTCCAGGTCATTTATAAAAATGACAAACAGCAGTGGCCCCAAAACAGATCCTTGCGGTACACCACTAGTAACTAAACTCCAGGATGAACATTTGCCATCAACCACCACCCTCTGTCTTCTTTCAGCTAGCCAATTTCTGATCCAAAGAACTAAATCACCTTCAATCCCATACTTCCGTATTTTCTGCAATAGCCTACCATGGGGAACCTTATCAAACGCCTTACTGAAATCCATATAAACCACATCCACTGCTTTACCCTCATCCACCTGTTTGGTCACCTTCTCAAAAAACTCAATAAGTCTAGTGAGGCACGACCTACCCTTCACAAAACCGTGCTGACTATCGCTAATGAACTTATTCTTTTCAAGATGATTATAAATCCTATCTCTTATAACCTTTTCCAACATTTTACCCACAACCGAAGTAAGGCTCACAGGTCTATAATTACCAGGGCTGTCTCTATTCCCCTTCTTGAACAAGGGGACAACATTTGCTATCCTCCAGTCTTCCGACACTATTCCTGTCGACAATGACGACATAAAGATCAAGGACAAAGGCTCTGCAATCTCCTCCCTGGCTTCCCAGAGAATCCTAGGATAAATCCCATCTGGCCCAGGGGACTTATCTATTTTCACACTTTCCAAAATTGCTAACACCTCCTCCTTGTGAACCTCAATCCCATCTAGCCTAGTAGCCTGAATCTCAGTATTCTCCTCGACAACATTTTCTTTCTCTACTGTAAATACTGACGAAAAATATTAATTTAACGCTTTCCCTATCTCCTCTGATTCCACACACAACTTCCCACTACTATCCTTGATTGGCCCTAATCTAACTCTAGTCATTCTTTTATTCCTGATATACCTATAGAAAGCCTTAGGGTTTTCCTTGATCCTATCCGCCAATGACTTCTCGTGTCCTCTCCTTGCTCTTCTAAGCTCTCCCTTTAGATCCTTCCTGGCTAGCTTGTAACTCTCAAGCGCCCTAACTGAGCCTTCACGTCTCATCCTAACATAAGCCTTCTTCTTCCTCTTGACAAGCGCTTCAACTTCTTTAGTAAACCACGGCTCCCTCGCTCGACAACTTCCTCCCTGCCTGACAAGTACATACTTATCAAGGACACGCAGTAGCAGCTCCTTGAATAAGCTCCACATTTCGATTGTGCCCATCCCCTGCAGTTTCCTTCCCCATCCTACGCATCCTAAATCTTGCCTAATCGCATCATAATTTCCTTTCCCCCAGCTATAATTCTTACCCTGCGGTATATGCCTGTCCCTGCCCATTGCTAAGGTAAACCTAACCGAATTGTGATCACTATCACCAAAGTGCTCACCTACATCTAAATCTAACACCTGGCCGGGTTCATTACCCAGTACCAAATCCACTGTGGCATCGCCCCTGGTTGGCCTGTCTACATACTGTGTCAGAAAACCCTCCTGCACACACTGGACAAAAACTGACCCAGCTAAAGTACTCGAACTATAGTATTTCCAGTCAATATTTGGAAAGTTAAAGTCCCCCATAACAACTACCCTGTTACTCTCCCTCCTGTCGAGAATCATCTTCACTATCCTTTCCTCTACATCTCTGGAACTATTCGGAGGTCTGTAGAAAACTCCCAACAGGGTGACCTCTCCTCTCCTGTTTCTAACCTCGGCCCATACTACCTCAGTAGACGAGTCCTCAGACGTCCTTTCTGCCGCTGTAATACTCTCCTTGATTAACAGTGCCACACCCCCCCTCTTTTACCATCTTCTCTGTTCTTACTGAAACATCTAAATCCCGGAACCTGCAACATCCATTCCTGTCCCTGCTCTACCCATGTCTCTGAAATGGCCACAACATCGAGATCCCAGGTACCAACCCATGCTGCAAGCTCACCCACCTTATTCCGGATGCTCCTGGCGTTGAAGTAGACACACTTTAAACCAAGTTCTTGCTTGCCAGTGCCCTCTTGCGTCCTTGTAACCTTATCCCTGACCTCACTACTCTCAACATCCTGTACACTGGAACTACAATTTAGGTTCCCATCCCCCTGCTGAATTAGTTTAAACCCCCCCGAAGAGCACTAGCAAATCTCCCCCCCAGGATATTGGTACCCCTCTGGTTCAGGTGAAGACCATCCTGTTTGTAGAGGTCCCACCTACCCCAGAAAGAGCCCCAATTATCCAGGAAACCAGAACCCTCCCTCCTACACCATCCCTGCAGCCACGTGTTCAACTCCTCTCTCTCCCTATTCCTCGCTTCGCTAGCACGTGGCACGGGCAACAACCCAGAGATAACAACTCTGTTTGTTCTCGCTCTAAGCTTCCACCCTAGCTCCCTGAATTTCTGCCTTAAATCCCCATCTCTCTTCCTACCTATGTCATTGGTGCCTATGTGGACCACGACTTGGGGCTGCTCCCCCTCCCCCTTAAGGATCCCAAAAACACTATCCGAGACATCACGAACCCTGGCACCTGGGAGGCAACACACCAACCGTGAGTCTCTCTCGTTCCCACAGAACCTCCTATCTGTTCCCCTAACTATGGAGTCCCCAATGACTAATGCTCTGCTCCTCTTCCCCCTTTCCTTCTGAGCAACAGGGACAGACTCTGTGCCAGAGACCTGTACCCCATTGCTTACCCCTGGTAAGTCGTCCCCCCCAACAGTATCCAAAACGGTATACCTGTTGTTGAGGGAAACGGCCACAGGGGATCCCTGCACTGCCTGCTGGTTCCCTCTCCTTCCCCTGACGGTAACCCATCTACCTACTTCTTTTACCTGAGGTGTGACTACCTCCCTATAACTCCTCTCAATAACCCCCTCCGCCTCCCGAATGATCCGAAGTTCATCCAGCTCCAGCTCCAGTTCTCTAACGCAGTTCTCGAGGAGCTGGAGTTGGGTGCACTTCCCGCAGATGCAGTCAGCAGGGACACTCTTGGCGACCCTTACCTCCCATGTTCTGCAGGAGGAACATACTATTGCCTTAACCTCCATTCCCACTATTCTAAATTCTCAACAAATCTGCTGAAAACCAAAAAAAAAAGTCAAAACTTGTGAGCTTAACAATCCGACGTACTGCGCTGTAATGTTCTATGTTCTATGCTAAAAATGAGACATATTAATTTTGTCCTATGGAACATTATTTTTGAACTGTAACTGGACTTGAAATAACTTGCTTTAAAAAACCACAACAGGGGCTGAAAACATGGCTGCACATCTGCATTCTAAAAGGCAGTTGCCTAAAGAAAACGATGGGAGTAGACTCCCTGATTCAATTAGCCAGATAGATTTTGGATCAAGAGACATTGAATGTATAAGATCCAGCATTCCACCACCAACCACCGCCCCCACCACCCCCCGCCCCCCACACTCCCCCCCCCCCCGACTGAGAGTGTCTACTAAGCTTGGGGGAAATCCACAAATCTTGCAGGAGAGGTTGTCCCAAATAAGCAGCTAGTCGTGTGACTAACCTGCTGGCCAATGTGGAGATAATTAAATTATGCTCACAGAACAGTTTGGGAAGAGACTACAATTTGAAGACAAAAGAGAAGGAAGGTCTCTCCCTGTCTCTCTTTCTCTATCAAGCAAAGTTTCATGGACCCACGGAAATAACTTAAGTCTCAAGACAGAAGACCAGCGAAACAGGTTTGAAAGTGTGCACTGGGCCCCAACGAGAACTGCAAGATTTAACTTCAATCAAAGACTTTGCATCAAATCCAAAGCCAGTAACCGAACTCCAGCTTTACTTCAAACCTTTCCCCTTCTTTCTCCTCCTCTGTCTCTACTTGCATGTGTGTTTATTGCGTATGCATGCTAGCATGGGCGTGTCACGTATTCTTAGTAGTGTTAACTGAATTAGAGTTTTAAGGTCAATAAACTTACATCTTTCTTGTTTAAACCTGAGAAAACCTGTCTGGTTGACTTATTTTCCATTAGAATTAGAGAGCAGTGAGCAAGGACTCACTGAGAGGGAAGCTACAACATGGGTGGCACACTAGCATCACAGCCTCACAGCTCCAGCAACCCGAGTTCGGTTCTGGGTACTGCCTGTGCGGCGTTTGCAAGTTCTCCCTGTAACCATGTGGGTTTCCTCCCACATGTCAAAGACTTGTGGGTTGATAGGCAAATTGGCCATTGTGTAAAAAAAAAAATTGCCCATAGTGTAGGTAGGTGGTAGGAGAATTGAGGGAAAGTGGGGATGTGAGAGGGGGAAAAATGGGGTTAATGTAGGATTAGTATAAATGGGTGGTTGATGGTTGGCGCGGACTCATTGGGCTGAAGGGCCTGTTTTGGTGCTGTATGACTTTATGGTGTTTTAAAAAATTAAACCCTGTTATGGCTAAACCTGGAAGAGGCTGAGAGGGAAGCACTAGACGCCTGCATCACCTGGTCAGAACAATATGTTTGGAAAAATGTTGGATAAAGACTTGGATGGGGATGTAGTATAAGGATGTAAAGGGTTAATACTGAAGACACTGAGAGAGAGACTCCTCTTACTGTAAGAGTGATGATGAAACAGTCACATGAGATAGGCTTGAGAAGAAGGTATAGCAGCATGAAGGATACTAGCCGAGGTGGCTTGTGGCGAGTGTATATAGTAACTGTAAATAATAAAGTGTTGCTAGTTAACCATTAGCGGAGTTTAATAACTTTCTCTAGAATGACCTACAGTACTACGAATACAAATACAACAACCCTCTTCACAAGAAGCTGATGATGTGAAGGATCAAATGAAATGTGAAAACTGAAGTTGACAGATTTTTGTTAGGGAAGGGCATTGAGGGTTACTAAGGCGGGTAGATGGAGTTAAGATACAGATCAGCCTTGATCTAAATGAATGGCGGAATAGGCTCGGGCGTTGAACAGCCTCCTCCTGTTCCTATCGAGACTACCTTAAAATAAAGCAATATTCTAAACATTGCTTTTTATTGATATACATTTACAGACAAAAACTGGCAACTTAATGAGGACAAGCGTGATGTTAAAGTTGTGTTGCACTCTGAAGTGCTGAGGCAGATCAGTCACCTGTAACTGCAATTTGCCACAAAGAGTGACACTGCTGTAAATCTGTGAGAATATGTATTTGACCTCTGCAAACTCATGTCTCAATGGCCTCATTCAAAGTGCTGCAGAAGTAATCAGGAAGGAGGTAAAATGTAATAAGACCAGAGGTCCCGCTGCCTAATAATTTAATTTGCACTCGATGCCCAATTCTTTTCCTTTCTCCCATAGTCTTTAATGAGGATCAAGCATTCACATTTTCGCCATTGCTCTGATTTCCTGGTGCTTTGGATTTACTTTCAATGATATTTAATGTGCTTCCAAAATTTGCAATTTGCTGATGGATTAATGTCTGGCATTAGAGGGTTATTCGCTCCCTGAGAGAAACAGAGAGCTGGGAATGTTTTACAGGGTGAGGCAGTTGGCAGTGTTTCAAGGGTAACAGGGAGCTGGGAGTGTCATAGAGGGCGGCAGGGAGCTGGGAGTGTGACAGAGGGCGGCAAGGAGCTGGGAGTGTGACAGAGGGTGGCAAGGAGCTGGGAGTGTGACAGAGGGTAACAGGGAGCTGGGAATGTGTTACAGGGTGAGGGAGCTTGGAGTGTGTTACAGGGCAACAGGGAGCTTGCAGTGTGTTACAGGGTAACAGGGAGCTGGGAGTGTGTTACAGGGTGAGGGAGCTTGGAGAGTGTGACAGGGTAACAGGGAGCTGGGAGTGTGTTACAGGGTGAGGGAGCTTGGAGAGTGTGACAGGGTAACAGGGAGCTGGGAGTGTGTTACAGGGTAACAGGGAGCTGGGAGTGTGTTACAGGGTGAGGGAGCTTGGAGAGTGTGACAGGGTAACAGGGAGCTGGGAGTGTGTTACAGGGTAACAGGGAGCTGGGAGTGTGTTACAGGGTGAGGGAGCTTGGAGAGTGTGACAGGGTAACAGGGAGCTGGGAGTGTGTTACAGGGGAACAGGGAGCTTGGAGTATGTTACAAGGTAACAGGGAGCTGGGAGTGTGTTACAGGGTAACTGGGATCTGGAAGTGTGTTACAGGGTAACAGGGAGCTGGAAGTGTGTGACAGGGTAACAGGGAGCTGGGAGTGTGTTACAGGGTAACAGGGAGCTGGGAGTGTGTTACAGGGTGAGGGAGCTTGGAGAGTGTGACAGGGTAACAGGGAGCTGGGAGTGTGTTACAGGGTAACAGGGAGCTTGGAGAGTGTGACAGGGTAACAGGGAGCTGGGAGTGTGTTACAGGGGAACAGGGAGCTTGGAGTATGTTACAAGGTAACAGGGAGCTGGGAGTGTGTTACAGGGTAACTGGGATCTGGAAGTGTGTTACAGGGTAACAGGGAGCTGGAAGTGTGTGACAGGGTAACAGGGAGCTGGAAGTGTGTTGCAGGGTAACAGGGATCTGGGAGTGCGATACAGGGTAACAGGAGGCTGGAAGTGTGTTGCAGGGTAACAGGGAGCCGGGAGTGTGTTACAGGGAAACAGGGAGCTGAGAGTGAGTTACAGGGTAACAGTGAGCTGGCAGTGTGTTACAGGGTAACAGGGAGCTGGGAGTGTGTTACAGGGTAACAGGGAGCTGGGAGTGTTTTACATGGTAACAGGGAGCTGGGAGTGTGTAACAGGGTAACAGGGAGCTGCGAGCGTTTTACAGGGGAACAGGGAGCTGGGAGTGTGTTGCAGGGTAACAGGGAGCCGGGAGTGTGTTACAGGGAAACAGGGAGCTGAGAGTGAGTTACAGGGTAACAGTGAGCTGGCAGTGTGTTACAGGGTAACAGGGAGCTGGGGGTGTGTTACAGGGTAACAGGGAGCTGGGAGTGTTTTACACGGTAACAGGGAGCTGGGAGTGTGTAACAGGGTAACAGGGATCTGGGAGCGTTTTACAGGGTTATAAGGAGCTGGGAGTGTGTTGCAGGGTAACAGGGAGCTGCGAGCGTTTTACAGGGGAACAGGGAGCTGGGAGTGTGTTACAGGGTAACAGGGAGCTGGGAGTGTGATACAGGGTCACAGGGATCTAGGAGCATTTTACAGGGTAAAAGGGAGCTGGGAGTGTGTTGCAGGGTAACAGGGATCTGGGAGCGTTTTAAAGGGGAACAGGGAGCTGGGAGTGTGTTACAGGGTAACAGGGAGCTGGGACTGTGATACAGGGTCACAGGGAGCTGGGAGTGTGTTACTCGGTAACAGGGAGCTGGGAGTGGGTTCCAGGGTAACAGGGAGCTGGGAGAGTGATACAGGTTAACAGGGAGCTGGAAGTGTGTTACAGGATAACAGGGAGCTGGGAGTGTGTTACAGGGTAACAGGGAGCAAAGAGCGATTTACAGGGTAACAGGGAGCTGGGAGTGTGTTACACGGTAACAGGGAGCTGGGAGTGTGTTACAGGGTAACAGGGTGCTGGAAGTGAGTGACAGGGTAACATGGAGCTGGAAGTGTGATACAGGTCGACAGAGAGCTGGGAGTGTGTTACAGGGTAACAGGGAGCTGGGAGTGTGTTACAGGTCGACAGGGAGCTGGGAGTGTGTTACAGGGTAACAGGGAGCTGGGAGTGTGTTGCAGGGTAACAGGGAGCTGGGAGTGTTTTACAGGGTAACAGGGTGCTGGAAGTGAGTGACAGGGTAACATGGAGCTGGAAGTGTGATACAGGTCGACAGAGAGCTGGGAGTGTGTTACAGGGTAACAGGGAGCTGGGAGTGTGTTACAGGTCGACAGGGAGCTGGGAGTGTGTTACAGGGTAACAGGGAGCTGGGAGTGTGTTGCAGGGTAACAGGGAGCTGGGAGTGTTTTACACGGTAACAGGGAGCTGGGAGTGTGTAACAGGGTAACAGGGATCTGGGAGCGTTTTACAGGGTTATAAGGAGCTGGGAGTGTGTTGCAGGGTAACAGGGAGCTGCGAGCGTTTTACAGGGGAACAGGGAGCTGGGAGTGTGTTACAGGGTAACAGGGAGCTGGGAGTGTGATACAGGGTCACAGGGATCTAGGAGCATTTTACAGGGTAAAAGGGAGCTGGGAGTGTGTTGCAGGGTAACAGGGATCTGGGAGCGTTTTAAAGGGGAACAGGGAGCTGGGAGTGTGTTACAGGGTAACAGGGAGCTGGGACTGTGATACAGGGTCACAGGGAGCTGGGAGTGTGTTACTCGGTAACAGGGAGCTGGGAGTGGGTTCCAGGGTAACAGGGAGCTGGGAGAGTGATACAGGTTAACAGGGAGCTGGAAGTGTGTTACAGGATAACAGGGAGCTGGGAGTGTGTTACAGGGTAACAGGGAGCAAAGAGCGATTTACAGGGTAACAGGGAGCTGGGAGTGTGTTACACGGTAACAGGGAGCTGGGAGTGTGTTACAGGGTAACAGGGTGCTGGAAGTGAGTGACAGGGTAACATGGAGCTGGAAGTGTGATACAGGTCGACAGAGAGCTGGGAGTGTGTTACAGGGTAACAGGGAGCTGGGAGTGTGTTACAGGTCGACAGGGAGCTGGGAGTGTGTTACAGGGTAACAGGGAGCTGGGAGTGTGTTGCAGGGTAACAGGGAGCTGGGAGTGTTTTACAGGGTAACAGGGTGCTGGAAGTGAGTGACAGGGTAACATGGAGCTGGAAGTGTGATACAGGTCGACAGAGAGCTGGGAGTGTGTTACAGGGTAACAGGGAGCTGGGAGTGTGTTACAGGTCGACAGGGAGCTGGGAGTGTGTTACAGGGTAACAGGGAGCTGGGAGTGTGTTGCAGGGTAACAGGGAGCTGGGAGTGTTTTACACGGTAACAGGGAGCTGGATGTGTGTTGCAGGGTAACAGGGAGCTGGGAATGTGTTACAGGGTAACAGGGAGCTGGGAGTGTGTTACAGGGTAACAGGGAGCTGGGAATGTGTTACAGGGTAACAGGGAGCTGGGAGTGTGTTACAGGTCGACAGGGAGCTGGGAGTGTGTTACAGGGTAACAGGGAGCAAGGAGTGTGTTGCAGGGTCACAGCGAGCTGGGAGTGGTTTACAGGTCGACAGGGAGCTGGGAATGTTTTACAGGGTAACAGGGAGCTGGGAATGTGTCACAGGGTAACATGGAGCTGGGAGTGTGTTACAGGGTAACAGGGAGCTGGGAGTGTGTTACAGGTCGACAGGGAGCTGGGAGTTTGATACAGGATGAGGGAGCTGGGAGTGTTTTACAGGGCAACAGGGAGCTGGGAGTGTGTTACAGGTCGACAGGGAGCTGGGAGTTTGATACAGGATGAGGGAGCTGGGAGTGTTTTACAGGGCAACAGGGAGCTGGGAGTGTGTTACAGGGTAACAGGGAGCTGGGAGTTTGATACAGGTTAACAGGGAGCTGGAAGTGTGTTACAGGGTAACAGGGAGCTGGGAGTGTGTTACAGGGTAACAGGGAGCAGAGAGCGATTTACAGGGTAACAGGGAGCTGGGAGTGTGTTACAGGGTAACAGGGTGCTGGAAGTGTGATACAGGGCGACAGGGAGCTGGGAGTGTTTTACACGGTAACAGGGAGCTGGGAGTGTGTTACAGGGTAACAGGGAGCTGGGAGTGTGTTACAGGGTAACAGGGAGCTGGGAATGTGTTACAGGGTAATAGGGAGCTGGGAGTGTGTTGCAGGGTAACAGGGAGCTGGGAGTGTGTTACAGGGTAACAGGGAGCTGGGAGTGTGTTACAGGGTAACAGGGAGCTGGGAATGTGTTACAGGGTAATAGGGAGCTGGGAGTGTGTTACAGGGCGACAGGGAGCTGGGAGTGTTTTACACGGTAACAGGGAGCTGGGAGTGTGTTACAGGTCGACAGGGAGCTGGGAGTGTGTTACAGGGTAACAGGGAGCTGCGAGTGTGTTACAGGGTAACAGGGAGCTGGGAGTGTGTTACAGGGTAACAGGGAGCTGGAAGTGTGTTACAGGGTAACAGGGAGCTGGGAGTGTTTTACAGGGTAACAGGGAGCTGGGAATGTGTTGCAGGGTAACAGCGAGCTGGGAGTGCGTTACAGGTCGACAGGGAGCTGGGAATGTTTTACAGGGTAACAGGGAGATGGGAGTGTGTTACAGGGTAACATGGAGCTGGGAGTGTGTTACAGGGTAACAGGGAGCTGGGAGTGTTTTACAGGGTAACAGGGAGCTGGGAGTGTGTTACAGGGTAACAGGGAGCTGGGAGTGTGTTACAGGTCGACAGGGAGTTGGGAATGTTTTACAGGGTAACAGGGAGCTGGGAGTGTGTTACAGGGTAACAGGGAGCTGGGAGTGTGTTACAGGTCGACAGGGAGCTGGGAATGTTTTACAGGGTAACAGGGAGCTGGGAGTGTGTTACAGGGCAACAGGGAGCTGGGAGTTTGATACAGGATGAGGGAGCTGGGAGTGTTTTACAGGGCAACAGGGAGCTGGGAGTGTGTTACAGGGCGACAGGGAGCTGGGAGTGTTTTACACGGTAACAGGGAGCTGGGAGTGTGTTCCAGGGTCACAGCGAGCTGGGAGTGGTTTACAGGTCGACAGGGAGCTGGGAGTGTGTTACAGGGCGACAGGGAGCTGGGAGTGTTTTACACGGTAACAGGGAGCTGGGAGTGTGTTCCAGATCGACAGGGAGCTGGGAGTGTGTTACAGGGTAACAGGGAGCTGGGAGTGTGTTGCAGGGTCACAGCGAGCTGGGAGTGGTTTACAGGTCGACAGGGAGCTGGGAATGTTTTACAGGGTAACAGGGAGCTGGGAATGTGTTACAGGGTAACAGGGAGCTGGGAGTGTGTTACAGGGTAACAGGGAGCTGGAAGTGTGTTGCAGGGTAACAGGGAGCTGGGAGTGTGTTGCAGGGTAACAGGGAGCTGGGAGTGTGTTACAGGTCGACAGGGAGCTGGGAATGTTTTACAGGGTAACAGGGAGCTGGGAGTGTGTTACAGGGTAACAGGGAGCTGGGAGTGTGTTACAGGGTAACAGGGAGCTGGGAGTGTGTTACAAGGCGACAGGGAGCTGGGAGTGTTTTACACGGTAACAGGGAGCTGGGAGTGTGTTACAGGTCGACAGGGAGCTGGGAATGTGTTACAGGGTAACAGGGAGCTGGGAGTGTGTTGCAGGGTCACAGCGAGCTGGGAGTGGTTTACAGGTCGACAGGGAGCTGGGAATGTTTTACAGGGTAACAGGGAGCTGGGAGTGTGTTACAGGTCGACAGGGAGCTGGGAGTGTTTTACAGGGCAACAGGGAGCTGGGAGTTTGATACAGGATGAGGGAGCTGGGAGCGTTTTACAGGGCAACAGGGAGCTGGGAGTGTGTTACAGGGTAACAGGGAGCTGGGAGTGTGTTACAGGGTAACAGGGATCTAGGAGCATTTTACAGGGTAATAGGGAGCTGGGAGTGTATTGCAGGGTAACAGGGATCTGGGAGCGTTTTACAGGGGAACAGGGAGCTGGGAGTGTGTTACAGGGTAACAGGGAGCTGGGACTGTGATACAGGGTCACAGGGAGCTGGGAGTGTGTTACTCGGTAACAGGGAGCTGGGAGTGGGTTCCAGGGTAACAGGGAGCTGGGAGAGTGATACAGGTTAACAGGGAGCTGGAAGTGTGTTACAGGGTAACAGGGAGCTGGGAGTGTGTTACAGGGTAACAGGGAGCAGAGAGCGATTTACAGGGTAACAGGGAGCTGGGAGTGTGTTACACGGTAACAGGGAGCTGGGAGTGTGTTACAGGGTAACAGGGAGCTGGGAGTGTGTTACAGGGTAACAGGGAGCTGGGAGTGTGTTACAGGGTAACATGGAGCTGGAAGTGTGATACAGGGCGACAGGGAGCTGGGAGTGTGTTACAGGTCGACAGGGAGCTGGGAGTGTGTTACAGGGTAACAGGGAGCTGGGAGTGTGTTACAGGGTAACAGCAAGCTGGGAGTGTGTTGCAGGGTAACAGGGAGCTGGGAATGTGTTACAGGGTAACAGGGAGCTGGAAGTGTGTTGCAGGGTAACAGGGAGCTGGGAGTGTGTTACAGGTCGACAGGGAGCTGGGAATGTTTTACAGGGTAACAGTGAGCTGGGAGTGTGTTGCAGGGTAACAGGGAGCTGGGAGTGTGTTGCAGGGTAACAGCGAGCTGGGAGTGTGTTACAGGGCGACAGGGAGCTGGGAATATTTTACAGGGTAACAGGGAGCTGGGAGTGTGTTACAGGGTAACAGCAAGCTGGGAGTGTGTTGCAGGGTAACAGGGAGCTGGGAATGTGTTACAGGGTAACAGGGAGCTGGAAGTGTGTTGCAGGGTAACAGGGAGCTGGGAGTGTGTTACAGGTCGACAGGGAGCTGGGAATGTTTTACAGGGTAACAGTGAGCTGGGAGTGTGTTACAGGGTAACAGGGAGCTGGGAGTGTGTTGCAGGGTAACAGCGAGCTGGGAGTGTGTTACAGGTCGACAGGGAGCTGGGAATATTTTACAGGGTAACAGGGAGCTGGGAGTGTGTTACAGGTCGACAGTGAGCTGGGAGTGTTTTACAGGGCAACAGGGAGCTGGGAGTTTGATACAGGATGAGGGAGCTGGGAGTGTTTTACAGGGCAACAGGGAGCTGGGAGTGTGTTGCAGGGTAACAGGGAGCTGGGAGTGTGTTACAGGGCAACAGGGAGCTGTGAGTTTGTGACAGGGTGACAGGGAGCTGTGAGTTTGTGACAGGGTAACAGGGAGCTGGGGGTGTGTTACTTGGTGACAGGTTGCTCGGAGTATGTTACATGATGACAGAGAGCTGGGAGTGTGATACAGGGTAACAGGGAGTTGGGAATGTGTTTCAGGGTAACAGGGAGCTGTGAGTTTGTGACAGGGTAACAGGGAGCTGGGGGTGTGTTACTTGGTGACAGGGTGTTCGGTGTGTGTTACATGGTGACAGAGAGCTGGGAGTGTAATATAGGGTGACAGGGAGCTTGGAGCCTGTTACAGGGTAACAGGGAGCTGGGAGCGTGTTACAGGGTAACAGGGAGCTGGGAGAGTGATACAGGTTAACAGGGAGCTGGAAGTGTGTTACAGGGTAACAGGGAGCTGGGAGTGTGTTACAGGGTAACAGGGAGCAGAGAGCGATTTACAGGGTAACAGGGAGCTGGGAGTGTGTTACACGGTAACAGGGAGCTGGGAGTGTGTTGCAGGGTAACAGGGAGCTGGGAGTGTGTTACACGGGAACAGGGAGCTGGGAGTGTGTTACAGGGTAACATGGAGCTGGAAGTGTGATACAGGGCGACAGGGAGCTGGGAGTGTTTTACACGGTAACAGGGAGCTGGGAGTGTGTTACAGGTCGACAGGGAGCTGGGAGTGTGTTACAGGGTAACAGGGAGCTGGGAGTGTGTTACAGGGTAACAGCAAGCTGGGAGTGTGTTGCAGGGTAACAGGGAGCTGGGAATGTGTTACAGGGTAACAGAGAGCTGGAAGTGTGTTGCAGGGTAACAGGGAGCTGGGAGTGTGTTACAGGTCGACAGGGAGCTGGGAATGTTTTACAGTGTAACAGGGAGCTGGGAGTGTGTTACAGGGTAACAGGGAGCTGGGAGTGTGTTGCAGGGTAACAGCGAGCTGGGAGTGTGTTACAGGTCGACAGGGAGCTGGGAATGTTTTACAGGGTAATAGGGAGCTGGGAGTGTGTTACAGGTCGACAGGGAGCTGGGAGTGTTTTACAGGGCAACAGGGAGCTGGGAGTTTGATACAGGATGAGGGAGCTGGGAGTGTTTTACAGGGCAACAGGGAGCTGGGAGTGTGTTGCAGGGTAACAGGGAGCTGGGAGTGTGTTACAGGGTAACAGGGAGCTGTGAGTTTGTGACAGGGTGACAGGGAGCTGTGAGTTTGTGACAGGGTAACAGGGAGCTGGGGGTGTGTTACTTGGTGACAGGTTGCTCGGAGTATGTTACATGATGACAGAGAGCTGGGAGTGTGATACAGGGTAACAGGGAGTTGGGAATGTGTTTCAGGGTAACAGGGAGCTGTGAGTTTGTGACAGGGTAACAGGGAGCTGGGGGTGTGTTACTTGGTGACAGGGTGTTCGGTGTGTGTTACATGGTGACAGAGAGCTGGGAGTGTAATATAGGGTGACAGGGAGCTTGGAGCCTGTTACAGGGTAACAGGGAGCTGGGAGTGTGTTACAGGATAACAGGGATCAGGGAGCATGTTGCAGGGTGACAGGGAAGTGGGAGCGTGATACAGGATGACAGGGAGCTGGGACTGTGATATTGGGTAACAGGGGGCTGGGAGTGTGTTGCAGGGTAACAGGAAGCTGGGAGTGTGATACAGGTGACAGGGAGCTGGAGTGTGTTACATGGTCACAGGGAGCTGGGAGTGTAATACAGGATAACAAAGATTTTGGAGTCTGTTCCAACCATGATAACAGAGCTGTTTATATTTTATGTCGAGTCTGATTGATAATGAGAGTGTGTTATAGGGAAGGTAACAGATAGCAATTGTTCCAGAGTATAATATTTTCAGAATGTGAATAAGTTACATTCAGGGTCTTGGTGTTTGAGTGTGAGATAGACAGTGTATAATAGAATCTAGCCAGTTACAATGGGAGTCTGATCCCTGGGGTATAATAGGTATCAGGTACTGAGTTACATTCAGTATAGTGGACACTGAGAATGAGGTTTCTGTGAAATTGCCTGAGTTTGAGGAATGTGTTGTCTTTAGGATTGAGCAGAATTGTTTTCATGGGGATAATTGAGGACTTTGTGCAATTGTTTCAAGGCTGAAGCTGAAGCTGGTGATCTAACAACCAATGTCAAACCTGTGTGAGTTATTAAGTCCATCTGACTGTTGAGCTGTTAGAATTCTACAATGAGAAAATCTAAACAGAAGCTCTATTGTACTAAAACTGTAATCGGAGTTGGCAGGTACATTTGCAGATGTGGGAGTTGGACGGGCTCAGATGGACAATACTGAAAGCTAGAAAAAACAGCTGGAATCAGGCCAAATTGTAGCCATCTGTAGACTCTACACCTCTCGCTTTCTTTGAGAGTCTCTCTCTTCTCACAGTTAATGTTTATCGCTCTCTCTCTGCGTCACTCACTCAGCATCTAATTTCCCCTCTGTGAATCTGTTTCTCTGTCTCACTCATCTTTCTCAATCTCTCCCTCTCTCTAAGTGTCACTGTATCTCACTCTATATCTCTAATTTTCTCTCTCTCTCTCTGTCTGTCTCATTCCCTATCTCGCCCCCTCTGTGTGTGTGTCTCTGCATCTCACTTACTCTGTGTGTTTTTTCCTGTTTTACTCTCTGTCTGTCCGTCTCTCTCTCTCTCTATCTCTCATTCCCTCTCTCCTGCACTATGTCTCTCTGCTTCTCTCTCTCTCTAACACTGGGTGAGATTTTCCTGGCCCAACTCCCTGGGTGGGTGTCTAGGAGGTGGTGGGGATAGGGTGGGGTGGGGGATTTGCTGCCAGTAAAAGACGAGGAGCCACATTGGGACGGCTCCCTGATGTAATCCCACCACCGGATCATTTTACCAGTGTAGGGAACGGCAACAGCTCGTTTCATTAGCCCATTTAGCCAAATAAAGGTTGAATTGAGGGCCATCTCAGCTGACTGCCAGCTGTTTGCCAGTGGCAGAGTGCTCCCTACCCCCGTCCCCGCTGCGTGGGGAGATCGCCACTTGCGGGGATACAGCCTCCCTGTGGCTTCCTGGTGGTTGTGGGAGGGGGTGGGGAGTCATTGGAGCCAGAGGCTCAACAGCCCAAGGAGGGTGCCCCCCCCCCGCGACAAAGGTCACCCCCTCAGCCCCGACGCGGCCGCTGGAGGGGTTACTCCTCCGATCGCTTGGCCTGCCTGCCTGGCCTTGGCAGAACAAAAAAAAATCTCAGGCCCCTGTGAAGGCCCCTGAAGACAGAAGCAACCTTTTGTTCTCTTTGCAACCTCGGCCTCTCTCGTGGTGCTGCCGAGGCTGCAGACCCTCTGATTGGGTGGGCAGCGCGGAGGCCCAGTCCACCATCCTTAACTGGACGGTGGGCTCAGCAGTGGCCAATGAAGAGGCCGTCGCTAGGAAGATTGCCACCGTGGTCCCACTGCCTACCTGATTGGGCTCAGGACCTCCATATGGTCCCTATGTCTGGATTTACCCCCTTCCTAGAAAATCCTGGCCTCCCTCTCTCATTCTCTCCATCTCCCTCGCTCTCAGTCTCTTTCCTCATCTCTTCTGTGTGTCTCTCTGTCTCAATCACTCTCTTCCTCTCTCCCTCTGTGTGTCTGTCTCTTTTTCTCTCCATCCCTTTGTGTGCGTGTCTCTCTCTCTATCTCTCCATCTTATTCCATCTCTTTTTTATTTTCTCAGATTGCTTTTACTACTTGGAATGTACAAAATGGGAAGATACTGATTTCCTGCCAGGTCCTATAATCCAAACAATACTCCTGCCTGGATTCTCCTCTCCTTGACATATTTGGTCCTCGCTCTTGCCACGATGAAACCAACAGCAACAGCAGCACCAGGTTTCATCCCCAAACCAAATTATCCACGTAGCCAGAAAGCCACCCTCCACTGGCTAATGAATCTGAGAGGGGCAGCCGTTTAAAGGACAACACCACTTCTCAATGATAACAGCAACTCCCACCTGTATTTTGGATGAAGCGTTAAGTCAAAGCCCAGTCTGCCCTCTCAGGTAAACATAAACAATTCCATGGTACTGTTCAAAGAAGAGCGGGGGAGTTCTTCCAGTGTCCTGGCCAATATTTATCCCTCAAATCAACATCACTAAAATAGATTATCTGGTCATTGTCACATTACATGTTTGTGGGAGCTTGCTGTGCGCAAATTGGCTGCTGCGTTTCCTACTTCACAAGAGTGACAGCACTTCAAAAGTGCTTCATGGGCTGTAAAGTGCTTTGTGAAATCCTGAGATCATGAAAGGCGCTATATAAATGCAAGTTCTTTAGGTTTTAAGCAGCAACCTAAAGGAGGGGAGAAAGGTCGAGAGGTGGAGTGGTGTAGGGAGGGAATTGCAGAACTTTGGGCCTTGTCAGTTGAAGGCACAGCTGCCAATGGTGAAGAGATTGAAATCTAGGATGCACATGAGCCCAGAATTGGAGGAGGGCACATGTCTCGGAGGGTTGTAAGCTACAGAGATCGGGAAGGGGTGAGGCCATGGAGGAAACTGAAGACAAGGATGAGGATTTTAAAATCTAGGCTGTGCTCAACGGGTGCCAGTGTAGGTCAGCGAGCACAGTGGTGATAGGGGAAAGGTGCTTACTGCAAGTTAGGAAGGGAGTAGCAGGATTTCAGATGAGCTCAAGTTTACAGAGGGTTGAAGGTGAGATCATTGGACAAGTCGATTCTGAATGCAAATAAAGTCATGGATGAAGATTTCAGCAGCAGATGAGCCGTCAGATAGTCAAGGAGCAGTAGCCTCAGAGATGTCTGCAGGAGGAAGGTTTGCCAAATTTTCTAATGCATCTGCAGAGGTGCTATTGGCTGAAGTAAGGGGCAGGAGGAATCCTCTTTGGGCAGGAGGGCAGTAAGAAATTGATGCAGGGACGTGACAGAGGTAGTGGAATACAACCTCCAACATCAGCCCAAGAACTGGCACACAGTGTAAGTAGAGGTTTAATGACCTCATAAGGGTGCCCGAGTTAATAAATTTATCTACCTTTTTTTCCTTCCTTCTCAATCCCGCTTGGTTTACAACAAGTTGCACAGAAGGACAACTTTTGGGAGACCTACAAACCCAGAGTCTTCAAGAAGGAAAAACATTGGATGTAATAGATACAAGGGCATGAGATCCTGTGACAGTGGGCAAGGTTGGAGGCGAACTTTGCTTTATTCATTCACAAGGGCAGCATTTATTGCACATCTCTATAAACGGAGTGGTTTTCTCAGCCATTTCAGAGGCTGAACCACATTGCTGTGTGTCTGGAGTCACATGTAGGCCAGACTGAGTAATGATGGCAGATTTATTTCCCTAAAGACATTAGTGAACCAAATAGACTTTCACAACAATCCAGAGTTTCATGGTCACCATTACCAAAACTAGTTTTCTCCTTCTGAGTTACTTAATTAATTGAATTTAAATTCCTCACCAGCCACAGTGGGATTTGAACTTGTGTCCCTGGAGCAGTAGGCAGGGAATTACTAGTCCAGTAACGTAATCGCTATTCCCCGAGGGAATGTTGGCAAGGCTCACCACATGCAGGTTTACCTACAAGTTCTTTTGCAAAGCACGCGTTAAACACACCTGCAATGTTTTCAAGTGCAAACGTCACTGAGTTCGGAGCTAAACAAGCTCTTCTGCCCTTTACATCACTGAGGCTATGCCTCATGATCGTGTGGCAAATCAGTCAGCCTCCCACTGATCTGCTAAGGCTGACTGAAAGCTGGGAATGCATCTCCTAAAGCAGGGGTTTCAAACCTGTGCCCGGAGGTGTGATTGTACAACTCCGGAAGACTTTTTGCCAAGACAGATGTGTCAAACCTTCCTCCTCTTAGCATCAATTCTGATGAAAGGTCACAGACCTGTAAAGTTAACTCTGCTTCTCTCTCGATAGATGCTGCCTGACTTGCTGAGTATTTCCAGCACTTTCTATTTTTATTTTACTGCCTCCTCTTACCCACTCCCCCACCAGAAATCTCCCCCAGAGCATGATGGGTAAGATGGTGAATGGAGACCATATGAATGGGAATGAAAGTAGATTAGCATTGGAGCCTTGACTTATCGTGGCCTATTACAGGAAGAGAGGGTAAGAGGGAAGAACTGTTCCCTCAGACCCTCAAGGACCCTCCCTGAGGCTGCAACAAAACAGAGCAGGACAGAGGCGATTGAAAGAGATCGTGTCATCCCCAGGGTCTGGGTTCAATACACAAAGAGATTCAATGATCTCACAAGAGCAGCTTGAGTGACTACAACCCTTCACTTTGTTCACCAGCACCACCACATCCATCTCCATCTAATAACAAGGGCCACAGCTCTCCTTCTCAATCCAAACACACTCACCTCTTCCTTTCCTTTCCTCTCTTCATGCCACGCGTGCTACCACTTGCAAAGCTACCAGCTCCTCCCGCCACCTCTTCCACATCACATCATGTCACACACACAGGGCTAGATTAAATGGGCATCCCGGAGATGGGCTAGGGAGTAGGGGGTCCCGTAGAATTGTGCCGGGAGGAGGGGTGCAGAGGGCCCATTGCCTTCCCGTCACCCCACAATTAAATTGGGGAAGGAAAGGCCGAAGACAACCTTCCTGCCCAGAGGCCAATTGAGGTCCTTGTTATCAGCCACTTAAGGGCCTCTTCCCACCGTCACTGGAAGTAAGCCAGCGCAGGTGTGGAGGTGTGCCTTCAGCACTCAGGGAGGCCGTCCAGTAAAATGAGGCAACCTCCCTGTGGGCTTGGGGTAGGGGATTGTCTATGGGCAATCTGTGGCCTACAGAGGGCCCCCGAAGGAGAACAACCCACCTCCCTGAACACCCTTCCACCTACACTCATCACCCACCCTCCCTCGCCCCATTGCCGGGGCCTACCAGACTGGTTTTGGCAACCCTGCCTCACTTATCTGCGGTTCAGGGTTCCAGCACTGGGCCTGGGTCTGCGGCCTCCTTAAGTACCAGCAGTGGCCACCGCTCCCGGTGGCGCTAAAGGTACTACTGAGTTTCCAGTACTCTGATTGGCCGGAAGCTCTTGGAGGCAGGATCCCATCCTTAAAGTGACAGGGCTCACAGCGCCGGGCAGTAAATTGCCTATGCGCCATTAAATAGAGCCGGTGGGGGACTCCAAATGGCCGAGGGGGGGTTCCCACTGCCTTTTCGGCCTGGAGCTAGGAGACCCACCGGCTCCACTAAATCCAGCCCACAACTTCCTTTACACTCCTCACCTTCCCTTTCTCATTCCATCTTGCTTCCTCACCACCTCTTCCAACATCCATATGTATAATCCACGCACAACATCAACTTGCATTTATATAGCACCTTTAACAGAGTACAACATCCAAAGGTGCTTCACAGGAGCATTATCAACCAAAATGTGACACCAAGCCACATCAGCAGATAATAGGGTAGATGACCAAACGTTTAGTCAATAAGGTAGGTTTTTAGGAGCATCTTAAAGGTAGAAAGACGGAAAGGTTTAGGAAGGGAATTTCAGAGCTTAGGGCTTCAGCAGCTGAAGACAAGACTACCAATGGTGAGGCAGTTAAAATCAGGGATGTGCAAGAGGCCAGAACTAGAGGAGTGCTGATGTCTCAGAGGGTTGTGGGGCTGGAGGAGATTACAGAGATAGGGAGGAGCGAGGCCATGGAGGGATTTGAAAACAACAATGAAAATTATAAGGTCATCGACCTGAAACGTTAACTCTGCTTCTCTCTCCACAGATGCTGCCAGACCTGCTGAGTGTTTCCAGCACTTTTGGTTTTTATTTTATCTGAGAATTTTAAAATTGAGGCTTTCCAGGGGTGACAGCTAATGTCTATGAGTGAGCACAGGTGTGATATGTGAACAGGACAGAGTGCGAGTTAGGAGCAGAGTTTTGGATGAGCTGACATTTATGGAAGGTGCAAGATAGGAAGTCGGCCAGGAGAGGGTTGGAATAGTCAATCTAGAGGTAACAAAGGTAAGGGTAACCATTTCAGCAGCAGATGAGCTGAGGCAGGGTGGTCTCAGGAGATGGTCATCACTACTCGCCTTCACAACATACATTCACTAACCCTGGCCCTCTCTTTCTGCAGTACAAGACAGTACATATCTCAAAGGCTGCAATACCCAAATCATCACGCTCACCCAGGCACAGCAGGGTACGCTGGAGATCAGTGGCCCAGGCAGAGTCATGAACAGTATGGAAAGGGAGTCTGGTGGGCTATCTAAGCAGAGTGTCTGGAGAGGAATGGGCCAACACTCTCTGGCGTTTAAAGAATGAAATTGATCTCACTGAAAATTCTTAACGGGCTTGACAGGGTAGATAGTGAGAGATTTTTCTCCTGGCTGGAGAGTCTAGAATTTGAGGTCACACTCTCCAAATAAAGGGCCAACCGTTTAGAACTAAGGAGAAATTTCTTCACTCAGAGGGTTGTGAATCTTTGGAATTCTCTTCCCCAGAGAGCTACTGATGCTCAGTTGTCGAGTATATTCAAGACTGAGATCAATATATTTTTGGATCCTAAAGGGAGTCGAGGAATATGGGGATAGGTTAGGAATGATGGAGTTTGTTGGATTTAGTTGTATTTGTATTTAGTAGCATTTCAGGGAGTTCTAGAGAAAGTCTTAGACTCTGGTGAAGGTTAACTAGCAACACTATTATTTACAGTTACTATATACACTCTCCACAAGCCACCTAAGCTAGCATCCTTCATGCTGTTATATCTTCTTCTTTTCAAGCCTATCTCATGTGACTGTTACATCATCCGCTTGTACAGCGGGAGGGGTCTCTCTCACTGCTTTCGGTATTAACCCTTTGCATCCTTATACTACATCTCCCACCCAAATCTTTATCCAAAATTTTTCCAAACAGATATACATTTATCACTTCTCTACTACTCAATCTCTCCCCAAGTCTCTGACTTTACAGATTCAGTCTCATCAGAGGTTTGACAATTCTCCCCAATCTGGTTGTAATCTGTCTGGGATGATCTGTAGTCTTCATAGGAAGTAAAATAAAAGCAAAATACTGCAGATGCTGGAAATCTGAAATAAAAACAAGAAATGCTGGAAATACTCAGCAGGTCTGGCAGCATCTGTGGAGAGAGAAGCAGAGTTAACGTTTCGGGTCAGTGACCCTTCTTCAGAACTGGCAAATATTAGAAATGTGAAATGTTATAAGCAAGTAAAGCGGGGGTGGGGTAAGAGATAACAAAGGAGAAGGTGTAGATAGGACAAAGTCACAGAATAGCTGACCAGAAGGTCATGGAGCAAAGGCAGTCACTGTCACCTCACCTCTTGGTCGAAGTGGTAGGTTTTAAGGAGCTCCTTAAAGGAGGTGGAAAGGCGGAGATGGTTAGGGAAGGAATTCTGGAGCTTAGGGCCTTACTTGTGCAAAGCACAAGTCAGGAGTGTGATGGAATACTCTCCACTTGTCTGGATGAATGGAGCTCCAACAGCACTCAAGAAACTCAACACTATCCAGAACGAAACAGCTCACAAGATTAGCACCACCTTAAACTCACCAAGGCTCCTTCAACTGGACCTTCCAAATGTGTAACCTCGACCGAACAAGGGCAGCAGACATGTGGGCACTCCATCACCTGCAAGCTCCCCTTCATGCCACACACCATCCTGATTTGGAAATATATTACTGTTCCTTCACTGCCGTTGGGTCAAAATCCTGGAACTCCTAACCTAAATGCAGGATTTCCCAGTGATGCCCATATCCCAAGAATTAGGAAGACAAGCTGACCTTTGATGGAAGGAAGACTTGCATCTCTATAGCATCTCTCCCAACCTTAGGACATCCCAAAACACCTCATAACCACTGAAGTACCTTTTGAAGTGGAGTTACTGTTGGAAGATCAGTCAATTTGTACACAGCAAGCGCCCACAAACAGCAATGTGATAATGGCCTGTTTTTGAGTGACGTTGGTTGAGGGGCAAATATTGAACAGGACTCTGGGGAGAACTCTCCAGCTGTTGTTCAGAACAGTGACATGGGAACTTTTCCTTCCAACCCAGAAAGCAGACACAGCCAGGATTGAACATCTCATCTGAAAGACAGTACATCCCACAGTACAGCATACCCTCAGTACTGTGCTGGAGAGTTAGCATAGATGGATGTGCACCAGTATCTGGAGAGGCACTTGAACCCACAGCCATCTGATATAGAAGCAAACATGATACCAACTGGACCACAGCTGACAACAAGCCAAGACCCAGTAAGGCTGACCTGATTGCTGAAACAGACCCCAAGCCACCAGCTGACGAAGGCAACACCAATGACATCACCAAACATCGATCAACCCTTGTCATTTATGGGATTCTGAAGTGAGCAACAGGGCTGTTGCAACTTTGTGTGAAGTGTTATGAAGGTGGACTTAAGTTAATTATTAAGGGCATTGGTGCATTTGGAAAACTGAAAAGATTCCATGGAAGTGTTTTTTTTTACAAGAGTCATTGAACTTTGTGTTTAAAAACAACTTTTACTGGATGTCACATGCCTTAAACTCAATAAACAACAGGAACCTTGGTGGCGGGGGAGTTATTTACAGAGAAGTGACATGTCAAGATTTATAGTGGTCGGGAGGTTTTGACTTGCTGTTGGGGTGTGGACTGTTTTGAAGGGTTTGTAGCCTGCTGAAAGAAACACCCAGCTCACCTTTCTCTACCTCGCGAAAGAACCCTGCAAATCCAGTGTGATAGCTGAAACCCCTGATGCTGCATTTCTCCTGGAGAGCCGACCAGCCTAATTCTCAACATCTCCAGAACAAACTGCTTCTGAAAAATGGTTTCCGTGTACCTGGACGCCAGATCAAAGGACAACTGATATCCTTCCATATATTCTCTGTTTCCTTTAAGAATTAACAAGTATTTGGCCAAAGTTTTTTTTTGTCTTTTTGTAAAGTGAATCTCCGCAGAGAAAACCTCTTGATTTTATTTTAACCGGTGTGTGTGTGAGCGTATGTGTTGGGTATCTAGAAGGGAATATCTATTCACATTCACATTTCAAACTGTGTGTTAATGCTTTGCATCTTTACTGGATAAGTCTTGTTTTATAATAAATGGATAATGTTGTTGTTTATTAAAGAAACCTGGTTGATGCATTTTAAGAGTAGAGTCTATGATTGACCGGATCAGTAACTGGCTAAGCATTTAAATGTATGTTGTGACCTGTGAAGAAGTGGAACAAGAGAAAGACAGTGCACTCCTCTTGCCTCAGTCGTAACAGAAGGCACCATGGCACCAGATAACACAAAAAATAAAGTATCTCGGTATGCAGTGAGGTCAAAATGCAAGTGTTATTGACATGTGACTGGTGCTGGCATGGCTGGAGGTCGGAGGGGAGTTCAGTGGAGTGGCAGGTAGATTGAGGAAAAGTGTAGTGAGAGGAGAGCTTCATTCCTGATGCCACTGCTCAGCATCAATCAGATACATTGGTACACATCCAGCTCAATTAGTCTTCATGCTGACTCACGGCATGCCAGTTTCTGACTAATCCTGGGTAAACGTCCAACACAGTAGGTCACACTTACACCTCGCAAACGAATTTGTGACAATTAACAAGTCAACCCCAGAGAGCGATTGGGTCTTGACAGCCATCTCAGTCTGATAGAAGCAGACTCTTATTATTTAAATAGGCGCTTCCTCAGGATGTCAGTAGTTATACGGCTCAGAGTACTGACACCATATGCCTGAGGTCAAAGAGTAAGGAGTCCATCCTTCAAAAGTTGAAGTGAAAGAGAAGCTGAGAGAGTGTACAGGACATTCGGTGTGGCAGCAACAAGCTGTGGGCCGGGGCTGGGTGGCGGGGGAGTCGTTCTGAGATTGGAACTGAGGTACAATGTTGGTACAGTGTAGGGGGATCTTTACTCTATGTCTAACCTGGGCTGTACCTGCCCTGGGATTGTTTGATGGGACAGTGCAGAGGGAGCTTTACACAAACATACAAATTAGGAAGAGGAGTAGGCCACTCGGCCCCTCGAGCCTATTCCGCCATTCAATAAGTTCATGGTTAAACTGATTACTCCACATTCCCACTTACTCCCGATAACCTTTCACCCCCATCGAGGGAGCTTTAATCTGTATCTAACCCGTTTTTTTTAATTTTGAAGGAAGCCTTGATACCACAGGCCCCTTTTATTTTCGTTGAGGGGTCTTTATTCCTCAGGCCCCCTTTATATGTATTTTAAATAAATTACTTAATTAAAAACAGATAATAAAACAGAACTCAAATTAAAATGCCATCCTGTGTGGAGTTTGCAAGTTCTCCCTGTGACCGCGTGGGTTTCCGCCGGGTGCTCCAGTTTCCTCCCACAGCCAAAGACTTGCAGGTTGATAGGTAAATTAGCCATTGTAAATTGCCCCTAGTGTAGGTAGGTGGTAGGGAAATTGAGGGGATGTGGTAGGAATATGGGATTAATGTAGGATTAGTACAAATGGGTGGTTGATGGTCGGCACAGACTCGGTGGGCCAAAGGGCCTGTTTCAGTGCTGTATCTCTAAATAAATAAATAAAAATAAATTTTTAAAAAATAACAATAAAAATAAAAATTTTCAGCATCTATGATGCAGTCCAGCCCCTGCGATGTCCACCGGTCATGGAAGGCCTCAAGCGAACTGATGGACACCGCATGCTCCTTCTCCAGGGACACCCGGGCGTGAACGTAAGCAGTAGAGCTACAACACTGGCATCTACCCAGCAAAGTGGAAAATTGCCCAGGTATGTCCTGTACACAAAAAGCAGGACAAATCCAACCCGGCCAATTACCACCCCATCAGCCTACTCTCAATCATCAGTAAAGTGATGGAAGGTGTCATTAACAGTGCCATCAAGCGGCACTTGCTTAGCAATAACCTGCTCAATGATGCTCAGTTTGGATTCCGCCAGGGCCACTCAGCTCCTGACCTCATTACAGCCTTGGTTCAAACATGGACAAAAGAGCTGAACTCAAGAGGTGAGGTCCGATTGACTGCCCTTGACATCAAGGCAGCATTTGACCGAGTATGGCATCAAGGAGCCCTAGCAAAACTGAAGTCAATGGGAATCAGGGGGAAAACTCTCCGCTGGCTGGAGTCATATCTAGCGCAAAGGAAGATGGTTGTGGTTGTTGGAGGTCAATCATCTCAGCTCCAGGACATCACTGCAGGAGTTCATCAGGGCAGTGTCCTAGGCCCAACCATCTTCAGCTGCTTCATCAATGACCTTCCTTCAATCATAAGGTCAGGAGTGGCAATGTTCGCTGATGATTGCACAATGTTCAGCACCATTCGCAACTCCTCAGATACTGAAGCAGTCCGTGACTTGGACAATATCCAGGCTTGGGCTGATAAGTGGCAAGTAACATTCGCGCCACACAAGTGCCAGGCAATGACCATGTCCAACAAGAGAGAATCTAACCATCTTCCCTTGACATTCAACGGCATTACCATTGCTGAATCCCTCACTATCAACATCCTAGGGGCTACCATTGACCAGAAACTGAACTGGAGTAGCCATATAAATACCGTGGCTACAAGAGCAGGTCAGAGGCTCGGAATCCTGAGGCGAGTAACTCACCTCCTGACTCCCCAAAGCCTGTCCACCATCTACAAGGCACAAGTCAGGACTGTGATGGAATACTCTCCACTTGCCTGGATAGGTGCAGCTCCAACAACACTCAAGAAGCTCGACATCATCCAGGACAAAGCAGCCCGCTTGATTGGCACCCCATCTACAAACAATGACTCCCACCACCACCGACGCACAGTGGCAGCAGTGTGTACCATCTACAAGATGCACTGCAGCAATGCACCAAGGCTCCTTAGACAGCACCTTCCAAACCCGCGACCTCTGCCAACTAGAAGGACAAGGGCAGCAAATACATGGGAACTCCGCCACCTGCAAGTTCCCCTCCAAGTCACACACCATCCTGACTTGGAACTATATCGCCGTTCCTTCACTGTCGCTGGGTCAAAATCCTGGAACTCCCTTCCTAACAGCACTGTGGGTGTACCTGCTGCACATGGACTGCAGCGGTTCAAGAAGGCAGCTCACCATCACCTTCTCAAGTGCAATTAGGGATGGGCAACAAATGCTGACCTGGCCAGCGACGCCCACATCCCATGAGTGAATAAAAAAAAGAGGGGCAGGCAATCAGGGAAGACAGACCCAACAGCCTGGACCTGTGAACTGCCACCTTGGTCAGGCCCAAGAGCAGACCGATGAGGAGATCCTCCTCTCAGCCGACCCCTTCTGTACCTGATGCCCAAAGATTAGGCTTGTGGGGCTGAAGTACAGCCAAAACCTGAGAAGCAGCCCCTTTAAATACTCAAAGATGGGCTGCAACCTTGCACACAACACGTAAACATGGAACACCAACTTGCCAGGCCACACAAATTACATGCGGCCTGGGAGTCCTTGAACTTACTTAACAGTCTATTGCCCTGTGCAGCACCCTCCACCCAAGGTCCCCGATGTAAAGGGGGAGGACTCCCACATAGAGAGACCTCCACCAAGGTTTCTCTCCGCTGCCAGATGGCAACAAGGACCGCCACAGCATGTCTGGGCGGCAGACAAGGGCGAGGAAGTGGAGAGTGTGCAGGAGCAGCCCGTATAGGAAACTCCTCTGCGTTGTGTGGAATGGCACAGAGGGCATTTCTAAGAGACTGCTCAGGTCGTGCAGGGCCAGCTGCCGAGGAGGTTTTCGGGGTCTGGGTCCGATGAGAAGTTCTGGCTGAGCAGAGGTCAGGTCGGCTGGGAGCGCTCCGCAATCCAAAGCCCCCTTGTCACCCACAGTGAGGGGTGCCCTGGCTGCTTCGGCTACTCCTCCGTCCGTTGGTCCATTCTCGGAGCCGGCCGCCCGGACAGCCAACACGCACTCCTCCACCAGCGGCGGAGCGCCCTGACTGGAAGCAACCACGTGGCAGACTCTGAATAGACCCTGGTAAAAGACAGGCAACTCCCTCAGAGAGGCACGACTAAGGTTCTCCGCCAGGAGCTGCATGTCATCTTGAAGAGGACGCCCGACGTCCAGGTATCTCTGCAGGGTCCAAAGGCGGAAAGTCGCAGCCTGGGTGTGGGCGCACACCGGCGACTGGCCGTCCTCATCAATCGGGAGACTCAGGACCACGGCAGAGACCCAGTGTTTCTCTTGCCCCAGAAGCAATCGACGAGTTTCTTCTAGATCTTCATGGCAAATGCAGGGGGCGAGGCCAAAGTGACCAACCGGTACCACAGTATCGAGGCCACCAGTTGGCCCCTGTAGGAAAGCACTCGGAGCAGTCTGTCCACCGCCCCAGCCAAGTGGTGACGTTCGCCTCCAAGCCCTGCCGGTTTGCTGGCCAGGCTTCCTCAACGGGGCTAAGGTGGACTCCCAGATAGAGGAGGTGCATGCTGCTCCACGCGAAAGGTGTCAACTCCTCTAGCAGGTAGTCCACCTGCCACTGACCCACCAGGAGTCTGGAACATTTCTCCCAATTGATCCTCGCGGAGGACGTGGCAGAAAAGGTCTGCTGGCAGTCGCGCATCCTCCGCAAGTCAACAGGATCTGTGACTGTGAGGAGCACATCATCAGCGTAAGCCGAGAGGACAACCCGCATGCCAGGTCTGCGCAGCGCCAATCCCGTCAACCTCCTGCAATGCAGGCACAGGAATGGTTCCACGCAGATGATATAAAATTGGCCGTACATGGGGCATCCCTGACGAACTCCTCTCCCAAAGCGAAGAGGCGCTGTCAAGGACCCATTAACTTTAACCAGACACTCTACGGCGGCGTATAAAACTCGGACCCAGGCCACAAAATGTGGCCCAAGTCCGAATGCGTGTAGAATCCTGAAAAGGTATTTGTGATCCACCCTGTTGAACACCTTCTCCTGATCGAGGGAAACGCCCTGAGGAACTCCACGGTCAGCCCGTCAAGCCCCAGGGATTTGCCCCTTGAGAGCTGGTGGACGGCGCTAGTCCACTCCGCCAACGTGAGCGGAGCCTCCAATCCTTCGGCACTCGCCGGGCTTCAGCAGGTCCTCCCACAAAACTCTGCGCGCATCCTCACTGGATGGATCCGGAGAGAACAACGCACTGTAATAGGTATGGACCAGGAGGACCATTCCCTCCGGATCCGTGATGGAGGATCCGTCGTCGGCCAGCAGCTCAACGAGCTGCTTAAGGACCCCCCGCCATTTTTCCAACGAGTAGAAGAAGGGTGAGGCGCGGTCCAAATCTTCCAGGATCTGGATCGGGATCTATGAGCTGCAGGTCAGTCAGCACGCCCTTCTTCTCTTTGTACGCCTGCCACAGGGCCGGTTCTGTGACAGCATGACCGAGGCGGGACTCCAAGTCGAGCACCTCCCTCTCCAGGTGCCCGACTTCGGCTTCCCACCTCTTGGTCGACCCCTTTACGTACTCCTGACAGAAGACATGGATGTGAGTCTTGCCCACATCCCACCACAGCCTCAAGGAGGGGAAGCCCCATCTGCTTCCTTCTCCAGTTGGTCCAGATTCGACGGAACAAGTCCGGAATCGCTCATCCTCCAGCAGCCGGTTGTTAAAGTGCCAGTACGCGGACCCAGCCCACGTGCACAGTGGAGTGAACTCCGCCCACACCAAGTGATGGTCCGAGCACGGCACCAGCCACATGGAGGCGCCGAGACGTGCAAGACGTATGCTTGCAAAATGTAGAGGCGGTCGATTTGGGACCCCCCTCCTCCAGACCTCCATGTGAAGGCGCTGGAGTCGGGATGGGGATCCCGCCAGACGTCCACCAAGTCAAGGGAGCTGATCAGTTCACTGATGCTTAGCTGTGCTGGGGACCGGAGCGATCCCCCACCTTGAGGGTACAGTTAAAACTCCCCCCCAAAGATGATGCACTCATCGCTATCGATAGAGCTCAAGAGAGCGGATACTTTTTTTAAAAAGCGCATATGCAACGCGTCGGGCCTGGGCACGTACACATTCACAAAATGGTGCGGCACACTACCCAGGCAAACGGCGAGGTGGAGCAGGCGGCCCGACACAAGCTCCTTGACCCTCAAGATCTCCGGCTGAAAAGTCGGGGCCAACTAGAAGTAGGGGTGAGGTGACTCATGTAGGCTCCACCCTGCCACTCCAGGAGCCAGGTGGCTTCATCTCCTGGAACGGTGTGGGTTTCCTGCAGAAAGTTCACTGCATATCTCACCAATGTTCTTGCTATAGAGGGAGTGCAGCGAAGGTTTACCAGACTGATTCCTGGGATGGCGGGACTGATGTATGAGGAGAGATTGAGTCGGTTAGGATTATATTCGCTGGAGTTCAGAAGAGTGAGGGGGGATCTCACAGAAACCTATAAAATTCTAATAGGACTTGACAGGGTAGATGCAGGAAGGATGTTCCCAATGGTGGGGGAGTTCAGAACCAGGGGTCATAGTCTAAGGATATGGGGTAAACCTTTCAGGACTGAGATGAGGAGAAATTTCTTCACCCAGAGAGTGGTGAGCCTGTGGAATTCGTTACCACAGAAAGCAGTTGAGGCCAAAACATTATATGTTTTCAAGAAGGAGTAGATATAGCTCTTGGGGCGAAAGAGATCAAAGAATATAGGGGGAAATTGGGAACAGGTTACTGAGTCGGATGATCAGCCATGATCATAATGAATGGCGGAGCAGGCTCGAAGGGCCAAATGGCCTACTCCTGCTCCTATTTTCCATGTTTCTATGATCCTTGCAGGAAGATAGGGCACCACCCTACCAATCCTGGCACCAGAATTGCATCTTCAGAAGCTCGATGACCTGCTCAATGATCATCCTAGTGAGCAGGCAGCATTGGATGTATCATCTTTGTGCCTTTGTCTGGGGCTCCCGTAGACGGGTAAGACACTTGTCCACTTGGATCCATCCATGCTCTTTGGGGGTTGGAGTGAAGATCTGAGGCAGCCTGGACTGGCGGAGAATGAAGGAGTCATGGCAGCTGCCTGGAAAGTGAGCGCACACATGGAGGAAGTTCTTGTTGTGATAACAGACTAGTTCGATGTTGAGGGAGTGGAAACTCTTCCTGTTGATGAATTTCACAGTCTGGTCACGAGGTATCTTGATGGCCACATGGATGCAATTGATGATGCCCTGCACCTGCGTTAATCCAGCAATGAAGGCAAAACCCAATGCCCTTTGTGCGTGCAAGGCTGTGTCTATTGTTAAATGAATGTGCTGTCCAGCTCTGGCAAAGATAGCATCAGTGACTATTAAGAAGCAATAGTGTGCAGCCATTTGCAAGATGCCACTCAGGTCTGCAGCTGATCTGTGGAAGGAGCCAGAAGTGAAGAAATTGAAGGCGACAGTGAGTTTAGCCAGCCACTGGCAGGGCATGGTGACCAGTGCTGCCAGGTACAAGGGGACAGTGCATCTGCCCAACTGCCTGCAGAGACACAGTCTCCTGCCGCCCTGGTTCTCGGTCATCTCCTGGTAGCTCCGTCTTCGGTGGTAGATCCTGTGTTGAGGGTTTGGTCTCCGCTGCCTTGCTGCCCCTTTTTCCTTTTCCATGCCTTCCTGAATCCCGGCGTTCTGTCCTTCCTGCGGAGGGTGTTGTCCCTTATTGACACTGAGCCCAAACTCTGATAGTCGTTCCCCCATTGCCAGCTGGACATTTCCTTCTGGGCAGCTGGCCGCCCAATAGTCTTTAGTAGCCTTTTCCCCTACTCTTCTGCCCCTGCGATGCCTGGGAGGGTCCTGGGCACTGAGTGCTACTCTCCCTGCCACCTATGCAGCACTAAGGGCACCCCTTTACCAAGTGCCCAGTTCTCCTCTTATGGGGCTAGTGCAATGCCCTGGGGGATCTATGACTGCCTCCCCATTTTTTACCTGCCTCCTGTCAGCTAGCCAGTTTCTGAAGGCATGGGTAACCCGTCTTCCCCAATAAAGTTCATCCCTTGACAAACTCTTAATGAGCTTTTAAACAGTGTCAATTGCTTCAGTTGGGAGCAAAGAGGGATTCCTGTCCCGCCCTCCCCCCCCACCACACGATGATTATTGCCCGCACTGGGATCAGTTATTGAAATTGATATGCCGGCTGGCACCGGTATTTTCAGGGCCGTGCCACCTCCGTTCCTGACTTTGGGGAACCCCCGAAAATTCAGCCCTCTGTCTCGCAGTGGTTAGCACCGCAACCTCACAGCTCCAGCGACCCGGGTTCAGTTCTGGGTACTGCCTGTGCGGAGTTTG